>NW_028288923.1:1648611-1978333 GCF_059628265.1 Tinamus guttatus
GCAAGAGGAGAGCATTGATATCACCCCAGTAAGGCAGGCTGGCAGGCTGCAAGGTTACCAATCCTGAGTCTTCTTACAGGCTGTTATATATTTAGGGGCTCTAGAGCCTCCGTAATGCAGAAGGATCTGAGCTGGTGTGGGTCAAAGTAACCAACCACAGGGATCTTGGTGCTTCTAGCATTAATAGCCATGATAGTCATCTGAATACACACAATTCAACCACTATCAGAAGAAATCTCTAAGGATCATTTGAGAATTCTCAAGGAGACTAATAATCCAATAATATTTAATTCTTTCTTCATTCTTTTCTCTGCCACTTAAAAGATAAGTTCCTTGTCTTTATTATGCCCTATAATATGTTATGGAGTTTGGATTTCTGCTTTGTGGAAGGGCTTTAGGGGACTAGAAGGGAGAGTTATCCAAATACTTTGTCTTGCTTCAGATGCAGTAGGTCAAATTCCATTCAGATCCTGCTGGGAAATTCACAAGGGACTGTGTCTCAATCCAGTTAATGCACAGACTTATATGCAGTTTATACAGTGCCTGTGAGGGCAGGGAGACACGACAGAAAGCCCAGATGACTGTATGGAGGTGAAAGCTGATGTGCAGGGGGGCTGTGTGCGCCCACCTGGGCTGTGTTATCTAAGGGAGTAGTAAGAGGATTCCTGCTAAAAAGAGGGAATGACAATAACTGGTTGTGCCGGTGTTTCATTAGTGAAACTGTTGTTCTTTCCTTAGTAAAGTGAGAAGGGTAAGAAAAGCGTAGCCCTTACAAACCTTTGTGTCTGTGTACATTGGTCCCTGTAATTTTGATGCCCTTTGGCATCCTTTTAGGAATGCTGTTTAACCTCTTCTGGGCTAACTATAATGTCCCAGCTGATGGGGCAGTATTGTGAGTTGAATTTGCAAAAGAAATGCACCAAAGATAATTTTGCATGGCGTGACAGGTTGTGCTTTGCAGCAGGAAAAGAGCTGCAGCTATGTAAAATTTTCTTTGTAATCATCCCTGTTGCTCATGCCTGCATTGTATTGTATGTGGGAGCTTAAATATTCATCAGTAGGGCTTCTCAGAAATAATTGAGTTATCACTTCATAGGAGAATCAAAAAGTGATAATGAGATATACTTTAATTTCTAGAAGTCAAGGGTTTTTTATTATTCTATACCTAGCATGGGTTCTTTTGGAAATGCAGCTCTGCTCACTAGGAATGTGTGAAATGAAATAATTTAAATGCAGGAATGTCTAAATCTTATTCTTTTCAGTTGATACTTAATAGGCAAAAATGTCTTATTAAGCTTGTTTTCAGAGGCATAAAGTTTTTTTGTCTGTCAAATAAAAGCTGATATATATTTTTTACATGAATTAATGATGGGCTTTATTAGTAGGAAAGATATTCTTGTATATAATGCATCATACCCACGATGTATCACAGAATTGTGCATGGCTTTGTCCTTGATACTATTCTGGCCTTTCATTATAAAGAGCAGGAAGAACAGTCAGTAGTCGCTTATGAATGTTTTTCTTTTTCCTTCATTGTAGCATTAGGTACATTGCACTCTCAGTAATTATCTCATTCATGATCCTCTATCACAAGTAATATTTTCTGCATCTCAGGAAGCATAATTGGAAAATATTTTCTTGAGACGTACAGAATTTCTATTCTCTTTTTAATATAACTTTACCCAAGAGTAACTACCCTAGGAAAAATGAGCAAGCATAATTTTACAAAAGTAATCAAATCTCTCAAATGTTGGCATATCTTTCTCTCTCTCCATGGGACCAAAAGTTAACCTTCAAATAGACCAAAGCATTAAGAGAGAATTTCAGAACACAATTGGAACTCAGATAAGCCTGTAGAAGGAAACTTGAACAGAAGTGCTACTTTGAGTTATTAATACTGTATTTCTCCTACAGCATGCTCTATTTTATTAATACAGAACTGCAGAATATATATATATAAAAGATTGAGTGTATGCATGACTATGCATGTGTGCATCTATTTATATGTACAGATAAAGATATGTCTAATTATTTAAACACTAGCAGGAACGTACTGAATTTTAAATTAATACTTTATTTTTCCATATTTTTTCACTTAAGGCTCAAAAACATTTTTATATGGAGTTGCACATTCTCACTTCTAATTCAATATCAAAGACTTCCATAAAAGCTTGTCTTGACATCAGTTGTAATATTAGACTTATGTTTATCATTAAGAATTGCATAACTTTAATACGCTTATTGTTCAAGACAAATTTGAGAATTATTTTTAATCCTGTTTTTACATAGCCAGATTATTTCATTACTGTCATCTGACAACTGAGGTCAGAATTTGGCTCTTCATGTAGTTAGGCCAAGATCGTCCTATTTTGCAATACCGTGAAAGCAACCACTGGGTTCTCACGATTGTGGTACTTGAGTTACAAGATTATTTGCTTGGTGAACTGTTTGTAACCATTCTTTTGATTTACTGTGAAAACATTGGTAAAAATAGGATATTCAGCAATATGGTTTTTAAATTTGGTCAAAGTATTGTTTTAAAAAAAAGTAGAGGGGAGGAGAAAAAACAAACAAACAAAACCCCAACAATCTGTACAAAGCCCTAAAAAGATCTAAATAAAAAAGTTACATTTTTAACCTGAGTTTAAATAGCAATGGAGATATGATAATTTAATAATTTTGATAATCTGGCTGATCAAACTCCAATTGCTTGTGTCTGCCTGGACTTTCATCCCAAACAGGCTGCGTCTCTGATTCCCAGGCAATATGGATCCCTTCCAGAACACGGGCTAACAGCTCAGGCCCATGTTCCACTTCTGGAAGAGACAGCCTTCATTCCAGAGGATTTGATATTCTAAGGGGAGAGGTCTGTTCTTTAAGTTCTGCTCTTGGCTCAAATATCTGTATATACACATATACCTATCACCAGATAAAATAAAGACCAGGCTAAAAGTGATATGAACTAGGTTAGAAGGGTACAAGCCACTCACTGTTCAGTTCTCTGATGTTGTGGGGAGAAGATTTTTGTGCCTCTGCCTGGTCTATGTAATAAAATGGGGGATGAGGAAATTTTCATCCTGTTAGGTGAAAGTTAGCTTCATGATTCTGTACATTAGGCCCTCTATGGGAGAGGGGTTGTATATTTTTAAATCTAGGTGAGGTGCAAGGCTGAGGTATGTGCAAGCAGAGGGCTGTGAGCTCTTGCAGCAACCTGGGAAAAAGCAGTTAATTGTTTCAGGGCTAGAGATACAGCCTAGATTTAAAACTGCTGCTTGCAATCCAAGTGGCTATGTGAACCTAGGAAAGCATCAGCTAGTGCCCATATTAATGCTAGATAATTGAGCTGAACCTGACCTGGCGGATAATTGACCCGAGAGCTGTTTAAGAAATAAAATTTTTTAATCCTCTCATGTCCCTTCTTCTTTATAGGTGTGATATGACCTCTAACATTCCTGACTCTCCTCTCCATGTTCTTTAAACTGTACTTCAGTCTATTTTCTGTCGAGTTCTTTTTAATATTGTTCAGTGTTTCATTTGCTCTTGTAAAGCTTTGAGCTTGCCTGAAAATCAGGCCCTCCAGCTGAAGGAGAGTGTATTTGTACAACTTGTCAAGTTTCAGGGCTTGATATTACATTCAGTTTTAGAAATAGAATTTAAAAAATAATGAAAACGCAGCCCTGGAGCGCAGGCACTCTGAATGCCGGAGCAGGGCAGCGGGAGGCGCGGGGCGCTCGCTCGCGGTGCGGGAGCCGGCGCCGGCCAGCTCGCTCCAGGGACGCTGCGCAATCCGCACACGCACCCGCATCCCGCCCGGACACCGGAGCGGGGCCGGGCAGCAGCGCCCAGGTGTATCCTGTTTCGCTGCTGCCAAAATGATACCTACCTGGTAACCTACCTTTCCTAGCATTTTATTATTCAGTGGGTCAGCTTCAAAAGATTCCTGAGTTTAGTAGCAGTATTCCTACTGTAAAAATATGGACCCTTTTTTTTTATTTGCTTGCTTATCTTTATTTTCCTCTAGCCTAATATGAAATCTGAAGTCTCAGAGATATTTAAAAATTCTTCTCTTTACTATTTATTTTTGATTTGTCCAAATACTGTCCCAAGTATGGTATATTTATACTAAAGTCGTGTTGAACAGTATTATCATTAGAACTGGCAAGGCAGTGCAAAGAAAGGGCGTGGAACAACAAAGAAAAGGGGGTTTAAATATCTGTGAGTAAAAAAAAATAAAAAATAAATTCAACAAAATTGTCCAACTAATTGTTATGGTCATTTAAAATACTAATCAACCTTACAAGTTTATGGGACTTGTACTGTTAGGAGTAAGAATTTTTGGAACTTTGTTCCTTTCTAAATTTGAGAGATTAGTATTAGCGATTAATAGAGGCTGTGTGTTATTTTATTTATTTTGCTTGAAAGGCTTTATTATTCTTGAAATGCTATCTGAGTTTGGTGAAGCATTTACATTACAGAACATATTATAAAGTACTTCTACTTAGCCATGCACATCTGTAGCAGGGAACTTGCTGCTTCTGTTTCTCTTAGAGTTCATCTTAATTCATTACATCGAACTCATGTAGCATAAAAATGTGATGCACTTGACTGAGAAACTGGGAATATATACTCGGAAGTACATGGTTGTCTGTACCCTTAGATGATGCAGTCACTCTCAGTATCTATATTGGCTTTTCAAGAGCAGTGAAGGGAACACTGCAATAGTCCCGAAGCGCTTGCGACTTGGCGAGCTCCCGCCTGCCGCTTGAGCTGGGATGTGAACGGACATCATGGGAGGCTGGCCCGTTTCTGATGGAAGCAGGTTTTAACAGCATGAACTTGTGAATCCACTCAGTGCAAAGGAGTTTATGCTCTAAGTCTAAAAGTGATGCTTCACTTACTAAATGAATACAAAAAATGATACAGATACTGGTAGAGAGCCTTGTTAGATCTTCCTGGATTTCAGAACTAAGGCAAAACCTATTGATTATCAGAGGCAATAGTGAAAACACAGGGCAAGATCCTTGACCGTCTTGAAAAATACTGAGATCGTTTAATGAAAGGTTTTTATGATTATATTGCCCCATCAAATTGTTGTGCCCTCTTCAGACTGTCTTTTCCACAACATAGGTCAGCTACACCCAGTTGCTACAGAACTGGAAGCAATGCCTTGTAATGAAGTAGAGTCTGAAGTACCTTTAAATTCACACTGGTTCAGTAGACATAAATTTGCCCAAATTTGCTGTTACGATACCTAGTCACGCATAATTCCAAGGCTTATTGCCAGGTTTTGATTTCCAGTCTGCCAGCTGTACTGTGCACTGCCCAACTCATTCAAACCATATGTCTTGAGCAAACAATCAGCAAAGTGTGTTTAAAGCTCTCAAAAGTACCACATTAGCAGCAAGTTAACCAGCTGCATGAGCTGCAGGATTAATTTGGATAAAAACTTACCCCTCCAAAACTGATGTTTTGACTATTTAATCTATGCATTTGCATTTGAGGCTTTAGTGACAATTTCATACTATCTGCGAAGTATTTTTGGAATTCCTTTTAGGCTTTTAAAGATTTTTCTAGACACAGAAAATTCCATTTCTGTCTCTCTGTAGCTTACAAGGAGCCAGTCATTTATAGAACTACCCTGAGCCTTTGGAAGGTGCCTTCTGTGTACTCCCCAAAGAGTCGTGGTCAGAGTAGACCTTGTGCTTGTGCCATGAAGAAAATGAAAAATGTGTCTCGTTTTTACTTCTGTGGATGGATTTGGCTGATGCTCAGCCTGGATGAATCACTATCCTCTGGCTATTTGCAAGATCGTGTCAAGAATTCGCTGGCAATGATTGTCATATAAACTTGATGTTGTATGAGCTGAATGAGTTCTGAATTCTGTGAAGCTCTGGCTTGTCCCTACATGTGCTGTACATTTTTCCTTACTAAAATGGATTCACATGCTTATGTTCATGCAGCTATAGATCATTATTATCTGCATATTTATAATAACAGGGAAGATGAAACTAAGGAGATAACATTGCTGTTTTGAGAGGTAGAAAACACACTTTTCTGAACTGTGATCATATTTTCAAATCCTGATTATTATTATTTTAGATTCAATTTTTGGAAGTTTTAAAAAGAAAAAGCAATGCAATATCTCCGAAGTAAAATGAAATATTTTGCCTTGAGCATTCATAGCTAAATAAAAGGTCATAGCAAGTATATTGTGAATAAAATATAGTCTCTTCCAACCTACATAGGTTTCTACTGTCCATCCTTTGAAATGCAACTATCAACGGAAACTAGTGTGACAACTAGTAGCATAGAATAGTAATTCATCCTACCGGAGTTAGCTGCAAGTTCTTTATATTTACAGTTATGCCAAGGTAAGGCATAATTAGGCAAAGAAACTCAGTCTAGTTCTGCAGTAGTCCAACTAATATTAGTATTATTGTTATTATCAAAAAAAACCCCTCAATATTAGAGTAGCAAAAAGCCTGGTAGGCTGTTATCTTATCTGTTGGGGAATGTGCAAGAAGTTCTAAAACATGAAAACAAGTGACAAACAACAGTTGTCACCTGGGAATGCTCAGAGCGTGTGCAGCAGATGCATCGCTGTTCATCCTTTGCTGTTGTAGGTCTGTATCGCGTCACAGGCCCGTAGCTGTTACAAATAGTGATGTGATTCAAGCCCATTGACTCAGATCCCAGTTTTCTTTGACTTTCCATTCCAGATGAGCCTAGATGGAATGTGTCTTGGATTAGTACAAGATATTTCACTGCTCTAAATAACTAAAAAATACCAACGTGCCTTCTCACCCTTGCAGAAATTTTGGGTAATTGCTGTCGTTTGAATGTTGGTCATCGGGATTAATGACTCATTTAGTTTAAGACAAGAGCAGAAACTTGGAGCTTTAGCATTTCTACTTGCTGTGGAAGTGGTTGAAAATTCAAAGATATTTTGCAGTATCTTGACTGTGGGTGTGGAGTCCTAGGACTTAGGTCTGTGGAGACCTGCTGACTTATATGAATATGAGTTCATAAAGGTCGCCTGGAAGTTGGGATAGGGATCCCTGAGGAAGCGTTCCTACAGTGCTAAGCTGATACTATGCTGGATGAGAGCCAACAGGTCCTTGACTTGCTTTAACTGAATTTGGAAGGCTTTTCAGAGAATACATCTGTATTTCTAATTTGCACCTTGAAGGATGAAATTGACTGGAGAGATGGTGAGAATGAATAAATTGATTCACAGTAGGTTGACAACTCCCTGTGTCTCGCTTTCTGTGAAACATCTGTGGGTGATGCCACCACAAAATTTGACTGCTGGCTTGCAAGCTGGCCTGCTAGCAATTTACGATTAAAAACCTGTTACTCTGATATGTGCCGCTGAATTCATGGCACTGTTTTCCAGTTTGCTTTGATTTTTGTATAGGTGGTAGCAAAGCTTGAGTAGAGCAAGTGAGGACCTTATCCTTTATCAGCTGTCATCTCTGCTCAGCTGCCTCTTACTAATATGCAAGTGGAATAATGTAGAAGAAACTCATGCCCAGGACTTGAAAGCAATAATTCATTCAGAAAATATTAAATATATATATTTTTAAAGTAATTTTCTTTATCTCTTTTTTTTTTTTGTTACAGCTGCAAGGGGAAAATAATGGAGACTAAGCCACAGTTTTTATTTGATTAAATATAAGGCAGTATAGAATTTAAGTTCATGAAGAAAAAGATTGATGAATATTGAGCATTGATGAATATGCTATCATTTTATCGGCTGTTTTTAAAAATTGGAAAATTCAGTAACATCTTCAGTTTCTGAAATGCAATGAATACACACTGAATATAACTGATGCATAAAATAGAATGGTAGACGTGAATCAAATGCTCCTGCACATCATATATTAACGAAAGATTTTCCGAATTTGTTTCTATTATAGATAAAGCATAGTCACCTTCATGCCTCTTTCTTCTATGATGAAGATATGTAATATATTCTCTCAGAAAGCATCCTTATGTTGAGCACACTTAATAAGTAGGACTGTACTGTTTGGCTTGCTTTCATCCTGAGAATTGTCCAATTTCATGCAAAGATGAAATGAGACAAGAGACTCTGATATCCTGGCAGTCTGTGCTTGGTGCTTAAGAACGAAATAATTAAATATATGAAATTCTTAACTATCATCTCTTCACAAAGAAAACATAAAATTATGTAATTATGCACTACTGGGATTTAATTTTTTTCAGCCCTTGTAGAATCTGCCTCTTTTTTTGATTCATTTGTTTGTTTGCTTTGGGCCTTTTTTTAGCCGAAATGGACATTGTTGTAGCTTTATTATAAGGAACAATTTGCAGTATCACAGCTGGCCATCAGTGAGTCATTGTAGACTTAATTCCATAGATGGCTTGAGTCTGATTCATTCTTAGATAAATGGTGCCAGGACACATACTAGCCTATTGAAACAGTGACATGTTTTGTGTATATTTGTATTTGTGTGAGGTTCATTTTGCTGTAGGTTTATTTTTTTCAGGATAGAGGGAAGGACTATTAACCACAAGCTCTAGAGCCTCAGATTTTATAATTAGAAATCAATTGGGCAAAACCTAGTTTTGCATATGTGATCTCTTCCCATAACTGGCTCTCAGTATGGCCTTTCTGCTGAAATGAATTGCTACATTAACAGCTAATCTTTTTGCAAAATCTGTTTGAAACACTAAATTACCTATGTGCTTCTGGTGGCCACATCATAGAAAAAGTTTAACCAACAAGAAATTGTGATTTTTTTTTTTTGTAATTTCCATTTTAATCCAAGTGTTTATTAGTTTTATTTAGAAGCTGTTAGAAAACCTGTTGCCACTGCAGAGTAGCATTGACTTTGGTAAGGGCACAGCAGGACCAATTATATTTGGAGTTTTTATTCTTCATTTGTATCTACAAGGAAGGTGAAATGAAGCTGAACCATGTTATGATGGCCAGATTGTTATAGGACGTTAGTCAATTGATTTGGCCACTGTGGGCCAGTCCGATGGTGCAGAGTCATTTCTGTCCTGACTTTCCCAGTATTTGAGACCCCTCAGGTGGCACAGGGGCAGTGCTTCCCATTCTACTTGTTTCCTGGTACTGTGCCCATGTCCTGAACATGTATCTTAAAAGAAGCCCTTTAACCAGTGTGTCTCATCCCAGTGATGTTTCATTCCAGTGCATGGACCAGGCAAACAACGAACTATGTTTTCCTGGAAAATAAAGCATTTGTAGCACTTTACATCTGGTATTGCTGCTAAGCTGCCCCGATAGGGAGGATTTAGCACAGGGTAATGCCACTGTTGCTCTTATTCCTGCAAGACAGCCAAACTGCCTCAGTCAAATAAGTGTCACAGTGAGGAAATGTATCAAATATGTTGCTCTTCTGTTTGGGTTAATTTTATATTACGAGTGGAATGCTTTTTCCAGGTTAGAGGTAAAATATCTAATGAATGGCTAGGTAAAATTATTCAGGAATTTTAAGTCAATAGTTTAATTCTGGCTGTAACAACATATATTCCAGATACAACATGTATTCCTGGAGAGGGAATAAAGGAATATTTGTTCCATTTTATGTGTCATTTTAGCTGATACCTAATTACCTATGCCAGTCAAATAATATTTTCTTAACTCATGCAAGCCTAGCTGAGATTTGTAGTGTCACAAGGCTGAACTGAACTGGATCTAAGTCACTGCAGATGTGGATGATTTTGTCTTTATCAGCTTATCTGAGCTTCAGCTTCTGTCGGTTCAAAGGACAGATGTTGCTTGGTTGAAGAGTCACACTGTGGTTGCCCTCCTTCACCTCTCACAAATAAAGCTAGCTTAGTTCAGACTCATCTGCTGCAGATCTTCTGGAAGTTTAGATATGCATCAAATAAAATTTCTACACCATTTTTATAATGTAAGAAATGCCAGAAAGAAAAATGAAACACATCAAAGCTCTTGAAGTGTAATTTTTTTTTGAAAACATACTTTTTTCTTTCCATGTAAATAAACTTACTTTGAATTCTGCCCATTTCCCCTTATGTAAAGAAATTGCTAAGTTTTGCTTAGTATTTTGGTATCAAAGAACAACTTTGTCGATAAAGGTATTCGTGAAGATTCTGAGAATGTTGCAATAATTCTAGCATGGGATTTGTATTTAGTATAGGAATAGAGAAAAATTTTGTACTGCATAACATGTTGAGGTATCTTAGGACTTTTTCTGCCTTTGAAGCAATGCTGGAACCTACTAATATAGCACATTTTTAATCTGCGTTTTTTACTTTGGGTTGATTTTCTCTCATTTTTTGGTATTTTGTAATTCTGCGAGGCTTCACGGTGAGTGCAGAGCAGAGCTGGTGTCCTGTTTTGACTGCCCTTTTGGAAGGGCATGTTCCCATGGCATGTTGGAATAGAGTGTTTCACAGATGTTTTTATTCGGGTTGTTTCAGAACCCGAATTTGCAGAAAATATTTTAATATTTATTTACATCTAACATTGAGCTTATTTTTAAAAGAAGGTTACTGAAGTTATTTCAAATTGAAACAAAAAATGAACTTGGAATTTCACAAGAAATTGTGCTCAAAGAAACTATTCGATCTCGAATATTTCCTTTGGATTCTTGAACACTAATTTGATATCTAAATATTGTTTTCTCCATTTTGTGAAGCTACCAAGAGCACCAAACAATTCAGAATAATGCACTTGTCATCAATCTTTTACTTTTCACTTTTTTTTCGGTGAACAGAATAACCATCAGAAATCATGTTAGATTAAAACAATTCATGAAATGTCTTTAGCATCTTATTTCGCTGTTCTCCTTTTGTCATTTGCTTTTTCTTAAAAGTCCTTTTTCATTATTGATTTTTCCCCCTGCCAAGGCATGAGGTAGCTGCAATGCTATAATATATACTATACACAATACTCTGGGGCTATAATACTGTCATAAATATGTGCAACTTTATTAATATGACAATGAGTGACTTGCTTTGTTACCTGCAGCTTCAGACTGGAACTTTCCAAAAGTCCAAGCAGGCCCAGGCTGGTGCTTTTGCTGGTGTAGCATCATCAGAGCACTAAGAGGATGGACTGTGCACAGGAATGATTGGGTTTGAGCATCAAAACTTCTATTCCAAAATCCTTTGGCCAAATTAGGGACTCTGTGGAATAACCATTGAGAAAGGAGTAGGAAGAGACTATGTTGAAAACCTAAGAGGAGATCGGATATAATCATATCCCTTCCTTCCCCAAAATCCAGTCCATCAGCTTTCAGACACTCCTATGGGTTGATGTTTTGCCTTGGGTCACATCTGTCAGGCTCCTTTTTGATATTTACTATTTATGATAGACTACCTCCCTAACAGCAATATCCTAAAAAAGTTGAGAGCAAGTTTTGAGGGTTCTTTTTCCTGCTAAAGCAAGCAGTTGGATCCCCTATGGTATATGTGGATTCTGACCGCTGGTCAGAACAGAGAAAACAGGCCGAGTCCAAGGGAACGTACGTAGGGCCTTCCAGCTCCATCAGACCTCACCAGTGGTGACCCTGTCTCAGAGATCATCCGTCCAGAATGGCCCCTGTCATTTTTTTTCTGCTGGAGTGGATGTTTGCACATCAGCCAGCTGAGTACTTGATAGGAATTTACATCACTACTAGACACAGCAGCAGGATATTCCTTTATGCACAGCACCCCAAATAATGCAAAGAAAAGGCAAAGCACGCTAGGAAAAAAAGGGGAGGAAAGAACATGGAGAGGGAGGTTCGATTGAACATTTGCGATTTTGACACCGGCGGATGACCCTGTCACTTCGGTGTGTCGGAGTGCTGTCAGTTGTGCCAGTGGCAGGAATTAATTGGGACTGTCTGTTTCGGGGAGGCATCTGCAATGCCTTGTGCTCCGTCCTCCCATGGACCACAGCAGCATGGGCATGTGGAGGCTCTTCATTGAGGGGAAAGGACTGTCTTTGCACGTGAGACTTGGTATTTTGTGTAGATTATAACCTGATGGGGAATTCTGTCACTGAGAATGAGAGGCACCTTGGGTAGGAGAATGTAGTATGTGGATATTTATCATCTAGCATAGGTCAATAGCTTTCATTACAAACTACTAAAAAGTTCAAATAATCTCAAAGGTCCTTCTAAATCTTTTGCGAGTTGAGCAGTACTCTCGGTGAGTATTACAAAAAGGGATGTTACTCCAGTCTTAACTTGCCCTGGGGTGATTTCTCATTCAAAATGGCCTGGCAGCTACTGAGGTATAGATGTTTGCACCCTTTATCACTGAAGAACACCTGCTTTCGTTGTTGGAGATACACTAGTCAGAGAGATCTTGATCTATGTGATTGTAAAGCACAATCTACGATCTGATTTTACATGTATTAATAGGACTAGACGAATGCCAGCGACAGGTGCTTTGCCCTTCTTTATTTCAAGCTTTTAAAGCATTCGGCAAAGCGGGTGTTTGCTGTCCATCCCTAAGCAGAATGTCAATTCTTGTTTATAACGTATAAAATTAAAAAGAAAGGCCTGTAATTATTTCCAGCAAGCTCATTTGCATTATTTCTTCACAGTAATTACATGAACAATAGGGATTCTATACCTAACAGCAAAATATATGTTGCTGTGCTGTAATATAATCACAGCAAATATGCTTTAATGTATGTTTGTGATGCTGCTAAAGTTAAGGCATAACAGAAAGCCATCTTAATATCTACAGAATGAGTCAGAGCAAATAACAGCGTAACATTAAAATGATCCTGGTTCTAATAAGGCAAATAAACTATGATAAAGGGAATTACATTGCTTCATTTCTGTTGGAAGTAAAGGTTTAATTGAAGGATTCGTGAGGTTTTGCTTTTAAAGCAATTAAGAATTCAGTTATCCTAGAACTTGAGTGCTTCTTCTGAGGTGAATAACATATTTCTGTTTAATGAGGCAATTTTGAAAAGCTGGGGACAAAAGTTAATTTTGTATCAACCCAAATAAAATTTGGGGGAATATCAAAATTTAGAAAATGTCTTGGATTAGGCATAGTGTTTTTGTTCGTTCCGAAAGAAGCTCCCAATATGATATGAAATAAGCAGCAAAGAAATTCTTTAGCAAAAATAAAATGAAAAAAAATCATGTTAAATAGTTAAAGTGAAGCCATGAAAAAAACTTTTTTGAATCCAAAATCAGATTGAAGCATCTTAGTCAAAACAAGTTCAGGAAAAATTATATACCGATCTTTGCCTAATCTGGTATTGGTTTCCTAAATTAACTCTTTGGTAAAACGCAGATGAATGGTTGAATAGATTGAGGGCTACTAAGTTTTTATTCTTCTTAAATTATATACATATATATATATAGGCAAAAGGCGTACACAGTTGCCTGTGCATATTTTGACTCTGACGTCTTAGTGGTCTTAGCAGTTGTCATAGGAACTTCAGAAACTCGGTTTATTTTCAAATTTTGCCTCCTTATTTCTGTGATTCTGTTTTCCCATAGGCAGAATGAGAATAAAAACTAATTTTTGCTTTTCAAAGGCGTGGTGAGCCTAAATTCACCAGCACTGTAGTATGCTTGTGTTGTTAAGTGATGTACATGATTTGAGTGTATTAATATTCGGATGACGATGATGACACCTTAATCTCAGGGCCAAAAGCGAAGGATTCTGTGCGCTTTGTGCAGGGCTCCCGGTGAATCGCTGGTGCTGGGGCTGTGCTGGGTGACACGGCCGGTTCGATAGTGGCTCTTTGCTATCAGTATAAAGTGTCAGTTCTAGAGGACAATCAGGCCAACAGAGAGCTGTAACCATCGGGAACAAGAAGAAATGAATGCGGCAGTAAGATGCCAGGCAGACTAAATCAGGTTTGGGAGTGCTCTTAGCCAAGAAATACGCTTGCTTTTGGATGTAATGAGATCCAAATCAGCTATTACTTATGGAAAAATAAAGTCAGAGGCCCTCTATTGATCTCACCTTCTGTATCTGTTCATTTAGTTGTCATCTGCACCAAAGAAGCCATTGAAATCTATGTTATCCTTGCAAACAACTTGTGGCCCATCTTTCAGGAATGTGTTTTCCTTGTTTGCAAGCAGCTGCAGCGCTTTCATTTTTTTCTCATGCAGATTGCTTGGAAGAGCTTCTTCCCTTCAAGCAACTCCTCCATCCTTTTGCTGGTGGGGGGCTGTTTCTCCAGTGCTTCTCCAAACGGGCTGAACATTTCAGCTGCTGTCAAGTCTTGTCTGTTCTGCCTTGTCACCTCACCTCCCCTTATAATTGTACACAAACAGCGAAGAAAAGAAAGTAATCTTTAGGAAGTTTAAAACTCTCTAGGTATCCTTTAAAATGAATGTTAGCACAAGCATACACACATCGGTGGGGTTTTCTTGTGTGTTTTTTTTTTCTCTCCCCTCCCTTCTTGCTTGAGATATTCATAAGGCTGTGGTTTGTTTCCTTAATGATAAAAAAAAATCGTAATCAATAAACTGGTACCTGGAAGTCAAATCTTTTCAGCTTCATTTTCTGTTCAAGATTTATGTTGCCTAACATTCATGTAATTACACTTGATTTTTAGGAGCTTTATGCAGGGTATTTACAGCCTTTTGTTTCTTCCCTGCTTTTCTCTTTCTTTACTGTAGGTATTTCTATTTCTTGGTTGTTCTCTTCCTCCACAGTGGCTGGTACTTGTTTTTTGTTGTTCGCTATTTCCATCCCTTTGGAACCATATCTCGGCATATAGAGGAAAGCTGAAATAGGTGGATTTTTTTTCTTTTCCTTTTGATAATACAGCATGCTTTATATAGTGGTCATTCCAGCCTTTTCACATTTTTTTTCTGTTAGCTATATTTTCTGTACAACTTCATTCCTTCCTATTGTTTCAGGGCAGTTGTCAAACTTTTAACTAGTTAGCTCCTGTTGATACTGTTTTTTTTAAGTGTGATATATAGACAGCAAATACACTCTATATAAAAGCTTCTGCACTACCTTCCATTCTGTTTTATATCCATTATGTTATATTATTATCATATACATTCTGTTCAGATCTAGGGAATGGTGTGGATGTTAATTATTAAAATTGCACTGAGGAGAGACTGACTACATTGAAAGGGTGTAAAGATTTACAGGTGAAGTGTAAGAAATCCGTGTTTTTTCAAATATCTAAAAGAGGAATTATATTGTTAAATATCATTTTTAATCACAAACTCTATGAATGTGTCTCATCTTTAAAGGACTGTTCATGTGATATTCATAGCTCTTGCCAACCATAAGGATTTTTTAATCCTTATGGATTCTTTCACAGACCTGGAACTGTTTGTTATACCTGTATATCAATAATATATGAAACAAAAGAAGAATCTATACCTCTCTCAGGGACTCTGCTTTCTTTTCTATCACAGGAAATGTTGCATTCGCTTGAAATTGCTGGATATTTTCTCTCCGTCAGGTAGAGATTGCTTGGGTTGGGTGCTGGCTAGAAAGACGAGATTATATTCAGGCTAATTATTCTTCATTGAAAATAATATTTAAGTCACTGTGTCATACTTTCTCCTAGTATGTAGGAACATTTTCTTTCTGACAAAGCAAAGGAGGCTGGAGAACCCATGGGGTTTGCCTGTTTAGCTGCACTGCTGGCGTGTTGCTGGATAATCAGAAGCAGTTATGCACCACATTGAAGAAGATTATGGCTTCCAGCGTTCCCTTCCTGTGGGCTGCTGTCTTTTTCTGAGAAAAGCTGCCTATTAGTGGAGCGGGCACAGCTGAGCAGGGAACCGTGGTGCAGCTGATAAGCACACACAAACTCAGAAACCAAATGTGGTCAGAAATGAGGCATTTAATATAGCTGTAAGTTGTAGGTATGGGGGAAACAAAGTTTGCTTTAATCATGCTGTGACTGTGATTTTTGGCTGCCTGTGATCCCAATTTGTCAAAAAGGAAGAGCTGTATTTGATAAGCCAAGACAAATTGTAATCTGTAGCGTATTTTTGTGTCAGAGTATCAGTAACAGAACTGAGTAATAGTGTACTTATGCTGCTAATATTTGGCTGGAGAACATCATGCAGCAGAATGGCTTTTCAGTTGACTTTGCCATCACTGTCCATTTATGTACGCAGTAATCCCATCTCCTTAGGCAAACAAAATATTCTGTTTCCTGTATTCTGAGTTAATGGGAAAAGGCAGCTTACTGACTTGATAAACAATGTCATATATTATATGTTACTTCTGGGTCTTGCTATTTTTTGGACTCTATCTCATAGTCAGGTAATTGTTGATTTCATTGTTTACCCATTTAAGTCAGTTACAATGGTTTTATTACTATCAGGCATAGATAATGAACTTGTAGGTAAATTGTGAATTTAACTGGACTTCCGCTAAATTACGGTCATGAGGTCCTGAGAAATCATCATATGCTCCTTTGTCTCCTAACCTCAGTCTGTGGTAATCTGCAAATCTTCAGCATTTACGGTGCCAAAAGAGAGGAGAAGAAATGGCTGGTCACCTGTCCTTCTAACAAGAGTATCCCTTTAGGGAAACTTAAAGGACAGCTGAGTGAGGAGAGGAGCATATGGACTTTTGGCTATTCTGTGCTTATAGAGCGATATAAGCGCTTCCAACCTTGTGTGGGTAGAGAAATCCAACAGTGATTCAAGCATCATTAAATTAGTACAGATGTCTCCTGCAGCCTCCCACAGTAGTCTTACCATGAGCTCAGACAATTTGGATCAAGGTCTAGACTAAATCATTGCTAAGTCTGTATGGATTCTGGCTGTTTTGAGATTGACATATGTTACACACAGTTTCTGTCATACTGATTTGTACAAAATTTGTCTGCATTTGTTGGCCAAAGATTCTTTTTTGAGGATATATGAGACAGTGACCTCTAATTTTGAGGTGTTTGAATGGAGATGTTTTGACTTACAAGCAGGTTACAGTAAGTGATATAAATAAATAAATAAAATACAAAAAAAAAGTCAAACAGTGTTGATATCTATAATCAGTGCATTGCTATTTTTCATTCAGGGAAAGCAAATTAGGCATCTGATGTGCCTAAAAAGTGGTAAAGGTCGCTTGGACTTTTGTCTCTGTAAGCATTGAGAAGGGACTGCAGGACTTGATACTACTTCCTAGAGAAGCAGAATTGACATTTTAGTGAATATAAAACCCTGCCAGACTGGGCAGAGTTGTTTATTCCTGAATATTTAATATTGTATTTTTGGAAGGGTTTGTTTTTCCTCACCCCTCCGTTGATTTTTCTGGAAAAGCGTTAATAATTACAGGAGATGTGATCTATCTATTGGTTTGCAAACTATTTCAGATGTAATGGCATTGCAAAATGACTGTGTTATGAGAGACATAACCTTTACAAATCGGTCCGTAAGAAGCTCCCAGGAATGCATGGCTTGCTAAAAACACCCGGGCAATAACATTAGGAAGCTTTGGAAGCCACACAAATGACGTGGCTGGTAACTTCTTGTGAAAATGCATGAAATAGTAATAACTGGCTTCAGCCCGGGTCTCCCGAATAACATACTTGTCTGTAGTAGTTATCCATGATATACATCTAACTACAAGAAAATGGGGAAAAATAATCAAATTATCCTCATATCTGTTTAGTTCTGATGTGTGCTGCTGTGATCTTAGTGCCTCACTGCAAACATGCATCTTCAAAAGCTCATGTTTAGTTTGCTGATTTACTTTATTATAGTATTCCCTTGTGTTTATTTTCACGTTCTAGGTAACTTGAAAATTACTTTTTTATAAGAAAAATTATTTACTATACCCATTTACACAGTTCACAGGTTAGTGTAAATACATTCAGAAATCAGTAATACTATCACATGCAAGCAGAGAGTTTGTAAGATAATCAATATTTAAGTACTCGCTGTTTAATTTTTCAGTTACCTCCCTGACAAAACAAGTACCTTCCCAACCCTTTTCAATTTTAGCTCAAAGCTGGCTGTGCAGCTGATGTTTATATTTTTAAACTTTTGGTGTGTTTGACAGATAATTGCCAGAAAAAAGTTTCTATTTGGACTGCCAGCTTTACACATTATGTAGCTTTAGACAGAGCACTCGCTTCCTCATGCTCAGACACTGAAGTATGCAAAGCAGTCACCTGAATTGTGAAAAATTACCCCCAGGAAACTGTGCCTTTTACGCTTTCACATTTGTTCTGTAGCATTATCCTATGTGAAGGAATGCATTCTACATGGGTTTGAAATACTAGGATTAAGAAGGAAGACAGGTTAAACATATTATCTCTGGGATGCTCCTAGTCATTGTGTGCAAAGCGTGTTCAGAAGCCAGGGTGGTAAAAGCAGCTGAAAGCAGGGCATTTAAGCATTGTAAAATCATGACAGCTTAAATATGTTTAAATAAATAGAAATATCCTGGCACCTTTGACCAAGCTGGCCTATTGTGCTTGTTTCTGCCTTTGCTGATCCAGGCTATAGCTTGTCTAGTTTGACAGATTTAGTAAGCAGCCTTCAAATTACTGCTGTGGGTATGTAGTGATTAACTTTTTATTCCTCTTCTGCAATCCTAAAAGTATGTATTATAAGATATTGCTCTGACATTCACTTGAGAAAATCATTTGAAAAACACAAAGAGGTCTTAGTGCTCAAGTGCCATGTACTCTGCGCCTGAGAATGAAGCCTAGCAAGTTATAATAAGCTTTTAAAGAGGAAAGGAAAAATACAGCTCAAACAACAGAGAAGAAAAGCTCAGAACAGTGTGAATAACAAGATGATGATTAAGGGAACAAAAGGGAAGGATGTGGCATATAGGAACTGCCTGGTTTCTAGCTAGCACCTTGAGTTGGATATTCCCACTGCTTATGTTTTTTTACAGCTTTCTGCATCTTTTTTTTCTGTTCTGAGGAAGGAGGAGCAAGGGGGGCTCTGCTGCCAGTAGAAATTGCCAGCCGAAATGGGAACAGCCTTTGAAGCTGCACCTGGAGATCTCACACAGTCTCAAAGATACCAGAAACTGGTTTGTGTCCAGATCTGACAGGGTGGGGAAGGGAGTCAAGGGCTCTGCTCCTATTTCACTGAGGTGGGAAAAGAGCAAGACGTGCAGGAGACACAGTGAGCAGTTAGAATGCGTGGAGCTTGGCCCCAAGCAGTAGGAGATTAGAGAGAGATTATTTTTTCCCACAAAGACACAAAAGGAGGAACATGCTTCACAGGACTGAAAACTCTGGCTTTGTGTGCAGTTTTTGAGGCTCTCTATGTACTGAACCACAGATGAAATGATAGATGAAATAATATATTTCACTATAGATTAAATAATAGAGAAATAAGCAAGATAGGAAAGGATTCCTATCCAATGAAGTGCCCCAATTGCATTGTTCATTTGTAAGTATTAGAAATGGTTGGCTTAAATTAAGTTTTTTTTTATAGGAGAGGATTCTGCTGAAGCACAAGAAAGTCACAGCAGACAGGGTTCCGAAATAGTTGCACGGTCTCCAAGCTAGGCAGAAAGCCAACTACAAAGAGGTGCCAACCATCTGAGGCCGCTTCACGCAGGACAGGCAGGCATCGAGTAGCTGCAGAAGCCCATGGCCAAAGGCAGTAGTGGAACTGCAGAGGGGCACAGGTCCTGCAGGGTGGCTGTGTCCTCAGGACAGAAGGGGAGACAGATGGTATCCCCAAACGGAAAGGGCCAAGGCCAGAATTAGGAAAACGGCCTCAGCTATCACCTGGCTTAACGGAGGGATTCAGGAGAAAAAAGTGTGTGAGAAACACACACACACACACACACACACACACACACACACACACACACCAACCTGGAGTCACGTGCTAATATGATGATAGCAAAGAGCAGAAACAAACTGCCCTGTCAGTATTGCTGCCAGAGGCGCTGAAGCTGGACACATGGCTGTGGATTTGGGAAGGAGTTTGCATCCAAAGCAGAAGGTGAGGTTTCCTCCCTCTTGGGTAGTCGTAGGGGGTTGGGAGTGGAGTGAGAGTGTTCTGTGAATCAGCACCTTGCTCTATAACTCTTCTAACTATTGCCTACTATGAGGATTAAAAATGGAATACTATGGTTAGCTGGAGGTAACTATGGAGAATATTTTCTGGAATGTCTTAAGTAGTCCTACAGCCTGGATTTTTTTTTTTTTTCAGATCTATTTGAGACTGAAACTGGGCTTCTCTGTTCCTTGATCTCTCATTTATAAAAATGGGGCTATTCCTCCCAATGTGCTGGATGCATATATACATTAGCAGCAAGAATTGCAGGTAGCCTGGCAATGCAGAAGTTACATGAGAGATGCACGGAAAGCACGAGTGGTCTAACTAGGCAGGCCTTGGATCAAGATTCAGTTTCCTGTCCTCTTTTTCTTGAATCAGTTGGTCGTAATCACTGAACAAGAACAAAAAGATTTTTAGATCCTAATCTTGTCTCTGCTTTTTAAATAGTATTTCACTCTGTTGTGTTATACAGTGAAACTGAAAGGTAAGTAATGGAAAGCAGTTTGTGCACAGTTGCAGTACGAATATAAACAGAAACAAAATTAGCAAATCAAATAGAATAAAAAACCAGTAGCAAAGAATAAACCAGAACATAAAAGAAGCCATCTGGAATCAAAGATATGGAAAATGACATGCTAGGAAACTGAGGCAAACAAAAGCAGAGATTATACTCCTAAATGAAAGTATTAGGAATATTATTGCTTTTATTCTCTTTGAATTTGGTTATGAAATTGCAGCTGAAAAGTGTGACTAGTAATGTCTTTCGGCAGTTACTCTAAGGGCTTCAAGTTACATGATCCTCATGTCTTAAATGAGACCCTTGTCATCTCTGGACTTCTCTCTGATCTTTCTGGAAGTGTTCAGAAAAATGGCATTATGTCAGGTATATCAAGTGTGCGCCCCTCTTTGTCATTACCCTGCATAATAATGCAATATTTTTGGTTTCTCTCTATCTCATTTTGCAACTGTAATTCCCATTACTAAAGATGAGATCAGTTTGTCCGTGAAGAAAATCATAGATTCTATTAAATTGAAATTATGCTCACTTTATTAATTCCACATTGTGTACAAATGAATTGAACCTGTCTATAATAGTTTAATTATGAATGATTTTTTTTAAACTCCGGGTCTTCAATAAATGCTCTCATTTTCTTTTATGTGTTACAGCTCATCAACAAAAAAACAAAAAAAGCTTTCATAACGCCTAATGATTTTCATATTGTTTAGCAAAAAAAAAAAAAAAGAAAAAAAACTAAAAGGTTAACTACAGAAAGGAACACATGATGATCTTAGAACCTACGGGATTTGGAAAAAGCTCCTAAAAGCTAAAAATCGTGCCTCTAAGTTCATTAAATGAGGTCTGCCTTGTCAGTGAGGGGTTTTTATTGCAAGGCCATAAGAAAAAGATAGAAGAGGTTGAAGGTGTAATATCCGTGTGTGTGTATGTGTGTGTCTGTGCAACATCAGGCAAAAAAGTCAGTGATTCACTAGTTAATCCTTTAAGAAAGTTTCCAAGATTAAGAACATTCTTTCACAGAGAAATGATACAAAGGCAAAAAAGTAAGTTGTAATTCCCTTTTAACTGCAAGGATGAATTTAACATGCAGGGATGAATTAATTACTTTCTAACAAACTCCAGTACTTTACTACACAATGGCTTTTGTTCTCTTCTTACTTAGAAATACTGGTGCATTTTTATGATGCATAGATCTTCACCTTCTTGTGAATTATTGGTAAATTAATCCTTTTTGACTAAGTATGAGGAAATTGGGGTTACAAAAACTCCCTCTGATCTTACTCATGGGCTGTATCAAGTTGACCATCAACAACACAGCCGAAGAGGACGCCAAGCGCCCAAGGGCAGTCAACAGGGCTGTATATGGACCAGACTGGGAGCTCTTTGATGGTGTGATGGTGAGCATGTGGCTTCAGCTCGAACCAGTGCTGAGCAAGTCATGGCTTTGCCCCTCGTTTGGTGGGAAAGCTGACTGAGAGCACGTGTGGCAGTTACCATCTACAAAAGAAACTCATATGTTTCTCTGTGCACTAGAGTTACTTGAGAGCTTCCTAAACCTAGCTTGGAACTTGTGCTGTGTTGGTCTGTACCTTAAATCCTTGGCTACGTATATGGAACCAAGTATCCATTAAGAAAATATGGCTAAAAATATAAAGACTAAGCATCTGTTGAATAGGAGAATTTGATATGAATATCATGCTCATTTATTTGGTTTTTATTGCAGAGTAGTACTTTTAAATCCACAGAATAGAGTGTACCTTTAAGTTACATCTCTGCAGTTTCTCTTGCATTGATTGTAATTATGCATGTTTGTAATATATGTACGTGGGAGACTATAAATATATGTTATATATTTGAATAGTGTGTTGGCAACACTTCTAGATATGCATTCATTACTACTGAAAATAATGTTAGTTCTGTGGCAGTACACTGTGTGTGTTATTAGCATTAATCCTGGCTTCACTGATCATCATCTGTATACTGGGGCAGAATGGCTAGAGAATTAATAATGATTAGAAAGTCTGGTGCTTAGAGAGTTCATTTTGGGTGAAGTTCATTTTTTTAGGAGGGGGCCTGTGCTGAGACTACAGCAGAGCCATTAGTAGAGTATTAATACAGAGCATCTGCATCACCATTAAAAGTAGGAGAGGATCCAGAGCCTCTCTTGTTGTCATAAATCCATGCACAAATTGGGTGATGGGGCTGCATCTGCTACTTTAAGGGAGATGGATGTTTGTGTGTCCCACAGGGAAGTCAGTGATGGAGGAATAAGAAGGTTTTGATTCCTTTGAAGTCTTGTTAACCGAATCTCATGTAAAAGAAGTGGCTTTGAGTCACTGAATTAAGCTTTCTCTTGATTCTCTTCTTTTAGTTCTGGGATCATATCAAGCAGTAGGGCATATGGGCTAGATATTGATGTTTCCTCTGTCAAATGGAAATTCTTGTTATATTTCTAAACATCGTTCTGAAAAACAGGAGGTCAGCTTTAAATAGATGTGATGAATATAGCTACAGGTGTGGGAAGCAGTTTCACGTTTGTGAGGCTTTTTCAGCAGAAACTGATATTTATTTATCATATTCATTATGGCTCTCTGTCATTCACCAAGACCCTATATAATTGTGTGTTTAATGATCTTTAACCTTCACATGAACACAGCCTGCTGAAGCTTGACGATTACTTTAAATCATCATTCATGTTTCATAGTAAAGAGTAAATGTTACTTGGAAAGAATATTATGCTTTCTGACTTAGAATTCCACTTCAGTCCTATGCTTTGTCACCATAAGCAGATGTGGGTGATTTAATCCTAAATCAAAATAGTGAAATGATTTCAAAAAATCGTCTCTTCCATAGGTCATTTATTAAATATTTTTGCTATTAAAGTGAAAGAACTCTAGAGAAGACATATTAATATCACCATAAAGAGTATGATTTCAGTAAATGCCATAGTTGTGGTTTGTTTTCATTAAACTGCAAAGAATATTACTATCATTTTTGACATCATTAATCTTTGGATAAAAATTGGTCTAGATTTTAGTGATCATATTCAGTTTCAACTTTTAAAGTTATAAAATGTTTCTGGCACTTCCACTTTTTGTTTAATGTTTACCTTGTCATTTTATAGTATTTCAAATAGCAAACTCTTTTTAAGTTTGATACATAGAATTTTAACCATTGCTTCTCTTAATACTAATCACAGACTATTTTTAATTCTAAATGTTAGCAATGCAGTGCAAAAATGTCTCCTTTCATTTATCCCAGTTCTGATTTATGAACAAAAACTTTTTGTTAGTAGTGCAGATAAATCTTACACAGGAGATTAAGTAGGAGAGGCTGTCAGTATATTAGCAAGTAGCAGTTTGGAGAATCTTTGTGCATTCTTACACAGATGTGCAGAATCTCAAATTTATCCATCCAGTGCATACTTAGAAATACATAGAAATTCCGAATGTACTTTTTCCCCATGTTTGTGTACTTGGAGGAAGTGGAGATAGCCGGAGCTATGAGTGTCCAGACAATGTTGTGATAAGACACCATTGTAATTCAACTAAGGATATTCTGCCAAAACACTCCTGTTAATAGCATATATATAGCAGTGTTAATAGCATATATATATTCATGGATCAAACAGATGCTTAAATTATAAATAATCTATTTAAAAAGCAGACAAATTCTGCCTTGACAGGTTTTGGGACCCTGGACATAAATGTTTATTTTAAGGACACCTAGACAAAATATAAAGCTGACTTGAAAGAGAAAAATCTTTCCTGATTTCCTCTTGTGAAAGAGAAGAATCTATTCTCAAGTAAAAGCTAGTGACAACTAAAAAAAAGAAAAAATAGATTTTGAGAAGAGACTCACCTGTTTGTTGAAGTCTATGTTTATGTGAGTTAGGCAGGAAGAGTGAACTGATTTGTGTAAATTCATATTAAAATACAATTCAAATGCTTTTTTCAAAATACTAAAATGACGGTGTGATGATAATGCATTGCCCAGTAAAACACAGAGGATGAAGTCGCATTTCTTGTAGTCAGTAGGAGTTCAACTATTACTGCGAAGAGGATAATGCGCTGATGGCCCTGGGCTTTATTCAGTTCCTTTTTGTGTCTAAAGCATTTGTAAAAGAAAATAACACCTGGAAAGTCACTTTCTAAACTAATCTAATGTTCTTCAGTTTAGGCATTTGTTTAACAAAACTGTAAAGAAGAAAATCTATATTTCCTACACTGTTTCAGATTATTATAATCTTATGTTGTTGTTTGAAGAAACAAGTACAATCTAGATATTTTTTCTAATGGGAAGTAGAGAGAAATGGGAAGATTTGTGTAAAGGTTCTTCTTATCTGTTTGGAAGCTTGCTTTAACAAAGTATTCTTTCAGGATAATACTTCTAGAATAAAGATCATAGAATCTTTTGAACACGGTTAACAGTGACATTATGATACATTTCTAAAATTTTAGGAATGCTGTCAGTTAAAGCATTTATATAGATGCTAGTCTTCAGTCATTTTTGGTCGTCTGCAAAGCAGTTGCAAGTATAAGCAACTTTGATCTCTCGGGTTAAGGACATTTTGTGCTCATTCATTTTGATTAATAATAGTTCTGAAGACACATTTTAGAGCAGGGATTTAGAATATACGTAACAGCTGCTTTTTAAATAGTAAGTTTAATTATGCCTATGATTACGTTCACTTTTGATTAGTATGCATACAAATCCCTACTCTCCTTGTGTATTCAAGCTGAGATATGGATCACTGGAGTTAAAATTCAAGTACAAAAGAATAGCTTGAGAGAATGTATGGTTAGACCAATGAAAAAAAACATCAGGGCTTAAATTCTTTCCCTAAAATGTCTATTTTTTCTTTTAGTTGCATACGGACTTGGATCCTGGCAGCAGCAAAATCAAGTATATCCTATCAGGAGATGGAGCTGGAACAATCTTTGTGATCAATGACAAAACTGGAGACATTCATGCAATGAAAAGGCTTGACCGTGAGGAAAAAGCAGAGTACACTCTAACTGCTCAAGCAGTCGATAGAGACACAAATAAACCTCTGGAGCCTCCTTCAGAATTCATTATTAAGGTTCAGGACATCAATGACAATGCCCCGGAGTTTGTTGATGGTCCATATCATGCCACAGTTCCAGAAATGTCTGTTGTAGGTATGTATGTCTAAGCATACAGCAACCTTGATGGCTCACCCTTTAAATTAGGCCAGTGTGCCACTGTGTTGTTGATAAAATAATAGGGTATTTATTATGTTGTTAGTGCAAATTTGCATATTTTCAAATCTTTTCTCAGCCAAAATTTTAATCTGTACCATGTGGTATAGTCTGTATCTGTAGTATGGTCCATTAGTAGGAAGAAAATGACTAACAGGTGTATTAATGGGTCTTTCTTTGTCCAGCCACACTTTAATGGGCTAATTTTATATTCCCCTTATGATGTTGTAGTTAGAGAATTGTTATTCAAAAGGATTTATGAAGATTTGTTCCAACATGACACTCTAATCCTACTGATATTTCGTTGATGTTTAATTATCTGTATATTTTTATACACAGATGTAGCACTTGCAGCATGTTTATACATACTTATTTCTTTCTTATTGCACCTGTAACAAGGAAAAAACATTGAAATGAAAGATGCTGTGTCTGGGAATTGATGGCTATACTCTGGAGTGGTCTTAACCAATTACCAGTGTGATTTGCAGGGAAGATGGAAGACGAAAAGAGAGAAAGCTATGAAAAAAATATTATTAAAAAAAAAAAGTAAATTAAGTGTGTGATGGGGGAGGACAGACAGTCAGTACTGGGAAATAGTCTTTATAAATGTTATTTATATTTATTCATTTTGTTGGTAAATCCATTTCCTGATGAATATTTTGGTTTCACATTTGCAGGCCTGGTCCCTTGTTCTGTATTTGCAAATGTACACTAGACTTCAATTTCTTATATTCATTCAGTATAAAATATCAAAATCTGGCCATAAAATGTAGAATGAATTCTAGCGTTTACTAGTATTATATTTCTAGTATTATCACATCTATCATGAAGATGCGAAGGTGTGTTTTTCAGCAATTTATCTATATCTATCAAAGCAAGGTAATTGAAGGAGAGTCAGTCCACTTAGCCAAACAGAGAAGCACCCTATCAAAAATTTCAAAAATGGTACTTGGTCTTATTGTAGCTAAAAAGAAGTGGAACATGAGGAGCAAAACCGTCCTCTTATTGATAGTCAGCACAAAGAATTGCACCAGGTTCTTTTCAGCTGCAAGCATGGTGTGTTGACTAGACTGCAATAGTCGACATTGCATTTTTTATCGACTCTTCTCCTCCAGATTTTCCTATCTTGGTTGCATTCAATTGCTTGGGCTGAACTGATATGTGAATTTTCAAGCCTGTGTGTCTGTTCTTTTACTAAAACACAGGATTTAATATATTAAGTTGCTTTTAATTATACAGCAGAACAAATGTAATGTGGACCTGTTTTTAGATGATATTTTTACCAAGCTCTAGGCAAAAAAAAAAAAAAGACTTCATTTAGAAGGAAGGAGTGTGTAGGAGAAAAAAGGAGAGAAATCAAAGACAGTTAATTGTTATATAAATAGGACTTATTCAGTATTCCAGGGAAAAGAAAGAAAACAGGTATATGCAGGCAAGAAAAGACATTTTTCAATAACAAAGTGCTATAAAATAATTTTTACTCATACATATGGACAGGTTTTTTTTGCATTCATTAAGAAAAACATGGCTCTTATCTAAGGAGCATTCACCCTAACTAAGACTAGATCTTCAGGTCAGAAGATCAAAAATATGAGAATTGGTTAACGTGCAGTTTAAAAGATGGTGCATTGAGAGCAAGAGGAGGCTAGAAGGTAAGCATTAATGCAAAAGATAAGTGAAACAATCCAAAAAGTATTAGGGTGAAAGATAGATGAGTAAGAAGAGAAGGATTCAAGGTGGGAAAACTTGGCAGGAGAAGGTTTTAGAAGCTTAGAGAGTAGAAAAGGGGAATGGATTTGCAGTATACTCAAGGCAGGATCTAGTCCATCTGTTTCCCCTACCATGGTGGAAACGCAGAGGAGCACGGTTCTTCCTTGAATGGCCTGTGAAACTTTTCAATTCTTTACTAATATATATTCCCGTGCTGCCTGGGGAAAAAAATTGGTGAAAAAACAATTTGATACCACAGTTACTGGTAGATATGTCATGAGTTACCCCAGAGGCCTTCTATTTAGCACCTTTACTACCCAAACTGTACAAGCTTTCTACCTCTGTCTTATGATCCCTGGTCCTTGCTTCTTCTTTATATGATATTCTTGGAGACTTAAGTTTTCAAGCTATTTCTCTGAAGAAATGCAAGCATATACAACTGTTCTTGCCTTGCAAAACAAAAGCTAATTCTGAGCTGCCACCCCAAAACTCAAAGCATGTGTCTGTTGCACTACCTGAGTAATGAATGTCTAAAATCAGTGCAGCAGAGACCATCAGGTCTCCCTCTTAATCTCTGATAGAAGCAAAATTCAAGGCTGACAAGCTATAGATGAGAATGTCATCTCTTTATCAAGTTTTCTCTTATTATTTTCTTCTGCTTTCCGTCTTTAACCCCCTGGTAGCAACATCAAGAGCTGTCTGGATGATTTGAACTTTTTATTTTTTTATATTTTGTTTATCCTCTTAAAATCACTTTAGCTTCTTTTTAAGGTTTATAAGGAAGCTCTTCCTCCTTTCAGAGTTCAAGGAATTTCCTTGCCACACTATACGTACACCACTTCCATTATCCACTTACTTAATTCCCCTCAAAGAGATCTCCACCTACTGCTAATTTCAGCCTTGACATTTCTGCAGCACTGTCATTACTAGGCAGTGTTCTTATTCAGAATAACAGAGAGTTCTGATAAGTCTCTTCTCAAATGCTGTAACAATTCTGAACGCCCTGAAACAGAAGAGGAACTTGTATGCTATATATATAGTACTTATGTAATGAGGATACAGTACAAGGCATTTTATTTTTGGACCTCTGTGGAAAGCAGTGCATAAAATACAGATGAACGCATTAACCTTTCAGAATCCTGTAACATAACTGCCGAGGTTCTTACACAATGCAATTTTTCTAATAGATAATGTATTCTACATAATGTAGCAGATACTGGTCTTAACATTTTCTCCTGCAAGTGATGTATTATATAAATATGTAGGTGGTGCTTTTTCATGTCTAGAACATGAAAGATACACTATGGGGATGTGAGCACTGGAGTGTACCGGCAAACCTTGTGTGCATTATATGTGTATATATGTGGTAAGGAGGTTATCACATACATATATGGCCTTAAGCCAGCCTGTTCGGTGTTTGTGTTGAATATCAGTGATACGTGGAAAATCTTATTTCCCTAGTAAGATAATAGAGAGGGCCGTGCAGGCTTTCCTCGCCCTGCCTGGTGCAAAGACGCTCAGTGTTTCAGTGTGTTAGCTCTGGCAGGAATGCTGTTCACTTCTCAGCTGCCTTCACAGAACTCACACCCACACACGTACTGAGTGCTGTGTGCAGCCACTGTGCTCAGAGTTATTTTGAAATAATGTATTTTTCTCTTTGAGGAGAGAGGATCACATTGCAAAAAATGTTTTGAGTTTTAATATGAGTTCGTCCTTATTTCATCTCCCCTTTTCCTTTATTTTTTTTTTGCTGTGTTTTGTATATAAACTATGCTAGTAAGCCTTGTCCCCCAACTCCAAAATGATAAATTTAGTTGTGAAAGATGTTAATGCATATAGGAAATTTCCTGCTTGCTGAAATGGCCTGTTTTAATGTTTTAATTCTGTTACTAATTTTCTTAAGGAATCAAAGATCAAAACATGGAATTTCTAGAATCACTTTATGGTAATTATATTGCATTTCAAAAATGGGAAATAATTTAATTAGTTTATAAAACTTTGGATTAAGTTGCAAAGGAACATGTTGGGAATGAAAATCAGTTGAAAACCTTCTTAGGAAGAGATTCAGCTAAGCTTCTAGGAAAAAGAACACAGTGACTCTTTTTTTTTTTTTTTTTTAGAATTTTTCAATGAATTCTGTATATAGGCTTGAAATGTTGAGAGCATATCATATGGATGAATGAGTAATATTGAAACATAAGATCCACCAGGGTAAATTAAACTGGTCCTGAAACTTTCTTTTTCTTTTTTTTTAATATTCCGTTTCTGTGTTGCTTTCTCAGCTACTCACAGGTTCATGAATTCCCTGAAAGCATGTTGTAGAGGTGGTAATGCAAGCAGAAGTGGGTATCATCTTCCAACTGTATGTATTCAGGGCTTGCTTTTTCAGGAGAGGAATAAGGAGCTGGATTTCTTCCTTCTGTTCTCAGTGAAGCCAGGAGTGTTTAGACAGCTAGCGTCATGTTGAAAGACAGAGGAAGACAGAAGTAGAGTGACAAACATGACGAAATAAGAAAGGGCACAGATGGAAAAAGAACAAAAACAGTAAGGGAAGAGAATTCTCTCCGAGTTGGCCTGGATTCAGATAAGCAGTCAAACTCTCTAAATATTAAAATTTCCCCACTGCTTAGTGATAACCAGTTTCCCTTCCCTCCTCCCTCCATAAAATGTGTGGAGTGGAATTCAGTGGATCATTGCTCCAGAAGTGCTTTGCCTTTAATACGTCGTAATATTAGTAAAGTTTAAAAGTTCAGAATAATGCTTTTAAAAATTCAATTTTTAAATGAAAACCTTTATGGGGGGGGAGGAAAAGGTCTATGTTTAGAGTTCTAGATTTAGGCTTTCAGTTGAGACAGAATATCAATTTTCAATTTTGGTACAAAAGCATCTTCAAAACCATATCTATCTTGGAGCAAAGTTTGTTCTTGGTTGCACCACTGCAAATAAAAGGTCACTCAGTTGTTTGCTTTTTCCATAACCACAGAACAGACTTAAAAATACAGCCATGTGTGCTGAAGTGCACCATACATAGCGCAGTTCTTCTTTCCAGTGCTCGCAGAAATACTAACTCTCCTCCAGATACAAATTGCTTGCGAAAGGACTAAATCTGCTGGATATGAAATCAAAATGCAATATCTGGTGAAAATAATGATAAACTGAGTTGATAAGTTGGAATGTTGTGATAAAAACCAGAGATGAAGCGCTATCAAGATCCACCACATTCATACTGCTCTTTTTTTTTTCTTTTTTTTCTTTTTTTCTTTATATTCATTGATTTTTAAGGCACCGTGCATGACTGTTAAATCAATGATAGTTTGTCACAAAATTGTAGACTGGAGGAACCGTGTTACTGAGGTCAAATACAAATTAGCCCAAAGGGTAAATGCAAAGGGAGTGCAAAAGCTAATGAAAGACATAGCAGATGTTAAAAAATATGGCAACAACGTAGCAGCTGCTAGAAAATGTGTATTATCATGTTGTCTTCTTGTTCCTCTACTTGTTCATGTTGTGCATAATCAGCTTCATGAACTGTGGTGTTGGAGAGGATTCTACATAAGGAAATTATATAGGGAGCTCTTGTGTCCTTAGATCTTTTCTATATATTGAGCTCATTGAGCAACGAGAGAAGGTTCAAAAAGCCAAGTCAGAATTAACCTTTACTAATCAGGATATATTCACTACCAAGACAGTATTCTTCCTATTTTGACTTATTATTGACACTTGGAACATTGCTATTTGTTTCTATTTTTGTCTTTTCCATTTCTCATGAGGTCTTATTGAATATGTCATTAGACTTTTATTGTTCTTAAACTACCATTATGAGCTCGAGGACCAAAGATGAAGTTACAATATTGTTCTTTAGACATTTATAATCTCACCCTTTAATTTTTCCAGCCCTTAAGGTCTGAGTGTACCAGGGTATTTTATTGACTTCATACAGAGCTGCTAGAATCAAAACTTAGTAGAAAATGACAGCAAATTGGATGGGATGGTCAGGTTTTCAAGTCATTTTTTCATTCTTAAAAATAAGCCCTAAGTTGCCTGTGCAAAGTGTGGAACTATGGAGGTATGGAGTAAAGTGTGTGATGGTTTTGTTTTACAGATTTTTGGTTTGTTTGTGTTTTGTGGGGTTTTTTTTCCCCCTTTCCTTGTCTTGGAAGGCACATCTTGCAAACAGCACGTAGTGAAGGTATTAAATTTAAGTCAAAGTTCCTTCTGGAGTTCCCATATAGAGGGATTCTTCTTTGTATGATGGTCTGTATCAGGACCAGGATGAGAAAAGAGTCAGAGCTGTGTGTTGATTATCTAATGCTAAAGTAGAGAGAATTCTGGCACTTAGTTGCATGCTTCTCTAGTATAATCTCCTCTCTCCTCCATGCTCTCCTGTGATTGTCCAAGATTCTTTCCCATAATGGGAATCTTTCCTCCCCCACCAGCCCCAGACGATTCTTGTCTCCACATAGTCACAGTTTGTTCACAGTATTCTGAATCTGAGATTTTGGTTTTGTGGTTGCTTTCTTACATATATATCAGTCATATGATAGTATTTGTTTCATAACTATATGAAAATAAATCTTTGACTCAGATTTCTGATGTGGTTAGCTATAAGCTTTTATAGCTATATGTTTAAGATCACTATTAACAAAGGTTTTTCATATTTTCCTCGAATTTAAAATTATAGAGAGAGAGAGAGAGAAGCTTTGAAATGATGGTGGATTTTGTTGTTTTGTGTTCTTGCAAATGTGCCATTTCATTTTCCAGCAGGCACGCTGGTGCTGCTGTGCAGTGAATGCCCTGTTGTGGCAGTGGGTAGTGCCCAGCTGGAGAGCAGGAGAGGAGCAGACCACAGAGATTCCTGCCACGCGGAGGCTCGGCGCAATGCCCCAGGGCTGCGGCTGCACTGTCTTCCAGTTGTGGAAAGTGTAGACAAGTACTATCATGAGATATGTTGGTTTAGGTCAGAAAACTAAATTGATTGTGGAATCCTCATAGGAATTTATAATTTATATCATTCTGTTGAAACAAAAGATTTAGGCTTAGAATGCTGGAAATGTTCATGAGGGACACATTTGACATCTAGAAAAATGAGATTCAGATCTAATTCAGAATCCTTTTTTAACCTGTAACGGGTTGTTTCCCCCCTTTATTTTCCTCCCTCCTCCCAGTTGGTACCTCTGTGTTTGTTTAGTTGCTGAATCTGCAGCACTTGGTGTTTCTTTATGAACACAGCCGCGCCGTAGCCCGTGGAGCCGATGTCAATACGGCTTTCCCATGAACCAGCCTGTAGGATTCTGTCGGGCGTCTGATCCAACTGTGCCCTCTCCCCGGGCCCAGGCAGCCCCTGCAGCCGTGTGCGGCTCCCCAGCGTCCCGAGGGGACAATATTCCCGAGTCAGCTCTCGGAACCTGCGCTACAGCTCATGGCATTGTTAGCTTCCCTTCTAGCCTTCTATGATGAAATGACCGGCTGGATAGACGAGGGGAGAGCGGTGGATGTCGTCTATCTCGACTTCACCAAGGCTTTTGTCACCGTCCCTCACAACATCCTCCTGGGCAAGCTCCGGAAGTGTGGGATAGATGAGTGGACAGTGAGGTGGATTAGGAACTGGCTGGATGGCAGGGCCCAGAGAGTGGTGATCAGCGGTGCAGAGTCTAGTTGGAGGCCTGTGGCTAGTGGGGTCCCCCAGGGGTCAGTCCTTGGTCCAGTCCTGTTCAATTTATTCATCAATGACCTGGATGAAGGCACAGAGTGCTCCCTCAGCAAGTTTGCTGATGACACGAAACTGGGAGGAGTAGCCGATACCCCAGAGGGCTGCGCTGCCATCCAGAGGGACCCGGACAGACTGGACAACTGGGCGGTGAAAAACCTCATGCAATTCAACAAGGCCAAGTGCAAGGTCCTGCACCTGGGGAGGAATAACCCCAGACACCAGTACAGGCTGGGGACCGACCTTGTGGAGAGCAGCTCTGCAGAGAAAGACCTGGGTGTCATGGTGGATGACAAGTTGACCATGAGGCAGCAGTGTGCCCTCGTGGCCAAGAAGGCCAATGGAATCCTGGGCTGCATTAAGAAGAGCGTCTCCAGCAGGTCGAGGGAGGTGATCCTGCCCCTCTACTCAGCCCTGGTGAGGCCGCATCTGGAGTACTGTGTCCAGTTCTGGGCTCCACAGTACAAGAGGGATGTGGAGCTGCTGGAGAGAGTCCAGCGCAGGGCTACAAGGATGATCAGGGGCCTGGAACATCTGCCCTGTGAGGAGAGGCTGAGGGAGCTGGGCCTGTTCAGCCTGGAGAAGAGAAGGCTGAGAGGGGATCTAATCAGTGTATATAAATACCTCAAGGGAGGGAGTGCAGAGGACGGTGATGGTCTCTTTTCAGTGGTGGCCACTGATAGGACTAGAGGAAATGGCCGGAAACTGAAACATCAAAAATTCCATAGGAACTTAAGGAAAAATTTCTTAGCAGTGAGGGTGACAGAGCACTGGAACAGGCTGCCCAGAGAGGTTGTAGAGTCTCCTTCTCTGGAGATCTTCAAAACCCGCTTGGATGCAGTCCTGTGCCACGTGCTCTAGGTGTCCCTGCGTATGCAGGGGGGTTGGACTAGATGATCTCTAGAGGTCCCTTCCAACCCTAAGCATTCTATGATTCTATGATTCTCTGCTGAACAAAGCAAGATCATCAAAGCTGCAGGATTATACCAACCATCTTCCGTTTTCATAACGGGGAGTTATAAATGATTTCTGTACACAGTAAGGGCTACTTTATCACCCACTTGTATTTTATAATAGCTACCTGAGCATAACCTGAAACTTCCACTGAACTCAACAAATATTACAGTGGTGTTTTTTTTTCCCCTCTACTTGGTAATATATTGTAAAGTCATCATCCAATTTTACTGTCTTTGCCTGGGGACCTCACAGAATGAATGCTGATGAAATAGTCAATTGAGTAGAGACAAGCAGTCTTTCAAAAAGTCCTGAACAAAAGAACAGCTATTTCCCACATCTCTGACAAATATCAATTAATATTCCATACTGAAGGTGATATCTAAAGGGAGAATTTAAAAAAAAAAAAAAAGAGATGAAAATGTAAGTCTTTAAGGCAAACATAAATGTGTTTTACCCTTTCACTGTTGTCTGTGATGTTCCAGACTGTATTCCAATCCTAACAAACAGTTACCCTGGGGAATTTATGAAGGAATACCTGCAGGCTTTCTAATGGCACCATTTTATAAGTTGTAGCAAGCAAAAACTGCCAACCTTAAAATTGAAAAGACAGTGCCCTTATTACATTCACTTGAACTAAATCCAAGCAGTAGGTAACATCAGCAAGGACAATCGCTGAAGAGTTACCTGCATCAGTAGGTCTACATATACATTTCTTGTAATGAATATATTTTTTTTGCAAGAGATCATAACAAAAAGGGAGGATCAGAGTTCTGGAACAATTGGTTTATGCACAAAAAATTATAAAATATGCAGGTTATTATGTTTCACAGCCACGCTTCCCACAGTCCTCATTATACAGTCGTAAAATGCCAAAGGCTGCCAGCCTGCTCCGTTGGCTGAATGCTGCACAGGAGGCAGTTTTCTCCCGTGCATAGCAAGCACCTCGCAGAGCTCTACAGTAACACATTCACATATGATATTTTTTCCATTTGCCACACATGACAAAGGCCTTCGAGCGACACATGAATATTTTAAAAACATTTTTGTGTTACATGTTGTAGGATAGTCAATAGTTTGAAGACTTTGACTCATACACATGTGGCATGATATTAACATTTTTGAAACTTTTCATTCATTTTCTAAACTCTAAAAATTGTATTAGACTTGGAAGAAGCCACTCAGATTCTTCTTCTGCTTACATGGAGCGACATCTGACTTGACATCCTAGAGGTAAGTGCATGAAAAGTGTTAAGTTTCCTGGTGAGAAATATTTCTTGCATTTTCTTGCATGGTAGTTCATAGTTTATCTTAGTGGTATTTTCCTACCATTGACTAAACAGCTGTCGTTTGATTGAGACCCCTTCCAAATTCAGATTTTTCACATCTTAAACCGTTTTTCAAGACTTACCAGTTCTTTTGCACAGTGCCTGTTATTTCCTGTAGGCCTGCAGAGTCAGAGGGTTCTCAAATCTCTGCTTTGTGCTGCATTTCAGTGATATGAAGTAATATTGCTCTGCTATGCTACTACGTAATGCTTTATTTCTCTAATTTTTAGATTAGTCTAAAATGAGTGAGTAGGCAATATATTCATTGCAGAATGATTGTACCAGAAAGTGTAGATGAATGTAAATGAAAACAGAATTCTTGTAAGCTTTGCACTTGTCTGTAATGTTGGTGTGCCAGGCTTTTTGTTTGGGGTATTTGGTATTACAGGCTGGTATGGCATATTTAGAGCAGGTACATGTACGAAGGTAGCCATACGATTCAAATTTATGCATTTAAATTGAGTGGGTAGTCACCCCTTTTTTGGATTCCTGTTTAGTTAGCCATGAGATTGGCCATGGGAAAGATCCCCTGAGGGAGCAATTCAAAGTGAAATCCTAGACTGGCATCTTCCACAGAGCAGAGTACAAGCCTAGTGCAACTAGTTATCTAATTTAGCCAGCTGAGCCTAAAACCAAATTGTGTGAATAACCTTATTTTCCTCTTTCCTCACCTTAATCATCATAAACAAGATCATGACAGCATCACAGTATTTCACTACTTAGAGTCAGATAAATTATGGCTAGGAAAGACAAATTACCTTATTAGTTAATCTTCCTGTCTCTCTAGGTTTTCCCTTAGAATACATTATCTAGCATCCAGTGCAGTAGAGAACTCCTCAGTGAGGAGGATTCTGATATTTCCCTTGGGGAACAATTCCTCGTTGTATGATTTCTCATTGTGAGAGCTTTTGTTGTTTATAACTGCTTGCAGAAGATTAATTGAAGCCTTATATGTATCAGTGTGTTTACGTGGTCCTCATCACCCACGTATTTGTATCACATCTGTGAAGTACACAAGTTTCCCTTCTCATCTCTCCCTCTCCAGGAGTGGCTGTATACAGGTTTCTACTATAGGTGTAGCAGAATATATCCTTGCTTCCTCCTTTGCTAGCAAATCAAGCATACGTTGCCTATCTTCCCTTTTTTGGACCATGTGAACCTCTATCCCTCACCACCACTTAGGGTGTCACCTTCTACTTGCTCTAAGCTTCTGTCACTGTAAGTTTTCTGGTGGCCAGTTAAAAAACAAATACCTCCCTGTCTTCTCACAGGCTGTGCTTCAAGTGTGGGAAGATCTTCCAAGAAATCCACACAAGACCTTAATCATCTGTTCTGAAAGCAATTTCAAAGCAACCTTTAAAACTTTTCTTTCACAGGGTATCTACAAAAGCACTTGACAGCAGCTAGGCATGCCTGTGCAGCACTGCGTGCTGATAGCATTGCTTCTCGTGATGATTAACACCCTCTCTTCGTTTCCTTCCCTGGCCTCAGGTGTCTGACTGCACTCATCCTTTTTTCTGGTACTTGGCTCATATCCTCTTTGGGGAGAAGATTTTCAGGCATTGTGAGATCTAATCCATGTCTTGGGCTTTTAGATCTTTGCAAGGGTAGTAACTGTTAATAAGAATATATTCAAGTACGTAGGTACAAGGTGGCTGCGTACTCGATACGATTTGCAATACATTCTAAACAGTCACACAACATATACATATGTATGTCAGTGTTTGCATAGTCTGTTTCAAATAATTGTGCATCTAAATACACAAACATACATACACATACGCAGCATGCTATGCAATTTAAAATACCAGTTATAATATTCTATCTGTATTTAATTTTTTGCATTTATCATGTTCTGTAGTGTCACACAGATTTCTATTCCATAAACCAACTGTGTATTTGACTGCTGAGTTCTCTAACTGATACTTTTTGTGTTTAGAGAGGGTCTCATGTACAATAATATGGGAGAATGAGGCTTAAAATTATGTTTTTTCTTTTAAGAATTTCAGCAACAGTGAAAAACAAATAAGTTTCTTCAGCTTTAAGGCAGTGATAATTTACATGTCAAGAAGTTATACAGGTTTTTATGAGATTATTGCAGTTTTATTCAATAAAAAATAGTTACCATGACAACAACTGTCATGCTACCTGTGAGATTATAGCAAAGAAGGACAGTGAAGAAAAGACTTCATTTTGGAACGAATGCTTATCTGACCTGCTGAATACAAACAATGCTTTGCTTTGACCACTGCTGACTGCACAGCCACTGTGAGCCAAACTCAACATCCAGCTAGAGGTTTTGAAGTGCGGTGATCTTCTTAGAAAAACAAAACAGTTGGTAAATAATGGTAGGTCTTTTTAATGCAAATGCCTCCTTAATACTCTGTCAGATTGGTAATCAGATGTCCAAAATAAAATGGAGATTTCAGTCGGTCAAGATTTGGCAGAGTTGAGGAGAAAGAATGGGTGAGACTTATAAAGGGCATCAGAGAAGCAAAGAAAGCAGAAGTCTCAGGGAAAATGAGAAAACACTAGGTTGCATTATGGTCACGTATTTTATTTTTAACAGCCATTGCAATCTTTCAGAAAAATGGTTACTTCATTGAATATGGATTCATGCAAATTCCAGGCATTGACTATGTCTTATGTCCTCTAGAACATGCAAGTTTTATTTTTTTCCATATGCACGTTTCACTGCCACACCAAAAAATCCTTGCCTTCCTACTCCCTGTGGCAGCATATGCATTTTTCTTTCTGACTAATGTGCAGAATCTGTACCCTGACTTGCACATAAAAATACAACCAAAACAACAGAAGAACACTAGCTGAGCACACACATCTTATTTTTATGAAGGCTTTTAATCTTAGCTTGCCAGAAAACACAGGCTTTCTTACTTAGCCGTATAAAAATAATTTTATTGTTAATTGTGTATCTGATTGTTAGACTGTTGCAGTAAGGAACTATGAAACCTGACACTAACAGAGCAAAACAATCAGCAATGGTTAACAGCTAAATCACATTAGAAGCGTTCATTAATTAAAATCTGTTGAATCTCTTTGCAGTCCATATTTAATCACAGGATCATTAGCACTGCAGAAATGTACCTCAGAAAAAAATGCAGAGAGTTTTTAAATGAATTTAAAATTTGCCTCATCTGTCTTCAAATGGTTTTGTATTGCATAAGGCAATATTAGGTACATAAAGAAAAAAACAAAAATGGTGATTATGTTGTTGGGACAGATTGTGTAAAACTGCTATATTATTGTAATTAGGACAACAGTGACTTGGACTATAATAGTGGCTTTCTTGTAAAAATGGCACAGTTTCAAAATTAAAGTCTCTGGCTAAATGTGTTTGTTGTAGCATTGTTAAAGAAACAAACACATGCCAAACACAGTCAAACACAAACAGAAACCTTGGGTTTTTCTTTGCTGGATAGAACCCAGGACTCTCTTTGGAAGAGCATATATTTAATAACTGCTCCTTCCTGGATTCCAGCTGCTTTTTCAATGCAAAGTTTTTATCTTTAAAACTTTAAGCACATTATGCATGTAGAAATGGTTATATACATGTAGTTTATAACCATAGTGTCTGTAGTGGAGTAAAATCCTCCTTAAATATTGATAATCCAAAGCTCTACTCCAGAGCATGGAGAGTTCTGCTGCATTTGGGAGACTGCCTAAATAATAGGGACTCTGCATTGGCTGTGACTTCCTTTTATCTGCAGGGCTTTTCACAGGCAGGAATTGATCAGTTCTTAAAGCTTTTGTTCATGCTTAGCTGGAAAGAACCGCAAGATTTGGGTCCAGCGCTGTTGGGGTGGGTTAGGTGGCCAGGCTCTGGATTTTAACACACCTGATGCTGGGATCAGGGCAGCGCTGAGGCAGCTGCCTCATGTCTTCTGCAACATGGAAAGAATTTTCTCCTTTAACTTCATATAATTGCTATTAAAAGCATAATGCTGTGGCATTTTTAACATGTACAGAAGACTGAACATGAGTTATAGCATAAAACTAAAAAAATCTAAAGACAGGTGGTAAAATTTAAACTTAACTATATAATTTCAACACTGAAAATAATTTCTTTAATCTGTGTTTCATGATGACTTACATCTGTTATAGATACTTTTCATCAATAAATTGATGAGAATGCATTACTAAATCTGAGGACTACATATGATGGTCTGAAATGAGAGTAGGGTGGCAGACTGACAGTGTGAGAAATTGATTCTGGGAAATGGGAGAGTGTTTTATCCTTCCCTTCTCTGTATTAGTTTTATTAGGTGAGATTATACTAACACTTCAAGTGTCTCTAAGGAAAGGAAAAAGAAGAATATGCTTTTTTTTTGCCTCCTTTTGTGTATACAAGCAGTGACTGGGAATGCTGAAAAGCCTCCACTCCCCTGAGTGAGGTGTTATCCATCCTGCCAGGTCTGTATCCTTCTTGATGTTGGAAGTGGCCAGGTATGAAAGCCTGGGATGGAAGCTCTGTGCTGAGATGCAAATTATCTCTAAATATGCAAATATTTTCCACCTAATCTGCATATAATTCACAAAGCTGCCCAGAGCCATGGCAGCAATGAGCCTCCCCCACACTTCTATGTAGAGAAAGGTTAAAAGAGAGGAGGATGCAAAGAAAGGACAAGGGAGTCTCCCCCACTTGCAATGACTGTCCCCATCCTGAAGCAACATGGAATTTGGATTCAGCAGCAGAAAGTCTGAGGAGGAGGAAGAGGTTATTTTTATTGGTACACCTAGAAATGGGGAGTATTTTGGTGGGTGCTGTAATTCTTTTCTAAAGATGTCCATGCTTAGGAGAAACATAGTTCAGCCTTTAGCCTCTCCTACTCTTTCTCTCCCTCTATAGATGGTCTTTACTGTTATCCTAATTAATGCAATCATTATATTCTGAAATAATCAAAAAAGTCCCTGCAGTTAACCTACTGAATTTTACTTGGTTTTGCTTGCTACATAAACAGAATGTGCCAAGAATTAAAATGGGCATTTTTTTTCATTTTTTTGTTTTCCTTTGGACAGGCTATAGAATGTGTAAGGGTGGCCAGGCCACGGGGCCCTCGGTGGCAGAGACTCATTGGAGAGACAATAGATGTTGCCCTGACTCTGTCACTCTGGCCACGTCAAACCTTTATTATGGCTGCAAGCCAAGGGAAGAAAAAAGAATCCTTTCTATTATTTCTTTTCTATGCAATTTCTGTAACTTGGCAAGGTTCTTTCAAATGTGGTTTTGCAAATCTTAAATGCAACATATTGTATTGTATTATTAACCTTGTATTTCATATCCCTTTGATAAGATTCCTTTGCAAATGCTTGAAGTCTGCGTAGATCTATCAGGCAGCTTTAAATGCATCCTACAAAGAAACGTTAAATAATACAGCTACCAAAAAGGGTTTTCTTTACCCAGAAATTTGGTCTGCTGGGATGTATCATTCTGAAGGAAAACGTTTTATTTCATAAAAGCAATGTTTTAAGTTATTGCCACTGTTTTTTTCCTGTATTATTATTGCAATAAGCTCACTTTTTTTTTTTTTTTAGCGTTTCAAGGAAATTATTATTTTGTTTCAAATTATTTATAAGTAGCAATTATGTAAATTTCTAGAATGAGTTTAAGTATTAATTATATATATTCTTTTTACTTAGGCACCTTTGTTACTAAAGTAACAGCTACAGATGCAGATGATCCAGTTTATGGAAATAGTGCCAAGCTAGTTTATAGCATTCTGGAAGGACAGCCTTACTTTTCTATTGAGCCACACACAGGTAGGTGACCCTGAATTCTCAATCTCTGGGTTGTGTTTACAAAAGTGACTGCAAGTCTTACATTTTTCATATCATATACTTAAGCAGGGAGCATAAATTGATATCTTTCAGTATAACTGAGTTATATTGCACGTTTCATTTGTATCCCATCAGAATCTGATCATGAAAAGATAAAAGAAAAACCTGCATTACCAGTAAGGCAGGTAATGGTGACACTAGTATTACAGAAATTGCTGAAACAAAACTGAAGGTAGTAGAAATGCTTGGCTGGACGAATTTAATGAATGTAATACAGTTTTCAATATGAGACCATAGCATATCTAGTTAAAGAATGTACAGCTTAGCTTGGGAATTTTATTGAATATATTGTGTGTTTTCATTAAAAACAGTTTTTCTTGATTGAAAAAAAATGGAGAAAGAAAGAAACTGATACTGAGAGGTAGCAGGAAGTTTTATTAGCATGTGTTTAAGATGTCTTTATTTCTTCGTGCCTTTAATGCCTGGAGTGAATCATCTGAAAGCAGCGCTAATAAACCTGTTGCCTCTTTGTTTGTTAAGCATATGTTGTACTTGCAGCAAATTCATTTAGTTATGTTTGAGAAGTGTTCTTTAAAATGATTTGCTATTATTTTTATATTATTTTATCTGTTACTAGAAGCTACTTTTAATCTATGCAGGTTGAACAGCTATGATCTCTCTAGTAGTATAACTCATTCTAAAATACACTAAAATCACTGGGATTTATGCAGTCATAAAGGAGAGAAGTGCAAGTAAATCATCTCAAACTCATGCAGATTAACAAAATAATGAAAGAAATACTAGGAGAAATTACTGAAGGAGGTTTCTAACAACAGCAAACTTTAGTGTCCTAAGCTTTCTGACCAACATTGAACAGTTCTTTTATTTGGTGAGATTGTATGGTAAGAATTCTTACACCTTCCCCAAAATGCCTTATTTTTCATGGATATTAGATAAAGAGTGTGGAATCAGTCCATTAAAAGTATTTCCTTCTGCTTAATGGAAAGCTGTCTGATTATGAAAGCAGACCCTGGAATGTGATTGATCATTTAATTTATACTTCATATAAAAAAATCTGAGGAGCAATACCTTTAAGACTGGATTTTTTTTTTTTTTTAAGCAAAGCAATGCAACTACAATAACTGAAAATTATTGGAACCAAAAAATTACTATTTCAATTATTACAATAATTGAAAATTATTGGAACCAAGAAAACAGTGACAGAAAGAGCCTACAAGGGAATTTCATAAAGAACATAAAGTCCTTTAGCTGTTACCACAAGCTTTTACATAGCAGCTTAGTGTATCCTCTACCTAGAGAGATTTTTCATTTCTTTCACACAAAATAGCCTTAAAGAAAATATTCCATACCTTAAAAAAATAACTGTTTAATTTGACTGTCAGGTTTATTACTTGTATTGTGTTTAAAATTGTATACTTAATCTAATGAACCACTAACTGGGTAAGTAATTTCCTTTATCACAAAAGCCAGAGAAAATTCCAAAGGTTTTTGGTGAACCTGAAAATCACAATTTTTCTCCTGTTTCACTAGCACTAAATTTACCCTCCTACTTTCATTTCTAGTTACCATTTTTTCCTTTTGAGTGGCAGTTCAGTTAGCATGAAAGTGGCATGTTAGTTTCTCAAAGAAAAAAAAAATAATTATAAAGAATTCAACTGTGACTTTTCCACAGTTCTTGAGTTTATGATTGCATAATATGGACCTGCTTCTGACTGAATAAGTGGTTTCTGGTTCCCCCTTTTCCTAGAACTACGTAGGGGAGAGATGACATTCTCCTGTAAAGCAACGGAGCTGAATGAGTTTGTCTACTGGGGCCATCCTCTGTCTGTGTCATCTATATGTAACGGCCCTCACTTGTAGTGTAAATAGAGTATTACTTGCATGGTTATTACAGAATAGCTTAAGCCTACTCTTAAGTTTAGAGTGTGCAGTTATTTCTATGATATCAGATGGTTCTATCTATTATTTATAATGTGTGATATTTTCAAATTTGCTGCATTTGTTCTTGTCTTTGTTCTTCATTCTCTTAGAGAAGCTTATTAGCCATCTTAAATGTCAAATCATATAGAGTCCTCCAGCATAGATTTCTTGGCAGGAGTATATAAACTAGAAACATAAAATCTAATAATTAAGCAAACTAGTTACAATTGTCCTTTATTATCCTTTATTATCCTTCTAATCAGTGTATATAAATACCTCAAGGCAGGGAGTGCAGAGGACGGTGATGGTCTCTTTTCAGTGGTGGCCACTGATAGGACTAGAGGAAATGGCCGGAAACTGAAACATCAAAAATTCCATAGGAACTTAAGGAAAAATTTCTTAGCAGTGAGGGTGACAGAGCACTGGAACAGGCTGCCCAGAGAGGTTGTAGAGTCTCCTTCTCTGGAGATCTTCAAAACCCGCTTGGACGCAGTCCTGTGCCACGTGCTCTAGGTGACCCTGTGTGTGCAGGGGGGTTGGACTAGATGATCTCTAGAGGTCCCTTCCAACCCTAAGCATTCTATGATTCTATGATTCTATGATCCCTGTAGGAAATGCAGTTATATGTTATAAAAGGTGAAAAACCTTGTTGTAAATCTTCTTAAGAAAGGTGTTGGTTTCAGAAAAATGTAAAGAAGTATGCAGCAGATTTCCTTGGTAATACAGTTTTGGAACAAAGGTATGATAGTGTTTATCACATACCCCAGAGGGTTTTTGGGTAGTTACATGCAGCTTCAAAAAGTAATATATTAAGATAGCTATGGCTTTATAAGTTGATTAGAATGTTTGTTAACACAAACAGATAGAGTGGAATATATTTTTTAACAAAACAAAATGTCCAAAACAAATAGAATCAATGTTGATGTTTGATTTTATATATATATAGATATATATATCTATATATATATCCGGTCTTAGCAATGTGAGCTATGTCTAATTTTTTTCCTACTATAAAAACACATTATTTACCCATTTTTATATAGTATTTTGGAGCCTTGTTGAAACTTTTAATATATAAAATATGTTCAAATACTATAGTGACAGACTACAAGCTAAATCAGAAGAGCTGCATAGAACAGTATCTTGTCAAAAATAAAAGAAAAATGAAGGTCATCCTCCACGCAGAGTTGCTCTATAGTTACATTGTCATGTGTCATTTTTATATGGAAAATCCTTCCAATATATTTGAAACTGAATTAATGCTGAACACAAATATAACATCTAGAAGTGTGTTTTTCCCCAAATGCTATCACTACTTTAAGGAATAGAATATGATAAAATGACCCCCTTAAAAATATTTAGATTTTCTTTTATTCATGGGAGAGTATTAAAGGTGTAAGTTCAACCCTCTATGGCTAACTGGCTGGCCTTTTATTAGCTTAGTTCTTAAAAATTAAGGACAAAGTTAGATTGACTGACTGATGTCAGATTTGCTGAACAGTCATGTGTGTATTGTTTATAAAGGCATATCAGTTGTACGCATTCTCCCACAATCCAAATACTGACAATCAAAATGCTGGGAGAAGGGATTTCTTAAAGCTGCTAAAAGTAGCTGCAGTTCTCACTTTTAAGATTTTCAAGGATATTAAATCATGACTGTCAGCTTTAAAATAAGATTATCATAATGAAACATAATATGAAGTGACACTGTGTTCTACAGTATAGGCATGGCAGAGAAAATACATTTTCAGCTGTGTCTTATTTACATTTCATATGAACTTACTTAAATAATATCACTCTTACACGTACACATGAATACAGTTACATGAGCAAGACAAATTAAGCCAAATATCTTACTCTGTTGGAAAACATTATATTATTCCATCATAAACCCTTACCATATGTGTATAAAACCAGTTTTTTAAGCTGCCATCTTGTATAAGGTCACTGAGTACAATGGCCAAAGTTTGATTAAATAAATCTGGGATGAAAATAGAAGAGTCAGAAGATCTAGAAAACTTAGCAGTCTTCTAACAGAATTATGGGTATTTCCTTGGAGAGTGAATAATTGATTTTTTTCTATACCTATGCAAAAATACCTCATAATTAATTTACAGGTGAAATTGCATGTGCTTTATTCATCGGAGCTCTAAATGATTTTGAATTTGGCTCTATCTGGACTGTACTGTTGCATGTGAGAGACCTTGTGGTTCTGAAATCACGAAATGAGTGTTTAACTCTGAAATGAGTAGGCTTAGGAGGGATGAAAATGGCTCTCCACAGAAGGCAGTCCCAAATCTTCTCTTTTAATGTACAGTCTTTATTATCCTCAGTCATCTAGACCTTGAAATATAGCACAGCAGAAAAAAACCCAAATATGATCACAAGATAAATCACAGTAACCTTTCAGTTACAGACACGTTTGTGATGTTGCAGACTATTTCTTATATCTAATTGTTAATTCCCGGTTTATTAGTAATCCTGCCCATCAATAATAACTCAGACTGCCCTCAGACTATTGTATATTGTACTGATGAGACTCATCATTATAAAAGACTAATGAAATCCTGAAGAAAGTTTAAATCAGGATAACTAAGGTAAGATTATGACATATAATGGGAGATTGATTGAACTTAATTTGTATAAACTGCATAAGAGATGATTAGAGGGTATGAAATCACAGTACAAATATTTGAGAAGTGCTAATAGAAGAGAGGCATGAGGACTATTTCTGTGTTTAGTCATGATAAAATGACAAAGTAGCATTTTCAAACTAGACAGAGAGATGGGGAAACAGAGTTGTAATACAAGAAGTAACATGCAAGTGTAAGGGGAAAATAATGAACTTAGGAAAAGAACTAAGTAATATTCCTCAAAGTCCTTCTAAACAGCTGAGTTTCTAAATAGTTTAGATTTAAACACTAGCGGGATTAATGTAGAGAATTAGATTGTAGATTCTACATCAGTCAGGACCTGTGTTGAACTACTGCCTTCTAGCTTATTCTGTCAACTACTGTTGCTGCGATAGCTCTACCAACTACTGCGGATTTAGTTGCAGTTAGCTAATTTTTAACTGAAATAGTTTTAGAAGGTATGAACTGGAATGAGTGGACGTGGTTGTGTCATAGCAAGTGATTAGTGTGAACTTTAATTTTGCTTCCTAAGCGAAAGTGGGTGCAGAGGCATAGGATAAATTCATATGGCATGAGCACTATCATTGCTGCCAACGAAGTGGAACAGGCTCCAGCACGTGTAGGAACCTCTGGAGCTGGTGATGAACTGAAAAACTGCTTAGGACAGGAGCTATCAGTTGGATACCACATGTCAACGTGGAAAACAAGTCAAGGCCTGTGTGTGATATATTGGAAGGGGTCCTAATAATTTGCGTTTGGCAGGTAATAAGTGGCATTTTCCTTATGTTGAGTAGGCAGACGGGCTACATATCTGTGTTAAATAATGTTGTATTTCAATAGACTGAAATAGAGAGAGGAATTTAAACTACAGAGCTAGATTTGGAAAACATTTCAAAAACTATCCAGAGTTACTTCCCCATAGTGTCTAATGTAATTATAGATATTATAGGGTCATTAGAAATACAGTTCTAACGTAGCAGGGTAGCAGTGCATTATGTAAGTGCTTATTTACTGTGTCCATTCTCAGTTAGTGTGAGGAGGTCCTTACTCTCTGCTGTGGAATCTTGTTCCCATGGAAAAAAAGGCATGGCTGGTAGGCATACATGACAGCTTTTTCCATATAGTAAAACCCAGAGAGAAGTTCATCTGAACGAAAAGACAGTGTTGTAATAGATGTTATAAAATAAATCTTATGGGATATCCTTCAAGAACAATATATGTTGTGAAATGTAGGCGGTCTTTACACACATTGGGAAACTTGCAAAATCTACTTGAAATGAAAGCCTGATCAGAAAACAAAAACACATGGAAGTAATAAAGGATGAAAAATAAGATACAGTAAACTTCAGGTTTCACAAGAAACAAGAAATTTATTACAACAATATTTGACCTTCATCTCTTTGACAGGGTGGCAGGCACTGTCATCTTCCTTATAAACTTTTAAAAATAAACCTGATGACAAAGCATGCACATTGTTGGTCTCTTTATCTTAACAGCACAAAAATGGCAAAGAATCACTCCAAATATTCTTATGTAAGATAGTATTTAATTTGTCCTAGTATTTATTTTTACTGTGGTTAATGACTTTTATTTGAATATATCTACTTCTGAATGTAGTTCAGATGTTCCTTTAATGGATAACTGTTTGTAGAAAGTTAGCCAATGTAGATAGAGACGGCAGATCTTTCTCCTTTCCTGTTAAAATAAAAATTCAGAAGCATTAAAGCAAAGCTAGAAGTGGAGATATGATAGCTTTTATTAATATTACTATGATTTTTATGAAGGGTAAATTGAATTAAGAAATACTAAATTAATATGCTTGTACCAGCTCTTCAGAGGATTAGACTTTCTTTAATTTTCAAGAAAGTTTGCTACAATCTATTCCTTTTTTTTTTTTTTTTTTTTTTTTAGAAATTATGAGGCAGGTTTTCCAGAAGTCTCCAAGTGATCATTTGTTGTAATGTGCTGCTAAAGCATCACTGCAATCAGTGCACTTCATGAGGATACAAAAAAATGCACCTTGTGGCTCTCTAAGGAAATTACAAGATTGACTTTACAGGAGAGTGGCCCCTAAATGACTGTTATATTTAATAAGAATCTCCACCAAGGTTTTAGCACTGAAGGTAGATCAAAGCAATTACTTAGCTCTTCCAGAATGAAGGCAGGTAAGTTCCAAAGCATGCAAGCTGAGATAGCAGAAAATCTTCATCAAAATGTGTTAGATGAATGAGGTAGTTAAGAAAGGCTCTTCGGGGTGAAATTCCAGTTTTGCATAGTGCTTTCTTGGTTTCATTCTATGTTCACAATTATTATGTGTAGTTTTATAGTGTTACCATAAAGGGATCCTTAGAAAAAATAGAGCGGAAAATGAGAAGTGAAAAACAAATCTTCATTCCTGCTGTCCTGCTTCTCTTCTTTCTTTGCATTGGCTACAGCCTATGACATATTGCTCCTTTTCCCCTGATGTCTTTCAGCATGAGACAGTGTATATTCTTCCAAATAGGTTTCTGAAAGTAGTCCAGAGGGGTGCATTTTAACTGATTCAAGTTGTGAGGCAGATTGTGTAAATTGCTCCGTGTGTGCATTTAGAACCACTGTAAAAGCAAATCCCATTTTGCAGCTGTTTTATTTGCTATTGAGCAGTGTGACACCAATAGCTGTTTAGGAAAAGCAACTCAGCCTAAAAAAGAAAAAAAAAAAAGAAATAAAGTAAAGAAAGGAACATCCAGCATGGAAGTGATTTCACTCTTTGAAGAGGGATGTTTCCCCTTGATTTCTTCACTTTTTAACCCATTTCCTCGTATTTCCATCTTCAGTCAGAGCACATTAGCCAAATTATGATGCAGGTATCTGCTCACTGGTTCTACTGCGAGTCCTTTGAGGGTTTTTGCAGGGCTAAGGTTTACTGAAATATCTTATCCTGACTTAAAACACATAGAGATGAAGCTTTTTGTTAATAATAGGTGGAAGGGACTTGAAGTGAGTATGTAGTAAGTATCCTTGATCCAAAACAAGATCAGCTCTATGTTCTTGGTAGATATTTGCCTAACCTTTTCTTAAAATCTTCTGGTAATGGAAATACTATAAATCCTACAGGCAACCTTCTCTTTCTGCACTTATTTTTCTCCTAAAAAGATATTCTCGTAATGTTTTACCTAAATGTCTCTTGCTGCGGTTTAAGTCTATTTGTGATTCATATTTGAGGTCCAAATATTTCCTCATTCCCAGAACATATTTGAGCATTTTTAACATCTCATTTTGACTCCACATTCCTTTTGGTCTTTTGAGTCATTTCTTCTCTTGTCATTGCAAAGTTAGTTATTTCACCCACACAAAATACTTCAATACTCGCGAACTCAGTTGTGCCCTCCTTTTATAGACTCTCCAATTTGTTAAGATTGCTTTGAAGACTAATCCTGTTCTTCCACTATTTGCAATTGTTTCCAACTTTGGGTCATCTCAAAGGCTTGATAAGTTCTTCCTGTCCTCCATCATTCTGAAAATATTGAATGCTGCTAGAAGCAGAGCAAACCCTATGAACCGTTTCATCCAGCTATCAACTATCCATTTTGACACAGTTAACTGTTCTGAATACAATTCAACAACAAGCATCTACCTGTTCTGCATTAGTTTCTGGTAATTCTCATCCTCAGCTTTTAAACTGCTTTCCTGTTTGGCACATACCATTTTCATCCATCATAGCACTCTGAAAGGAATTATGTTTTTATTCTCAATTTTGTTTCTGGGTTGAGTTGAAATGTAGTAGTTGATTGCTCAATATGTTAATGTTTTGTGTGTTGGATATGTATTGGTATTTGGTGAGCCTGAACTGACTTTGGAAAGTGTTTGAAAGTTTCATATAATATATGAGTCCAGCCTGAGAATTGGTGAATAAATCCAAAGGGTAAATAAATATCCTTCAGCAAATTATACATGACAGTTTCTACCTGATTTTATCTTGATCACGTTACTCTTTTAGATGGGCATGGAGGCTTTTTGTGTTTATTTGGTTTGTAAGAGATATTGTTGCATCTGTCCTCTTACAGTCTTCTCTTCTGAAGATACAGAATGTACACTGAAGTGCACGTGGTAACAATAAACTTGCAATTTGGTTGTATTGGATGTATAAAACCATTCAGAACCTATAATTGAAATTAATTTGGCTTGATGGCAACAGAAATAAGGCAGAGCTTGCTTTTTCATCCAGATTTATATTCTGTAAAATTTTCAAATATGGAAGACAATAACCCATAATATTTTAGGGAAATTATATGCAAAATTATAGGATACAAGACTACCATTACATTATGCTTAGTGGTTTACATAGCTAGTATCTGATTTCTTTTTCTAGGTGTCTTATACCACCTTTTTCTTAGCTTTGTTCTGTACTCAAACAAGAGGAGAATTTCTGGTCAGATTCTCAATACTGTAACCTTAAAAATGGATTTTAATTTCTACTTAAATTCATTTGTAATAATGAAAGAGAATAGAAACATTCCTTTATTCACCATGAATATATGAATTAGATAAACTAGGTGATTTAGCTAAAGAGCATCCGTTTAAAGGAGTTCACTGTAGTTTAATAAGAACCAAGATACGTGAAAGAAAAAGAGCTATTTGAAGACTCCATGGCTGCACTAGTCCTAATGGAGATAAATAAAAATTTATAGATTTTACTTGAAATAAATATTGATTGGCATCTAACAAAATCCTCAAAATCCTCATAATTTTTTTACAAAATATAGTGAGAGTGAGAGCTAATGAAATGCATGATCCAGCATATGAACAGGTATTTATGATGCAGGGTGTGAACTGGGCCATCCCACTAAACAGGCAAATCTTGCTGAATGTGTATAAAGTTCTTTTTTAAATGATTTCTAAAGATGTGGTAGTTACTGTCAATATCTGCGCAGTGTCTTTTAGGTCTGTAAGTACAGACCCCTGCAAAGAGACACTTTTGTTTGTGCCTCAGAATAACCCTCAAGCACCATGGTAAAAAAAAAAAAAAAAAAAAAAAAAAAAAAAAGCGATGGTGAATTTGATTTCACTTGGCACTCCTACACTTCACTTACCAGTAGGATAATTCTGTAACTTGAACTTTGTGCTCTCTTTTTACGGACAGATGATTTTGTTAAAAATATGGTTCAAAAACAGGATTAAAAGAAGAGAGAGAGAGGAAAAAAAAAAAAGCTATACTTCAATTTAACATTTAGGGATATTTTCCAGATGTAGAAGGTTTTGTTGGGATGCTTTAGTTTCATTATTATTATTATTATTATGGTGGACATTACCATGGTGTATTGTAATGAGCGTGAGCTAAATTTACCATTAAATATTTGTATTGCACTTTCCATACTGAATACGGTGAGTATAATAGCACATTAGGGATAGATAAGTATTGGAAAGAAATTTTATTTATTGTGTTAGATGCCTATGAAATTTATAGGAGCTTGAAATGGATTTGACTGGATATTGTATCTGGATGACTGGATTCCCATATCTTTAACCGGACTATCCCTTACAGAGGACTTCCTACCAGCCCACTGATATTTTTGATATACTATAAATAATTTTATACTATATATAATTTTGATATACTATAAATAATTTTGTACTATATATATTTTTGATATACTATAAATAATTTTACTATTAGATTTCCGTAGAAGATTTCTAACCCGGTGAAATAGGTGATGGTAACCTCCTGAGGTTTTTGTCCAACAAGGTGCCCTAGCAGAGGCAATGAAGTGACTGTAGGAATTTGCATTATTGGTGACTAGATTCTCAAAGACAAGCTGTCATTCTCAAGTAGAAGCTTAGGCACATGATTTAGGATTTTTGGAAACATCTGTAGCCTGTCTTTTCTACAAGGTCAGATTAAATAATGATTTTGTTTCTAAAATATTTCAAAAAGATTAGTATGACAGATACAATTAACAGTGCTTGCAGATTGTATCTACTATGAGGTCATCTTCCGTTTTAAATTCTGTGGGAAAAGCAATTGATTTTTGTGAAGCATAGGGCAAAACCCAAAGTGTATATCAAGAAAAAAGTTGTTAAAATGTATCACAAGGTAATTCTCTTTTTTGACTGCAATGTCACTGAACTTTTAATTATATCAAGGTAGGTCTCTTAGATTTTTAATATACTTTTCTGAAAATTACATGTTTTTCTTTATCTTTTGTACTAAGAGGCAATTCAACTGGACATTTCAGTTTTTATACCAGTGTTTATCTGTATTCATAAGAATAGCTATACCTACAAAACTGATTTTGGATCTGTGTTTGACCACTCCTTTCTGTCCTTTTACTCCCCCCTCTCCTGTCTCGTAGCTATAATTAAAACAGCTCTTCCCAACATGGATAGAGAAGCCAAAGAAGAATACTTTGTGGTCATCCAAGCCAAGGACATGGGAGGACATATGGGTGGACTCTCTGGAACTACAACAGTGACAATTACACTCACTGATGTGAATGACAATCCTCCTAAATTTGCACAGAGTAAGTGGCATTGTGTGTACGTATTCTTCCATCTATGAGAGTGATATAGTTCTTTTTTATCGTTTTACTGCCAGCATTTATGATGTAATGTAAAAATACATAGCTGCTGTTAGAGAAAGGGTAACCGTCCTCTGCCTGATCAAGAGCTTTGGGAAAGAGGCTGTTTCGTCCACACCAGTGTCTGCATGTATCTCTTTCCTGTGACCCCTTTCTTGGCTGCCCAAAATGGCTTGAGATTTTTTTCATTTGTTTGGGTAATTTTGTGTTCACTTCCATTGTTTTTAAGCGTTATTTTTAGTTGGTTTTGTTCCACTTCCTTCTCAGTTGCAGACAAGTGACACCCCTACTCAGAGTTATATAATTGATAAAAGAAATAAAAGGAATTTGAATAATTAGGTATGAGTGAGGAAAATAAAGTCTAAGTCTAGTTAATTGTTGATCTTTAATTCAAAATCTGTATTTACTACAGTGCTACCAATAGATATCTTGCTGGGCTAGGTTAAAATGATTTGGTATCCTGCTGAGCTTCTCTACAAGCTTTGCACTGTTTTTCAAAGATGAAGACAGAAAGGAGAGGGATGAAGGAAGAACAGAATGACTAGATCAATTTTATTTGGAGTGTTTATTTTCTGATGAAGTGTTAGAAGCTTATCTTTTTAACCAGCATGTTATGAAAAACTCTAAGTTGTAAAATAATAAGTGTACTTGGAGGTTAGAGAGTGTTCACATCTAGATTTTGTATCATTATCACTCTTTGATGAACATGAGTTTTAACAAGTTTTACTTATGCATCTAGGATAAAATTAGTTCTTTTTTTGCACGTGCATCACTTAAGTTTTACTTTTGCCCTTTTTGAAGACACAGAATGAAAGAGTTTTGTACTACTACACAGCATGTGGTGAATATTCCCCAAGAGCCTGGGAAAGGAACATATACACACATATGAAGAACTATAAAGAAGAACTATAAAGTATATAACCAGATATAAGAACTTATTTTCCAAAGAAATGCATCAGCTCATCTTAGTAAGGTTTTTAGCAGATAAGCATTCTATGCACAATAAAATATTTTCTTTCATTATAAAATATGATGAAATGCATAATTTCTTGACTTCATATCACACCACATTACTTGCACTTGTGCAGTGATGTTTCTCAATATACAATGGCAGTTCCCTTAACCATATGGACATCTATGGATGAGACACTTGGCTAAACCATATCACCCTAATGCAGAGAGACATTTCCTTTATACATGCAATGTACAGTAGTTCTAAATCTCTGACTACACATCTACTTTTGCCAGCTTACCTGGCTTTTGTACTTGTATCAGCACTTTCTTTGTCAAAAAACTTTGCCCGCCAGTAGGAAATAAGTGGATGGTGTCTGTCTGGGCCCTAGAAGACAGGTAAGCAGATCAGAAAATCAGCAACACAACTGGTACTAATTGCTGGGTTCACTGGGGATTTCAGGAGGAAGCCCAAGGAGTGAATACATATTAAGAAAAACTACATTTTTACTGTGCAGACTTCTCATATTTGTTCCCCCCCCAAGATGGGATACAATGACATGTAGACTGGATAGCATGAGGAAGAGTGCATCACAAATCCCTGAAATATATTTCCCATGTGAAAAAGTAATTAGACTAATAAGACCAACTTTACTTCGACAGAGTAACTTGCTGTCTTTGAGGCAACTTTATTTATAACCATATTATATCCAGTTCACTCTAGCACAGTATTCAAGCTAGTGTCTGTCCCAACTATCCTGCTATAACACTGTTGTGTAATTGCATTAGAACAAAAATTGTGTAATATTTATATTATCTCTATATTGCATTTAATGAGATTGTGCCATAGTTAATATCATAACTGGATGCTGGTACAAATTCTGCGTTTTAAGAACACATGTTTATAGCATTCTGCCTAACATTTCCGATTAATCATGCTTCAAACTTACACAATAGTTGCTCAGCTCCTCGTTAAAGCAAGGTTTGCTTGTTAAAGTAAGAAAGGATAAAACTTACGATAGAACTTAACCAGTAGAAATAGAAATTTATAAGATGTAATACATGCTGCTTTCACAATAAATTGTAATGAACTCAGGAGGCAGTGTGTTTTATCGGTATATTGTTTCCAGGCAGGACAGAAATGTATATTTATGGTTAGATTTCAAAGGGCCTCCTGGGTTTTAGAAATGAAAAAGATGAACTTTCACTACCTCTGTGATCTCTCTGAAATCATTTTAGAGGCATTTTATAAGTCATTGAATTTTTTAACCCAATGGTTTACGATAGGATTATATTGAAAAGAACCATGCATGTCTGTGAAACCTTGGGCTTTTCAAAGATGTAGAATGTAGATTTTTGGTCTGCTCTGACCTATAACACCTTGACAAGACAATTTATAATTCTCAAGAGTACTTTTATAAAAAGTCAGCTGAATCATAATAAAAGTATTTTTTTCAAGTATTTTGTAAACTATCTTAATAAATCTGAGAAAAACACCAATCTAAAAATGCAATCAACTGTGTCTGGAGAGTCAAACCACAAAGTGTGGACAGCAGTATAAGTTATAAACCCATAATTTATCCTCTGGAGACATTTGATTGCTTTGGCTGCTCATTGTTTGTGAGCCATTATGAGCATCCTTGAGGAATCTTGATGATCTCTGAATTATCTCTAATAATAACTTAAAAGAGCAGTAAAGATCTGAAACTGTAAAAGGCATGTTTTCAGTATCTGCTGGTTTGCTGCAGGTAAAAGCCAAAGTTTCATAACTGGATGTTATCAAATATAGACTACGAGTCTATAAATAAAAAGGTAAGTTCAACAGTGTCTTACAGTGGATTATACATTGCATATTTTCTATGTCAAAAGTAGCTTAATGTTTTATGTTAGGCAGCAGTGAGCCTCCCTGCAAGCAAGAGACAGGTTAATATTGTGGTGGAAAAAAAAAAGCATTGCATAAGGTATGCTCTTCCCATGAATGGAGCGGATATCATTAGATAGCTTGTGTAAATGTATTTGTATCAGTTGTATGTCTGAAGAGTCTGCTTTGAAGTAGTACAAGGAAATGAGGAAACACAAGAGAAACTGGATTTGTACTACTGGATGTAGTGTTTAGTCTTTTCTTCTTATTTCTAAGGTCTGTATCACTTCTCAGTAATGGAAGATGTTGCTCTTGGTGAACCGATAGGACGGGTGAAAGCAAATGACCTGGATATTGGAGAAAATGCAAAGTCATCCTATGATATTATTGAAGGAGACGGAATGGATGTATTTGAAGTTACTACAGATGTCCAGACTCAGGACGGCATTATTAGAGTGAGAAAGGTAAATGAATGATACTGTTGGACACTCTATAACAATTATTGGTGTATTGTTCATGCAACTGCCCGAGCAGACTGTACTCTGTGAGAGCACAGTGGATATGGAAAGACTCTCTTATCTGTGGATGTGGTGTCAAGTCAGTGAATTTGCAGAACTGGAGCCAGGCCTCTCAAATTCACCATTTTGGAGATTCCCTGTGCCTTTTCTGTGCTGGGAATGCATTATTCCTTTGGTCTTTGCTTCCTGAATCCAACCACATGCTTCATATGCTCAAATCATTCAGCTTTTGCCTGCTTGATTCAGAAGGGGAAAGAGTGGATTGGAAATTCCTCAGTTGGTGGTATAATCTTCCATAAAAACTTGTCTGTGCATCAAATACCTTTTCGCTGTTATTTTACTTGCTGCATAGCTGGTCAAATATTGTTCAGAGTTGGGGAGAGGAGGGAAATAAAAGCTTTTTCAGAACTTATAATTTAAATTACCTGATGTGTAAGAGACTAAATTTTCCACCTTTCCACATGTTGAACAGTTCTTGCTCAATGAATGGTTATTTCAGTGAACCTTATCAAAGAGACATCCATAGTATTTCAAATTTCAAATTCGGGCCCAAAGAGAGCTTTCTGTATCAGTGCAGTGCAGTCTTGATATATGCAAGATGAAGTATTTGCACGTATACAACGGAAGGGTTGCCTGGGTATATAGAGAAAAGTAGGGAGCCGACAGAGCTTCTGGGACAAAATGTGGATGGTAATGTTCATGAAATATTAATTACAAGTTTAATTTGCATTACTTTCTGTGGTAGGAGATTATAGCCTTTCATTATGTGTTTCAAAAACGGATATGAATATAACTTACAACAATAAGTTCTGGAGGGTTTTAAATATGTAGGATAGAGCATTCTAAAAAAATCTTTAAAAATAAACAGCTATCAATATGATAACATGACATTCTAGTGAAAAAACCCCAATGAGCACAGGTAGTTCGTGTTCAACTTATACCTTTTTTAAAATCAAAAGTTTCTATTTTATTTTTCCCAGTGAGTAGATCAGCATTGTAAGATGTAAAATAAAATAATGTATCTATAGATTTGTTTTTCCTATGATAAACTATTATATAAAACTATGACACTATGATATAAGCCCTTGATGTACTTTACTTTTTATTTATTGTATGCTGTGACCTCCTCTGTAAACTAAAGCAATTAGCCTTTTGCCCTGGTTCCTTTGCCCATATTTCATAACTAAGTCTTTGGCATAATGTTCTTCAATATATTCATTTTGACAGCAATAGTCATTCTGGTTCTCCTACAGTAGGAGATAGGAGTAGATGTATGTGGGGTACAGTTCACCAATATATTTTCTCCAGCATAAATTTCTGGGTTTTAGACAATATAGAGTAAATTTTCAATATGTTATTTTGATTAAGCATGACTGGTTCTATTGGGGTGCTGCCATTTTTTGTGAGGCATTTGAAAAGCACTTGAAAAACATTATATAGGAGGTATGATCAGCAAATTGTGAATATGCTGATGTATAAATTACCGTTCATAATTGCAAAGGCTTACTAATTTAAGAGCTACTGAAGAAGCAAGGTTTTCTCATGTTTACTAGAATTTGTGAGAAAGAGAAAATACCATTACAGGTTGATTTGTGCCTGAAAAAGTCAGCAAAATTTGGATGTATACATATAGAAATCTTTGACAGACTTCATGAAAGAGTTTTGTAATTCCTATTTGTGTTCCAGCTGGTATTTGCATTGCAGATTCAGTTTCTATGTCTTTTCTTTTTATCCCTGGGACATTGTAATGCAAATCTTAATATCTTTCCAAAGCTTGGCAATTTGCATCTTTGAAATGTGAATCATTGTGAGACACAAGAGAATTATATTGTGAATATACTCATGTGCTTCAAGTCACAAACTTGAGTCTCCTATAATGAAAAATTCTAATATTTGAGAGTGTCATGGATTTGGGTTTTATTCTGTAGTTCATTCCTTTAAATCTACTGTGTTTTCATCTTTCATGTTTTAATATGAACCTGTAGAATAGTAAAAACAATGGTGACATGGCAGGTATATTGATAGAAAAAAAGTAATTGGGTTTGTGTGTCTCTCTTTGGAGAAAAAAAAATAAAAACAGAAATTGCTGCAGTTGTAAGAAATTCCTCAGAGATATCTACCTCATTTACCCTTATAAACAGAAATGCAGAGTTATCTGAAGTGCAATAATATCAAAGTACTTTCTTATATGATTAGCTCTACATTTTTCCACATAATGCCTCATATATCCTACAAATAAAAATCGCCAGTTCTTTACATTTATTGCATTGTTCTGGAAACCATAAACTCTTTACTCCTTGTGGAACTAGTATATCTGGGTATATGTGTGTGTGTGTATATATGTACATATATGTATATGTATTTCTTATCTCCAGCTAACAGAGCACTGATTAAGTGCATGTTTAATATGCCAGTCATATCATCACCAGTGAATTGGTACTATTTAACTGACAGGAAATTGTAAATAGTGTAGTTTATGAGCAAATATTTTTGTAAAATTTTTGTGAAAAGCAAGAAAAAACAAAGAGTTCTGATTTCTCTAAGGCTGGATAATGAACAGATATCAATATGTACCTAGAAAATTTTCAGGTTGAATTTCTGAAAATGGGAAGTGATTGCATTAAAAGTCACTGAATGTGCTTAAATGCATGTAGCTTTCATCCATCAGCATTATGTTCATTTGTTCTTGCTCTGTGGCCATTAGTAAAAGGCATTTATCTCTGTCATTCCTAACAGCCACTGGACTTTGAGACCAAGAAATCCTATACTCTGAAGGTAGAAGCAGCCAACGTTCATATTGATCCTCGCTTCCTCAGTGGAGGACCATTCAAGGATACAGCAACAGTAAAAATTGTGGTAGAGGATGCTGATGAGCCACCAGTCTTTTCATCACCTACTTACCTCCTGGAAGTGCATGAAAATGCTGCTATTAACTCTGTGCTTGGTCAGGTGACTGCTCATGACCCTGATGTGTCTTCCAGTCCTATAAGGTAGTGCTGCTTTAAAGTTATGCTTAATCATCTATGGGCAGCTTTTTAAATATTTTCCATGCATTAAATGTATGAGTTTATTATCACTGTGTTGCTTCTAAAAAGATCCTTGTACAGGATTTCTTTGCTTTGTGATGTTAGGTTTATCAGTTGAGATAATTTTCATATTTGCAGAACTGTTCCTTGACACATCATTAATCTTATCGATCTGTAGTAATTCAATGAGAAATGGGGCATAAGAAATCTGACAAGGTTGGATCATCAATGTTTATTTCTGCATTTATTTTAAAGAATCTGCTAGTTTCCAACACTAATAATCTTGAGTTTGTTTCATGTAGTTGTAAGAATCATATTTTATATTCCTTTGGCTAAACCCACCTTTGCTTTTATGCTAAGAAATCAGAGATTATTATGCCCTTTTGTATCTTCAGTTTACACCATTTTCATTTTCAATTTAGCTTGAATTGAACCAAATCTCCTTTTTGAGGTTTAGCAGGTCAGTGTCTTTTCCATCTCATTTTGATTTGTGCAGATCTTCCCCCTCTTTGTTATCATATTACTATATGATATGATCTGACTGCCCCCAAAACATATTTTGCTATGTATAATACTGCCAACTAAAAGCATTATGAAAGTGAACACCAAAGAATCAAAACTTACAGTAAAGGTATATTTGGAGAGAATCCATTTGATAGTAATTGCCATTTTACATTACCAGTCAAATTGGTATAGTAGAGTATTTAAGCTCTTCAAGCATTGTAAGGATGATGCTGTCATCATATCACTGTAATGGAAATTATGTGTATATGATTTAGAATGCACTTTAAAAAAATAAAAAGAAAAACAAATCAAAAAACTTGGAAATCAAATTAGAACATTCTGTTCTAAAAATAGTGTGCTTCAAAACTGGTCATTTTTTACTTTATTTTTTATTTCAACTGAATTTTGCAAAGGAAGAAATAATTTCAAGAAAATTCTGTATTTCAGTAGACATCTGTTCTCAATATTTTGGTTGTCAGAGATTTTGAGTGCAAAAAACCTACCAACAAAAATCTAGATATGAGTCACCTTACTTGCTACCAATACAGCATATGCTGCATGCTATATTACACTCAGGCTCTGTAAACTAATAATTTTTCTTAAAGAAAATAAATCATTTCTACCCAGTGCAGCAGTAATCTCTTTTTTACTCCTGCTCAGAATAGATGAAACACATCATCTGATCTTTCCATCAGTTAATCTAAAATGCATAAGCCAATCAGAGATGTATGAGCAGGTGCATGGATGGGTTACCAGTCAAGTTGTGAGTATTCCCATCTTACGAAAATCCCTTAGTAGGATATTAAGCAATACCTCGTGTCAAGTCCATGATATCTGGCACTTTTTTTTTTCCTCTGAAATTTCCATATCAGCCAAGATCTTTAAGACTTAGAAAATTTTAATTAGATGAGGCTAAAGGATGCATATTTTAAATCGCATTTTTCTTATTGTTGATGTTTATCCATAATTTTGGAAGAACCAGAGGATTGGTGTCTTTGGGTAAGTGATAATGTGAAATTCAGCTGAATTATGTCTTTGTTATTCTTTCCTTCCAATGAATGCGAACTGTCTCTTCATGTCAGTTCTTAAATTGAGTACCAATATGTCTTCATAATTCACTGTTTTTTAATATATGCAGCAAAAATTCTTTTTTCCCTTTATGTACTCTTCTGGTGCACATATTTAAGGAACAGCCTCACTTTTAATCCTGATGTCAAAAAAGTATATCCAGTGATATTTATTTCATATTTCTGTTGTTATTTTATAAACATTGGCTATTTATTTGCAGCAAATTATCTGGGATAAAGCTTGATCCTAATGCATGGCAAAAAGCATGAGTAATAAACTTCCTATACTGTGTGTGCTCTTCGGTAAAATCACTGCCCTTCCGTGGGACATATCAGCTTCACTGTGGCAAATTTCCCCCATTCAAACCCAGGGAGGTCTCAACTTTAGCAGATGTGAATCATTTTCTTAACTTCTTTCTAAACTTTAATGGGAACTAAGGAGACATTAAAATAAGAAATTAAAATAAGATACATTTTCCGGTGTGATTGCCTAAAGTTAGGTATACAGCTGTAGGTACACCTACAGTTTTATTTTTCCATACAAGTGACCTAATTTTCAGAAATGCTGTGTGCAGTACAGTCCCTGTTAAACCATTGAGAACTGAGTATGTTGAGCTTACTAGAAAATCAGTTTACTTAAATGGCCAAATATAGAAGTATATGCCTAGCTTTAGGCATAAATATTTAAAATTTAACTTCATATTTTTTATGATCTTTTTAACCAAACTGCTGGTTTTTAGGTAAGCAAAACTATCTCCAGTCAGAGTTTAAAAGGAGAAATTGAAAATGTCTAGAAATCAAAGTTGTTTTCACTCTTCACTAGTTCATTAGTCGCTAAGTATCTTAGCGATGTGATCGTGCTAATCTTGATTTTTAACAGTATAGTCATTAACTTTTTAACTTGTAAGATTTTCATAACTTATCTAACGCACATTTTCTTTGAACTATTTTTGAAAGAGCTGTCTTAGTGCAATTAGATTACTTGTAAAATTACAGAATTACACAAGTAATATAATTGCAGCATATCTCTTAGTATGACCAAAATATCTGACACTGAAATGAAAATAGCTGAATAGTATAACACTAACCTTTGAAATCAGATCCTAATGGGACATCTATTGAAACAGTGTTATGCTGGAGTGAGTTTAAGTTAATCAGGATGTTTACTCTGTTTTTTATCGAGTCATTGTGACATATAAAGGAGCTTCAGAATCTGACCTTTTTTTGAAAGTGGCTTATGATAAAGCATGAAGCAGAATGCGATAACTGATTTTCAAATAACGGTTCTATTGTGATTGTAGCAAAATATGTTTGTGCTCTTTTATCACTGAATTTAGCAGCCTATTTGCAAAACCTATATTTTGCAATGTATTATGAGAAACTGATGCTTTGAGTCACTTTTCTGACCATGATATAACATAATCAAGGATGTCAGTGTATAACTCTCCCTGTTATGCCTAGATATACTGCAGAACAGAAGAGAAAAATTGTCGGTCCATGTTATTAGATTCTGTAATGCACAGATACAAAGGCCTTAAAAGGCTCTTATGTAAATCCACAATGAGGAATCAGTAGGACTCTTTGAAGTCAATTTTTGCTGAACCTAATAAATAAATAATTTAGTGATAAATTTGTATCTTTTCCTTTCAAAAAATGAAAAGACCTCATTTTGCAATTTATTTTCTTCTACAAATAATATGTTAATAAAATAATGTATTTTCTCTGGAAATGGACAAAAATAAAGGCTTTTCTGGAGATCCTGTTCTGAGCTTTAAATCATCTTCCTGCTTAATGCACTGTTAGAGCGATCTGGCACAACTCTTTCGTGTTGTCAAGCTGTTTAGGCTGCATAATTTACCTGGATATTCTCATTTGCAAACTCTGACTACCTGTCAGATGAAAGTTGTTTTGTTCGAAATCAGTGATGTCAATCCATAAAACAGTCAAATCCTTCTGTGTTTCCGGTGTTTTACAGGTAAATGGTGATTCACTAACTGCCTTCTGCCCATGGAGCTACTTGAAATATACCTAAATAATGTGTTTGTTTAAAAGTCTATGCTTCATTAATCTAAAATTTGCTAGTAAAATAATGTTATTTGGTCCTTTTTGTAGTAACCATCAAGCCCAATATTTTTGTGTGTTTAATGTTACTGTTGAAATTATCAGCAGTTACTGAGAAATACCATAAAAACTGTCTAATAAATTTGATGGATTGTGTAATTAACTCTTCATCAGCAGCATTTTTCAATGATGTTACCCACTGAACTTGGGGGCAGTCTATGACCTTCATACTGGTTATACAGTTAATTATTCCTTGGGCAATAATAATTAAGCTTTTTTAGCCTCAGTTTGTCATTTTGCCTTATAAATTACCATGCTTTTGAGCTTCTCAATCCATTTGTATTTAAAACTGTGGTTCGTGGACAGTTACATAAATTGTCTTATGACTTTGTGGATCCCACCAACTACTTCAAGTAAATTACAGGGATATCTGTCTTGTAGGTTTTCCATTGATCGGCATACTGACCTTGAGAGACAGTTCAACATTAATGCAGAAGATGGGAAAATAACTTTGGCAACACCACTTGACAGAGAAACAAATATGTGGCACAACATAACTATTGTAGCTACTGAAACTAGTAAGTATTTGTGTATATTGGCTTCTATTTCTGTTAGTTTTATAACTACATTTTTTCCTGTGTGTACTGTGGAAACTGCATGCTACTCAGCTGAAAGTAAAACATTGGATTTTTAAATTACAAATCTTTTGAAAGAAAAGCATTATTTCTGCTGAAGTTCTTTCTATATTTCTTCTTGAAAACCACATGTTTTTTCAGTGAACAAACTAGTGCAGAATTTGAAGAGATATAAGACTGCATTTGTACAGGAAGCACATGGTAAATGGAAAAGAAATAACAGAGTTAAAACAGGAAAGGGATAAAACTTTGCTATTGTGGAAATAAATAGTAGGCCAAATGCTGAAGTTCTTAATACTGAATGTTCTTTTGTTTCATCCCCATAAATGGTTATATCCGTGGGTAATGTTGCATGAAAATGGTCTCATTTGATGCATGTGAAGAAATACACACATATACAGCTGTAGGCAAGAACAGGGATTTTGGGGATCTACAGAGCTATTTAGATGTGTAACTGATCTGTACAATGAAGTTATCTGAGCCAAGAGAGTCACCCTGTCTGGGGATATGAATGTTAGCTTTTAACCAACTAAAATTAGTTCATAATTGAGCCTGGATAGGGTGGTGGCAGGCTGTCAAGAGAGAATATAATTTATTATTAATATTAGCACTGTATTTAGACTAAAAAGTTGACATAAACATATTGCAGCAAAAAAATTAAAAAGTAGGACTGTAACCTCTTAATGAAAGATTGTTCTTCCATTGTTCTTTTAACTGATATATAAACTAAGAAAATGTATCTGCTAAAGCATCTATTCTGCAATCAGAACAGATGTTTATGTGTAATTTCCATAAGTGCATATACAGTCTGCATGTTGTAAGAATATTTGTCTTCCAAGCTTGATGAGCAACGTTGCTGATTCTGGCATGTAGATAAGGTGCTAATGATTACTCTTTCCACAGAGTGTCTTTTTAAGTGTGTCGTGCTATGATAACTGAACTTATATTGCTTCATTTCATAACACCGTAGTTATGAACACGTCAATGAATGAGAGAATAAAGGACACTCGCTTGGCTCATTTTTGTTAATATTTTAAGCAGCAGCCTGTTAGGAACCTATGAGGAGTAACAGGAGTGTGTGCTTAAGTGAGGAAGATAGAACTATTTTTACAAGAGTTCTTTTTACAAGAGAACTCTTTTTACCATAAACATATTCCTATGACATTTTGTAATAATTTGTTTATGTTATTGCTAACAGTGCTTGTCCTGCTAATTACTGTTAAATCTTGAAGGCAAACACTGCTTTGGTAAGTTAGCAAGAATGCCTTCCCTGGCATGAGGGCCAATCTGACACAGGGAATAACATACATGAGAAAAGGCAGCACACACCGGTTTCATAGGAATTAGATTAGATAAAGGATTAGATAAAGCTCGTTAAGAATTTAATTTTTTTTAAAGGAGAAAGGTATAAAAATTTCTCTTTCAATTTTCTCAGGACATCATTATCACGAATCTTACCAATAGCGTGAAAAAGGATATTATTATCTTGTGATCCAAAAAATCAGACTTTAGAATAGCAAGAACGGGAATCACAGAATCACAGAATGGTTGAGGTTGGAAGGGACCTCTAGAGATCATCTAGTCCAACCCCCCTGCACATGCAGGGTCACCTAGAGCACGGGGCACAGGGCTGCATCCAGGCGGGTTTGAAGATCTCCAGAGAAGGACACTGCACAGCCTCTCTGGGCAGCCTGTTCCAGGGCTCTGGCACCCTCACAGGAAAGAAGTTCTTCCTCATATGGAGGTGGAACTTCCTGTGTTTCAACTTGTACCCGTTACCCCTTGTCCTGTCACTGGCCATCACTGGGAAGAGCCTGGCCCCATCCTCCCTACAATCCACTCCTAAGATATTTGAAGTAATTATACATTGTTTTCTCTATTTTTGTCTAAAAAAGACCCAAGTAAAAATAATTTTCCAATAAACTCCTCCAACTGACTGTTTTCATCTTGCTTGTTTGAGTACACACCAGAGCAAAGCACACTTTTGTGGCCCACAGAACAATCAAGTCTGCCTTTTCCTTCCTGAGACTTCTAAAACATAACAATGCAGAATTTTAAAACAATCAGCTTTGTCTTCGTGGGTCTTTGCGGGAGCCTCAATATCTATCATTGCTGTAAAACTGCCTGTTATTAGACTGGCTATGAAAATAAGAATCCCAGTCTTTTTCTAAGCATTTGGTTTCCTGCTGGTATTTTTTTTCTTCTTTGTAGCATTCCCAATATAATTATTTGACATTTACATAAAATAAAAGCTGCATTTCATAAAGTGCTATGCTTGGTTATTTGAGAGAAATTATCTTTAAAACTCCTAATGAAGAAACTAAATATGTTCAGAGAATTGTCAAGTAGGATAAAATGAGCATTTTTAGATTTCGTTCCAACATAGTAATAAGCAATATCTCTGTTACAAAATAACAGAAATCTGCTGGAGGTAGTGAACTACTTCAGTTGCAAGCAGCAAATGGAAACACAAACTGTGTCATCATTATGCTTTTTTGAGATAGTATTAATGGCCTGCTGATCTTTCACATAAAAATAAATATGTTAGCATCTTTCATACAAGCAGAAAGTGAGATTGAGATGAACAATGAAGGGGCATTTCCTCTTTCTCGCCTAGTTCCTTTTCAGGCTCAGTTGAGGGCTCACCTCTGTTCATGAGGGTGATCATCAGCCCATTTCATTGCCATTAGACTTACTAATAACAGGCCATGATATTGCTTTTTTTTTTTTTTTTTTTTTTAACTTGATTCCCAGCATGGTGGATCTTGAATATGCCCTAAGTTATCAACATTTTCATAAATGGGTAAACATAAAGTTTTGCCAAACATTAACAGTTTCCAAATGCTCTATAGATACCTGAACCACTAATTATACACTGAGGACAAATGATTTGGGGCAGTTTTTCACTGGCACAGTCAAAGCTTTTCTGACCTCAGCTTCTGCCTTTGGTGGTAACTTGCTAGAACTAAATTGGTCAGTGTGAACTAAGCATAACTTTTGCATTCCCACCTGGTTGGCAGATTGAGATTTTTAGGCTTGGGGTAGCTGATATTTTTTGAAGGCCGTCTGCTTTGGAGTGTAGATAGATAATGTTAAACGTGCTGCTATTTTTCGTTTTTTCTGAGTGCCAAAAGGTGGACCCAAAGATAGACCTAACACTTTAACGTCCAGCAAAAGTGGGAGAAACATGAAAGCAGGAGCTAGTGGTGACTGTGACTTTCCTGTATGTCCTTAGCAGACAAAAGAGCAGTTAGTTTTTCTTGAAAATAATATTTCCTAATTATAGACAAGCATATATCTAGTTCTAATTCAAAATAAATTCACACTATTTGTGACAAACAGTATTACCATCATATTTTGGGACCTGTGCAAAGTGAGGCTGGCATTTCCCTCCTTTCGCTTTCCCATCACCAGCAGTTTCTGACTGTTGCTTTTCACTTTGTGAATCATAACAGATCTGCATCACCTTCCTGGGTGGTTGAACCAGCCAGGCGGACTTAGGAAATGTCACCCTGACTGTCTGTCTTTCAGAGTTGTGTAGTTTGTTGTGTTTTTTTTCTTACTCTTGTTCTGAAAGTATGTAGGAAGGTCACATGGATTTGTATACCTCTTGTTTGCAATCACACTAACTACGCTGGATACTGCTTGCATACCCTGTACAGATGGTTCACCAAATATTTCATCAATTCAGGTCTCTCTTTGGCTACTGAAGATAAAGCAATGCAAGAGCTATTGATGAAAATAAACTGGATTGAAAGTGATTAATGTGTTATAGGTGATATTTGTGAGAAATGTTCAGTATTTCAGATTTAACTCTGTTTTCCAGTTATTTAGTGAAAAATGATGCGTTTCTTATGTATTGATATTCCCAACTCCTACTCTTAAATCTGATGGCCTTCCATTCCTATTGCAACTCAGATGATGAGGAATACTGGAAGTTATTATCCCTGTGGTTTGATTCTTCAATTTTCTCTCCATGTTCCTGTGTATCCAAGTTTACTCTGAGTGAGTCAGGAGCAGTCACTGACTGTGGACTTTAAGTACTGGACTAATAAGATTTCTCATTGTTTTAATGCATTAAAACCTCCTATGTGATGGTGGTCTAAAAAGCTTAAATTTTATGTCAGGCTTGGGAGGTTTATTTTAACGACATACTTCAGAGAAGGGGAGTGGGTATAGTCTTCCTGTGAAAGTCAAGGTTGATCAGGCTCTTCATGTGTTTCAGGCTCTCTGGAGGCAAGTCCTGAAGAGTAAGAGAATTGGAGGGCATATGCATATTCTCCAGGAGGCTGAATTGTAGCGTAATAAGAATGAATGATTAACTTGCAGACATTTCTTTTGGTGCATTTTTTTTGTGTGTTCACAAAAGCTCATCATATCTTTGGTTCTTGCTACCTTTTTAAATGGAATTTTCTGACATTGTGTAAAATCTAGTAATGTCAGAAACCTTATAGTCATGTGTAAGCCTATTCATCTGAACACACAAATGCATTTTTATTTTGTATAAGGTGCAATTATAGCTGTAACTACTGTTCACATTGACATGCTTGTGTTGCCTGTGTTAACTGGTTAGCAATTTTGCTGGGCAGTGAAGCAGAGCAGAGTTCAGCCTGGACTAACCTCCTCTGTATTCGCTCTGTTCCTTGGACAGGTTTTGCAGTTCTTATGAGTTGTGTTGTTGATGCTGCTTAGGCACGAAATCAGATAGCCACAGTTTGTTTATCAGAACATTTTAGCTATGATTTTCACAGATTCTGAACATAATTCAGTCTGATTATTCAAGGATGTCATACCTCTATAAGCCATATAACAATTAACTTAGATAATAACTAGACAATAGTCTTTCTACTTCCAGCTCCATGATTTTCTATTTCTTCTTTTAATGGGAATACCAGCTATGGTGGAGATATTTTCTCAGCGTCTTCATAATGTGCCTCATTAATACTAAGGAAATGCCCCATGTTTCCAGTCATTGCTGGTTAATTGATGTAATAAGAGTAATAATAAATGGAGGAATAATGTAGTTTGAAACCATAAAGACTTATGTCTGAGAAGCAGTTATAACTTATGCAAGAAAGAACTGTATTTGTCACATTATTCAACTGCACATAATTCCTCTAACTTAAATATGAATATGCTGGCATTTGAATGTTCATCTCTCATAAGCTGTAGCCGAGGTCTGCTTCAAATGTAAGATTCTAGTGAATTCTTAAATAAAAAGTTTAAAAAAGAAAAAAAGTACATCATAATGCATCCATTCATTATTAACAATGCCTATCTGGGATTCGCTTAACAAAAGTGAGGTAATCCTTTTCTCAAGAAAATATATTATGTTATAAAAATTCATGAATGATATCATACATTTCAAGAAGAAAAGCTTCTAAAAATATGCTAGTTTGCAGGAGATTTTTGAAGAATACCACCAACAAATGTTGGAAACAATGATTTGTGAACTTTGAAGTCAATTATGTGATGATCCCAAGCTTTCTTAGACCTAACATAGCACTGAGTTACTACTTAAGTAATTATTCAAGATTTGCTGCCCTTTGTATGGCCATGTACTAGATTACTGAGAGAGCAGCTTTCAAGTCAAATCTCAGTTGTGGACTGTGACCAACACTACCATTGGCATTCAAATATAGACAGTTTTTTTTTCTTAATTAGTGTAAACTTGAACATATTCAGTCTTATGGGGATATGTAGAGTTATGAACCTGTTCTGCTGTTGGAGCAGGTTACAGGGAGGTTTTTCCAGAACTTCTTGTCCCTCTCTCGGCTCCCTGCGCATCGCAGACATGAGAGTCTCCATCCCTCCAGGCAATAGACCAGGCACCAGAGGAGCTGTTGCTTGGATTGTGTGAGAGAGTGTGTTTCTCACATGCTTTTAGCCAAGGGGTAGATCTCTGAATGGAATTCAGACTTTTTAATGGGATTTCTGTTACCTTTTTCTCTGAGAGGTATAGTCAGGGAGCTATTATTTTGATTGACTGCTTTATCAATTGATTCCTGAAATTCAGCTTCACTTGCCAAACAGAAAGCATGTCAGTGCCTAGGTAAGTTAAAGAAAGAAAGGAGGAGGAAAAAAAAATAAAGAACAAAAACACACAAACAAAAAAACTTGGCGAAGTACCAGAACTAACACAGCTAGTAGAAATCCTAGAAAATCATTAGTCAAAGCAATAGATGAAAATATAAATAATGTGATGAAAATAGATGAAATGTAAATAATGGAAATGGTGATTTGACCACAATAAATATTTTCCGGGCATGGAGTGTAGGCATCTCAAGGACAAAGCTACAGGCTATGTCTGACAAAGGTAATTACCCATACCAACTACATTCTTCAGAAATGAAGAAGTATGAGGCAATTTTATCACCTAATGGGAAAGGGCATAAAACCAGAAAGACTCTTTATGGTTTATCAAGGGTCTAAATACAATAATTGAATCATCACCCAGCATACACTCTACTAAAATTATCTATACTGTATATTATTTTTTAAAAATACAGGGATATTAATTAAAATGGAAGAGAGACTAAATTACTCTTCAGAATAAGCATTCAGCTACAATGTACCTTTTAGTGATCTGAATACCTCTGCTCATGATGTTCATTTATTTAATTGTATTAAGTCTTCTATTGCAAGAATGACTAAAGGCATTATAGCAATAATTCTAACAGTTTAGAGCTACTTTGGTGCATCACATAATGACCTTTCATTTAAGACTAAGAGAAATTATGTAAAGTTTAGAGAGAGAGAAGAAAATAAACCTCTATGGAGATGCAAACAAGAGAAGCTGAGGAATATTAACCTTTTTCGCTTGACCTTCTTTTTCTTTGGCTTAGTGGAAATCAAAATGGATAATCCATCATTTTTGCATTAAAGGAAGTTAGAAAGGTAATTTTTGTTCATTTTCACATAAATACAGGGCTATACAGAAAGAACTCCATAGGTTCTAATGGAGCATGTGCCATTGGTTCATGGAGAGCTGGGGTATCATACAGAGCTCCTTAGCAGCTCTCAGCTGTTAAGGTGCATTCAGACATATCACAATTTTTCCCGTTATTGCTTTTCACAGCTCATGAATGGCAAGAGATTTCATCCGCATGGATAAGTGTGGGAGGGATCATGTTATGAAAAAATATGAACGGGAAATGAGTGTACATGTGAAATGATCTCTCTATAGAATGACCTCGTTAGTCATTAGCTAGCATAAAAAATCAGGTATGAGAAGCTGAATAGAAGGTGGTAACCTCTGATTTCAGAGGAAAATCTGAAATAGAACGTGGATGTGACTAATTAATTGAAAACAAATACAGACAAATCTGTTGTAGGAACTAGAATTTAAATCTAGCATATCTAGAAATTTTTCTTAGATGTGAAGGAAATCTAAGATCTATACAATAGCGCTATTAAGAAAATCAGTCTCAGAAGGAAATAGGAGCTCTAAAAAATAAAGAAATTTAAGTAATTTCTGATGATAAATACTGATGTAGTAAAGAAGCTTTATTAGATATTTTGTCTAGCAATAAGAAAAAGATGGAGGTTTCTTATGAGCAATTAATTATTTTACTTTAATCATGAAATAATTTAAAGTAAAAAATTGAAAATATTCCAGAAATCGTGTCCTCAATCAATCTGCTTATTGTTATTTTTTATGCTGCTAGTCATTATAAAATTTAAGAGCTAATAAGGTGTTGTGTATCTGAGTCAATATTTTGTGATGTTTTAATATGTATGATGTATTAGCATATTTACAATATAATTGCTCTGAAGTGTGGACCCGATTCCTGGCTTCAATGCTTAAGCCTTATGCTAGTGCAACTCCTCTGGTTTAAGACACAACAGTCTTCTCTTCAATTTTCTTTGTGATGATTCAATGACTTCTTTTTTGAGATAGATCCTTTTCAGACATGTAATGGCACCACATTATTTCCCTTAAATTTTTCTCAACATCATATTTAGAAATAAAAACCTGTTACTTTCTTGCAATGATTAATGCGTTACCCAGCACCTCACTAGGTTTGTGGTGCTGTAATCTTCAAGAGGTAATAATCCAATAGCATTTATATCCTAGTGTTATTAATGTTAATCTAGATAATAAGGGTAGGAGAAATGTGGTGGTTTTCTGTGGTTTCCCATTTTTCATTTTTTCCTTCTTATCAGTAGCTGCCTCAAGGAAGTAGAAAAACTTTTTCAACAGCTTTTAGTAGACTCTGTCTTTTGCTAGCTTGATGGGTATATGGAAGAGCCCTTCCTGCAGATTAGATTTTTTTTTTCATGTTAAATGAACAAGGTATTTGCATTGATTTTTGGAAAAATGCAACTGTATAACTTCAAACATTTCTATCTTGTTTTTCTTTATAGTATATAGTTGCTGATATTTAATCCGTGTTTGTGATTTTTACTTGAGTAACTGTGCAATGATGCAGTTAGTTTACTGAGGACAACATAACTGTGTATTCCAGCCTGACTTGCCCCATCGTTAGACAAAATTAAGTCTCAATAACACAATACCATATTAGAAATGCAGGTTGTTTTCTGTCAGCATTTGTTTCAGCTTGGTCTCTGGGTAGATGTGTGGGTGGAAGGATGTTAGTGCAGCACATTTTTTTTTTTCCTAAAGAATTTACTTTAGGATCTATGATGAAAACAGCATCATTTTCATTGTCATAAAGCTGGCACAACTACAGCAGGTTGCAATGCAACACGCTCAAGCAGCTATACTAATAATTTATTTTGAATTATATATTTGTTTACTCATATTGATGTGTCACATATATCTTGATTATGTGTCACTATGAATATAAAACTCACCGTGGTCAAAATTAGATATGCAGACGAACAGTCTCTAAGGACATACTGTTTGCTTCCAGCGCTTCTGACAAGAGACAAGTACCTGTAATTGCTACTTAAATATTGAAAAGGTGCTGCAGTTTTTGATTAGGATGCCCCTTTTAAATCTCTTTTTAAGGCTCATCCCATCCCTTTGCTGCCTCTTCTTTAATACTCTTCCTTCTCTTCCCTTGTATGCCTATACCATGCAGTCCAACCTCCAGCTTGGGCAGTGAGTGAACTCTTCACCTAATGTATCTTCTAGCATTTTCTCTTTGGATGAAGAAGAAGAGGTGACTCTGAAGCAATTTTTTTTCAAAAAATAAAATAACTTATTTTCATTAAATAGTGATTCACCAGCATGCAAATCATTTTAAAATGAACAGCAATCGTAGTAAGTGTGAGCATTCTCTTTCTTTTTATGGCCTAGACTCAGCTATTCCCTCCAGATTCAAGTTGGACGTAGTTAGTTTTGGTATCCTCTGCTCGCTTAAGGACAAAATTAGAGCTCCCTTGCAGTACCTGGTTCTCAGGAGATAACATTTCCCCTCTTATCCTGAACGGCCAAATTTAACAGATCCCTTCTAACCAGGGCTATGGTAGAAGACATCCTCTTCACAGTTGTAAACTATGTTTGGGGGGATACTTTTCTTTTTCAGTTTAGTTTTGCCTTCCCAAGCCCTTTTGAGCTATCTCCATGCATTCAGACAAGATAATGTCGGGCATATACACCAAGGAGGGTATGAGTCTTCTGAAAAAAAGTAACAAACATTTCCCAGTTTTGTAAATGGATCTTTCAATTCACAGAGGATCAGAGGTAATTACAGAGTAACAATTTGTTAGACTGCTGAGTTACCATTGAGCACAGCTTAATGGTATGAAAAATGACAAAAAGGTTGCATTTGAATGTCATATAACACTCTGCCCTCAGATGCATAAAAAGGAAGCTAATTCCATCAATATGCTTTATGTCTCTCTGAAAAGAATACTCTGATTTAATTTTTAGAAAATTTATGTCTATGATTTGATTATCAAGCTTTTCAAATTTCTATTGATCCATTGGATTTAAGAGGTTCTGTTTTTTATAATTTAAATTACATTTAAATTTTAAATTTTTATTTATTTAAAAAGGTAGGAAATAGATATTAAGGGCAAGAACTAGTTAAAGCTTACAGAGCAGGAGAGATCTAATTAACTTCCCTAGGATCTGAATGTGGCTGTGAAGTGCAAGTACATACCAGCATAGTCTGTTTACGTTACTTTGCTACTACAAGGGCAGCAAAAAGAAGTCAGTGCAGTGTTTGGTGGAATGTCACTGATAAAAAATAGTTAAATAAAAATATGTTTGGTCTTTTTATGCCTGTTTAATTTTTCTGCAAACTTTAGGCAACAAATTCCAATTTCATACTAGCTCTGGGCTGCATTCAACAATCTTTGTCTGATATGCACTAAGCAAAAATAAATGATAAATGAAAATGATAATGGGTGAAGACTTTATCTGAGTGAGGCCTAAAGAATATGGCTTTATATAATTAACATTTTCTGGCAAACATTGTGTGTCTATCATGGAAATTTTACCATATTTTTTTTGTATGCTAGTATCAAAATTAAAGTATAACCTACCCTTTTATGTTAAGCCATAGATCTTATATATTCATCAAAAGAAGGTAGATGGCCTTGGCCACCTTCTCGCAGGTGGAAGTGCTGAACTTCAGAAACTTTTTAATTACAAATTCGGCTTTGAAGTCAGTTACGTTAGAATGTAGTCTGTCCTCAGTTTCCCCTCCTCCTTCCAGAGTGCTTAGTCTAAATACACTCCGTATATCCCACCTGGCTAGCCAGAATATATAACTCCTTATTTATCTAGATCTGTAGAAGTGTGCATTTTGTGAAAGTATCACATTTTTTTCATGGTGATAAGCTGTAGAAAAATGGGCAAAAATGAAAGTAGTGGGTAATTCTGAGCAAGTCTTTGGTTAAACTTTTGACAATGTATCAATGAGGAAATAAATATAGAATGTAACATAAGTTTGTTCTTGATTCGTTCATCTTACATCTGGAGACCCTAATAAAATAAGCTGAGGGTTCTCTGAAGAGCAGATAGTACTTTTGATCGCCCTTACTATTTTTTCCCTAAAGAATGACTTAAGTGACACACTTGAGAAATATGTTTCACATCTTTTTTTTTTTTTTCTCCCTTTCCTCCCACACACATGCACACACATATACTTTCTGTAAAATGTATTCCTCTAATATATTCCAGTTTGCTGGAATAAATATAAATGCAACATTAATTACAAGTTTGTTTCTCATCTCAGCAACCTGTATAGAAGTTTTTCTGCTCTGCACTGGTATGTCTATATCATTTTATAATGATTCTCCATATTTTCTCATTCTTTAAACAATTAAGGGTGTTTAAACTTTTTTTTGTCTAAATATTCTATAAACTATGCTTTTTAAAATTTAATACCATCATTGTTTTTTTTTTTTTCTTTTAACTTTGGCGTGTAGCTTTTAACCTAACTCAGAAATACCTTATGGTCTGTTACTTTTAACAGAAATGTTGTCCTTTAGTCATGAAAGTGTCTTTCGCTTACAATTTCAATGTCATTTTCAGGTAGTCAGGCTTTCTTGAATTAGATCATTATGCAACACTAGATAAATGCACACAACATTTGTTGCAGCATGTGATTTCTATAGTTATCCTTCAGGAAGAGGAGTTCAGCTTCACAATAACATTTCTGTCTATCAAAGACTCAAATATAGATTTGTTGTTTTTTCATGGTAAAACAATTGTTACATGCTGTAGTGTAGGTAAGGAAAATGCGAGTGTAAAACCCATGAGAAATACGTGAGGTTAATAAGACTATGGGATATCTTACTGAAATCATTAGCTAAGAGCATGATAAAAGCGTGAAAAAATAGTTCTGTTAAAATACAACTTCATAAATTTGAAATATGAAAGTTGTGAAATAAATGCTGTTGTTTTTATTAAGTCAGTGATTAAGTCAGGTTTTGTTTTGATTTCTCTGTTAGAACCAGAATTTCTGTTTCTAATTTAAAGTATTATTATATTAAAAATTTCATTGAATCAGAGAAGCATGAAATAGCCATTTCCCAGCCACATGATGATGATAATAAAAGATGTGTTACTTCTCAGGATTCTACATTTTATTCAGGTATTTCAGTTACCATGCAGGACAGATTGTGACTTTTTAAAGAGAACCTTGATGGGATTTTCAGGTGATTTAATTAACTAAATGAACTGAACTGGATTTCTTTGTGTTAAAGAAATTACATTTTTTGTGGCCGGTATTTCCCTCTTAAATACCTCAGCCTTTTAAGATGAGTGGTGTGTGTTTATGTCAAGGAAAAATAGCAGGCATGTTTTATAAGTCTTTATGGGACCTGAATAACGGTCTTTTCTTCTGTCATCAAGGCATAAGACCAAAAAATTGATTTATATGTGCAATTTACTCTGAGTATTGCTTGTTGCATCCAGTAATGGTGTAAACACTGCTTACTGCTTTGCCTCAGAAATTTCTAGTGATCAATATGCACTCACATTTGTCTCAAATAGGCAGTTATTTTTTTAGGAAGGAAGGAAGATGTTGATCACAGTAAGAAGGTCAAGTTTGGAAATACTTGGGGGTTTTTTTTGTTTGCTTGCTTTTGGTTATTTTATTTGACTGGACCTTTTGTATCAAACTCCACAAACTTTTTAACCTGGAGCAAGTTTCAATGGGTATGTTGCCCTGGGATGAGTACCAGGAAAACAGTAATTTAATAATTTAAAAGTCAAATAACATCTTGAAAACTGGAGGATAACAAGGAAAATAAGAAAAACAAGAACTTTCCACATGCTTATAAATCTTGTAAAAATTCAATCTTCATTTCTAAACTCAGCAGAACTTTCCAGTATTTTGGGGTTTATTTATTGCTGATTAATTTCACTAGTTGTTTTTCTACATCGTTCCTTTCCTGATAGTTTCCTAGAGAGTTTTAGCATTGCTCTCTACTGAAATCTATTTGATCTTAAAAAGAATTCTTCTAGAATTTCTCTCAGCATTTCTTTTAGAAGGAATTCACTCTCCATTCATACAAAAGAAGGAAAAATTCTGAACACTGAATACTAATCAGTAAGAAGGTCAACCAATATGATGGCAACGAGTTAGCCTTCCCCTTCCTCCTTCATCCCTGGGGTCTCCTAGGGGCACGTTTGAGAGGGAAGAAGCAGCTGCGTGGGTGAGCAGGGAGAGCAGATCTAGGAGGGTGATATCGGGAGATGTCAGGGGCTAACAGGCAGTTCAGAAACTGGATGTGCTTTTAACAGCTGGTTTAGTTGAACGAAGCTAAACTTACATGCACAGTTGCTCATACAAAACTAACACTTTGTGCAGTCAAAGAGTGGATCCTTTTCATGGACTTTTTACTTTCTTCTGGGAAGGGAAATGCTCAAGGATATTCAGCACTGCCGCAAGAGACGGCTGTAAATTTGAGGGTCTTGCTCCATGTATACATTACAACTTTGAGCAGATGGCAGACATGAAGACAAAATTATTTTAGATCTTCAATGTCTTCATCCTCAAGTGAACCTGTATTTTCTTAATGAGAATTCATTAATTTGTTTTAGTAGAGATGCTTACAGTGATTTTTATTTATGGGCAAAACACTTAGCATAAGTAAAAATTCATTGGAAAGTCTGCAGTGACAAAATAATAATGCAGTGTATTCTGTGCGGTCGACAATAGAAACCGTGGATAAAATTCCCTCTTCATCTCTCTTTCTTTCTCAACAATATGTTTCATTGTAGTTGCAAGAACCCAGCCTGCCGAATAGGCAGTGGATATCCCCTTGTTTGGAGATTTCCAAACCAGTTGGTTCTCTCTTGTGTTTAGTAAATTAATTTTTTAAATGAATTCTCATCAAGTTTCTAATTATAATATCTTTAAATTTAATGTTTGTATTTCTGATGAAAGACAAACATTTTGGGGGCAGTCACAAGGGATATGAATAATTTCTTTAGAAGCTTATCTAATTAATTACATTCCTCTGTAATGTCTTTAAAACTTGAACTGCCATCATTTCATTAATTTAGATAAAAGTAAATCTTTAGTGTTTAAATGTGACACTTGTGCTGAGAATTCTGATAAGCTGAAGCGCTCATTGTCTATATTTTTATCAAGTTAAGATTAAAAATATGTTTTGAATTTTGGGGATTTATGCTTTGTATATCAACTTTATTTCAAATATGTTAATAATTTATGATATAAATGTTCACGTCAGCTGTTAAGTAGGGTCATAAGATATGTTATGGAATTCACATAAATAGTGGTCTTCCAGTGTTTTGGTAGGGACTTCTTTCTGTTCTGTAATGCACTTTCTAAACTAAACCTTTTGGCAGCTTCAAGTGAGGAGCTTTTAGGATCTGATGTCTTATAATCTTCCATATCCCATACAAGTAGAATTTGAGTATTTTGTGCAATCCAGCTGCCACAAAGCCTTTGTTTATAGCACTGGTACTTAAAAGTAATAATATAGGTAAAAGCAGGCGGTTCACATAGTGTGCAATTCCTCAAATTGTTCATGACATAAATGATATAATGTCGGCATAAAATAATAATAGATGAATTTTGAAGCAAACGTTGAGTTACTTGCAGAGGTATGCATGAGCATTTATATATATATATATGTATTTTTTAACTAGGCAATCAGCTGATCACCTCAGTTTAAGTAGAGGTCATGTCTTTTCTGTTTGGGAAAAGAATCATAAAATCTAAAATACTTATGAACAGTCTCTTAAATTAAATATACTGAATTAAGGGAAACACTAGAAGCAGGCTATGAAATTTATATGAAAAAGAATGCAGATTTGTTGCTTTAGTTTTTCTTTCCTACAGCTTAACAAGGTTATTCTACTCTCTACAGTGATAAACTCCCTTATGCAAAATAGCTCTTTATTATAAATGGTAGGGCTTTATTTTTTTAGAATTTCATAGGATATTTTTCTGTTCAGATAAAAAAGAACCAGAATGCTTTAATAACCCAAAGTAATACCTAATTTTACCTATGTCAATCTGCAGACTGTCTTTATAACAATTTAGGTCTCAACATTAATCGTATTTTCAATGAAGAAATAATAGATGTGCAGTCAGAACAACTAATAGAGTAAAACGCTCTGTGCTCTGCCAAAGATAAACAAAGAAATAAATCTCTGTTGTTTACTGCCTTCCTTTTTCTACGTATAATGGACTTTATCAATAAAACAATACAAACTTCATCAAAGAAAAATCTTACCAATTTAGTCCAAGAAAGGTCTTCATTGAGCTAATCTCCAACAAATGCTCTTTGCAGTAGGGATTTATTTATTCTTTTCAACCATAAAATACTGGCCATCCTTCTTTATCTCATGTTCCAACTCTGCTATTCATTATAGATAAGGCAACCCAATTAAGCAAAGACAGAGGATAGGAAGAATATGTGTTCTATTTAAGCATGTATGTATCAATCTCAAATTAAATACCCTTACCTTTTATGCTATAATTTTTTTCTCTTAGGGAACCACAGTCAAGTGTCCCGGGTGCCTGTTGCTATCAAAGTTCTTGATGTAAATGACAACGCTCCTGAGTTTGCATCAGAGCATGAAGCTTTTTTATGTGAGAATGGGAAGCCTGGACAAGTAAGTAGCTCCATGTTTTCAGTGTTGTGTGTAATTTGGTGTGTGGGAATGGGTTGCAATTGATTCCTGTCATTTTATCTTACTTTTATTTCCAAATAAGTGCCTCTGAACAACTTAAAGATATGATTCATTTTAGATAAATCTGTGATCATATTCTCTGGTATGTCTCTCGCTACGCACGTGTATTTCTTTAAAGTATACATTTGAAAGCAAAGGTAGGTATCTTGGGACCAAACCCAGAAAAAAATGCTGAGTATCTGTAAGCTCTGATTGCTTTTACTCGGTTTGATAAAGCCTATCACTTCATAGTACTTTAGTTCCTTAGTGCTGCATAGTTTAGTACTACGTAGTACTTGAGTTTATGGATGTTGGTAAAATAAGCTATAATCCAACCTGAATCTCAGTGCACTGGAAACTAAACTAACTGGCCCAACTGGCCAAGGCATAATTTAGGAGAAACACTTAATAGTTTTATTTCCCCTGCCCATGTCTCGGTTATATTATCTAGCTATCTTCTTCTTATTCACTTATAATTGTGAAAAAAAAAGCAAATAAGAAAAATTGAAATACATAATTGAGGTTGGAAGTGTCTGGAAAGTGATGGAGAATTTAGGTTCCAAGTTTTTATTATGTCTGAGAGGAAAAACTAACTTAACAGTTTTTTTCTGCCTTTATTTGATGAAGAAAAAAGAAGATTGGGAAAGGATGTTCCACATAGCTTCATAAGGTCAAATAAATCTAGCTATATTTCAGAAGCAAGATATAACTTGTATAGCCTTTTTCAAAGGAAAGAAACAAATCAACCTTTTACAAGATATGTGTAATGAAGGACAAATGTACAGCATTAGGTAGGGTACTTCATATGCTGTGTTTTTACAAGATAAAGATTCAACGACATTTACAGACTACTAGAAAGCAATGCAGTGTCACTGAGATTTATATTTTGTCCAGATGAAGAAATGTAGTATGTTAAAACAATTCAATGTTTTTCAACTTTCTAATTTATTTCTAGATTGTGACATTTCATTTAAATAAAGAGCGGCTGACAGCTTGACACCAGACTTGATAATCAAATTTTTCCTGTGTCTCATGTGGGTGTTTGGCATTAAATTCACTACTTGCCAAAGTAGGTTACGTGACAATAGAGTCAGGAATTATTTTCTTTTAGTAGTATCAAATGACAACCTATGTAGTTGTGTATGACAACCTATCTCTGCCAAAATCAGATTGTTAGGGAAGATTTATGATTTCACTTTCTAGCATCTTTTTTTGTTTATTAAACAGGTGTCAAAAGTGTGTCACTTAAGAAATGAAAATTCTCTGTAACCACTGAAGAGAAGATTATTGAGATGTGCCCTTATGGGCAGACTTTTCCCAGCAGAGTTATGTTACTTATTGCTATTTAAGTTCTTTTTAGCTCTGAGTGGATTTCTGTTTATCTTGGGATGGATTTCAGGTGCTTAGTAGTTGTTTAGTATGAAATATCCTATTGGAATGAGTGCACCTTTATCCAGGGCTCAGTAAGCTTCCCTGAAATGAGAAAGATATGTTGAATACTGTTTTCAGAATGTATCTATCCTTGGTATTCTTATCAAAATTCAGGTGGTTGAGAAATAGTGAAAAATGTTCACACCATTAGCATTTTGGAATGAACCAATAAATGAGATTTTTGATAGTCAGCAGGCTTTTATTTAAGCACTTATGGAAATTTTTTGATAAGCTGTATGCCATTATTCATGTTACTGTCACCTCCTGTGCTTTGGATCTGTTGCTAGATGTCACTCATGAATATGAGTGCGAATATATCCCCTGTGCGAAAGATCTTAGCTAGAGGTGGCAGTGAGCCTGCAATTTATTCTGTGTTTTAGACAAATAATTTTATTGGGATGATAAGTACCCATCAGTCCAGAGCAAATACAAAGATCGGATTAAAATTGTCATTCAAAACTTATCTGCTCCTGTAAATATCTTAGCATGTATACTGCTGAGTGTTTTGTTACACTCATTGTTCTATATTCAAATTTTGGAAGTAATCATATTAGTCAAGATGTAGAATTCAAAAATGATTGAAACGTGTCAGCTATGAAATAGGTAATATGAGAAAGACACTACAGGTTTATACAGGTTTACACAGTAAAAAAAAAAAAAACCCTAATTTGACTAGTTCTGCAAAGTTTAAACATGAATATTACATATGCAGAAAATATATTATTGTTTTATGATACTTCACTATATTTACATGTGCAGTTCAACTTATATATAACTTCAGATTGAATTTGAATTAGCAAAGCCATGATGATTGCTCTGAACCTTTTACACAGCCTTATTTTCAGTCTCTAAATATATTGACTGAACTATCTATTACAGTCCAGTTTTCCTAGTGTTCTGTTTGGGGTTCTGATATAATTGTGAGTGGCAAGTGCAGCTGCTGGTGATATGACAAAATGCATTATAAACTATTGATGTATAACACTGCCAGATGTATTTTCTTTTCTTTAACCTACCTCTAAAGGTAGACTACCCTAACTTTACTGCTAGGAGGAAAGGGAAGGGAAAAAGAAGGAAATGTGTATGTGTGTGCATGTTTTTATGTACTCCTTGCACATTTTTATACGCAACAGAAAGCTCCCAGAAATGTTTATCTGTTTTAGGAAGAAAATAGAGTTGATTTTACTATTATAGTTCTTCTAAATGAAACATAAACTATACTATGCCTTTCTGTATTATTCTTTACCTCGCCAGTTTGTTGCTAAAGCCAGAGCATTCATGGTCTCTCTCTTTGTAGCTGGACAGCCACTCTCAAAGTCATCTAAATTCTTTTCTGCTACTCATAGGACAGAACATGTGTAGTGCTCAGTAAGGGAAGTTCCTCACCTGCTGTTTTCCAACACATACCAAGGCTTTTCTGGGGGAGTGCTCTTTGCCCAGGCCAAAATAATTCAATAGTGTATGTAGTCATCTACCATTGCTCAAGCCCGTATTTAAACTGCAGCAATGTCAAACTGAATATGATGTTCCATGGATCCCTTGCAATTTGTCTCTATCTTGTTTAGGTCTCCTAATAGAATAGATTGGCTCTTTCCGAAGGAACAAATCTCCAGGTAGATCTTTGTTGTTCTGTACAGAAACTCATGCAAATGGCCAACTGCAGGTTCTGGCAATAAAAGGTCTAGCTGAAAAGGCAAAGGAAAAATTGTATAGCTGAGTCCAGTGCTCATAGCATTATGAGTCTACAAAGTAATTTTAAAACAGATCGAACACCAGTAGAGTTGCCAAAGGTTTTTTTAAGGTGGAAGTTTTTTTTTTTTTTTTTTTAGTAAAAGTAAGGAACAGTTTGCTTATTATAAGGAGCCATTCCAAGTCAGACTAATAAGATGTATTATAAGCAGAGACTTAAACAGTACTGTATTTTATAATTACACAAAGATAGTTATATCATAGAAATTCTGTTTTACTATTTTTGCTACTTTATAATTATTATTACACCGGTCATCTTTTCTAATTATAATTATGAAAAACATGTGGCTTTGTAGAAATGCACTGCAAACCTGTAAAATATAATGCTGAATTGTCCTCTGGGGTTGTTTAACTGTGAAGTTAAAGGTAGAGATACCTGTTAAGCAAAACATGCTGATTTGCTGTTGTGAGCTCTTCTGACAGGGAGGGTAAGTCATCTGTGGGAGTTTCTCTAGCATGTTATGAACCACAAATTAAGAGTTAGAAATTTCTTCCATAGTCTTCCACTACATGATCACGTAACAGTGAGCAAAATGGCATGCTCATTCGCATAGTAATAAAAGTACAGTAATGAAAATGATTGGACTTTTCCCACTCTTATGGAGTGAAAGATGCAGAACTTTGTGGTTATTTTCTTTTCTCAAAAAGCCTATTTTAATGCAAACACACAAAGAAACAGGGTACAGTTGCTATGGGAACACTAACTCTTAATTCTTTGATGTGTGTATGCAGAGAACAACTGTAGTATTTCACTAAGCCTGTCTTTTGCATATAATTTTCTGCACATTTTTAAGGAGTAATTTAGTAAACAATGAGGGGAATGGATGGAAACATAAGAAAGACTTCTATAGGGCATTAAGACTAGCTATCTGCAGTTCCTGTACAACAACAACAACAACAACAAAAAACCCACTTAAAATATGCCCATTTTCTATTTCTTAAAAATTTCCATTCCAAGTAGTCTCCTAAACTTGTTTTACATAATTTCTGTGAGCTGAAAACCCACAGCACTTATGCTTTTGGCTGCTGCAGCATAAGTAGTCTTGAAAACCTGGAAAGAGTGAGGCGAGTTTTGAGAGTCCACTGTCCTGTGTAATGCTGGCAAGAATTAACAGGTATATAGCAGTTGAGATTAAATTCCATAACCATCTGATAACCTGCATCTATTATGTGCAATTGACCTTGCAGACTTCAGCGTGCTCATTATCCTTTTTCCCTATTGCGTCAACCTTCTGCATTCTAACAGTGTTTGAGAAAGGGAACAATCATAATAGATATGTGCCTAAAAATACTTGTTTCTAATTCCATTCTAAATTGCACTTACCTAAGATCCAGAATTAATAATAGCTAGTCCAGCCCTGGGCCAGATGCAAATGGGTAGCTCAGTATCTGCTATCTCTACAAAGAGAAAGCTTGGAATATTCCATGTCCATTAGTGGGTCTGTCTCTGCAATCGAAAAGACAACATCTGTTCATACATTTTTTTGGCTGTATGCATTTTTTCAAAATGTTCATGGGGTTCCATTATGCTCTGAGTTCCATTATGAAACTATTACATTGGAGGTAAGCCAATGTAATTTAAGCCAATTCTTTAAGCAAAAGCTATGTTAGGTTTTCTTTCTTCTTCTTTTTTTTTTCCCCTTATCATTCCTTGTCTTGAAATGATGGCGATCGAGATTTCCAGTTTGACAGATGCAGTAATCCAAAAATTGATCTAATTTATGTAATTCTTAGACTATCTAAAATATTTTCCAATAGTTTTTGGTAGTAAATCTGACCTATCCAGAATATGTAAATATATTAGGCAAGGAATTGTCTCAAACTCCTCATAAGTAATTCATAAGAATTACTTATGCCTATATCAAAAGCTCCTTCAAACATCTTTCTAGATTAAAAAAAAAAACAAATATTTATATTTTGATGCTGTTCCCTGTAGTTACCTGCTATCTATTCTTTCTTTGAATCTCTAGGAACAGAAGAATGTGATAAAGAATATTACCATGTATTTAACATATATGTATTTGTAGTCTACCCTCCCTTGCAGTACAGCCAATATGAAATATTAGTTGTTATCATTGTGTTAGGAAAGCACTGAAACTTTAAAATAATCCTTAATGAATTTGTACAGGATCAGACACTCTTTCCTTTTTTTATCCTAGTCTTTACAAATGAAATTTATAATGATTCCTAATTGGAATTTAATTGTCCAAGAAATTATTGGTCAGTTGCTTTGGGAATTACAAAAATAAATATATAAAACAAAAATGTTATTGACTTCATTGGGCACAGGAAAGTTCAATAATTCTCATTAAATACCTAATAAACCTTAGATAGTCCGACTTAACTCCTGCTGAAATTGAGCTCTGAGTGCTGGATCTCTATTCACTGTTGTCTTAGTTTCTGCTTCTCTTCAAAATACTTGGAATCAAGTGCAGTAAATCTTTCCTGCTTATTTTATTCCTGCTCAGACTTTCATATATCATTGCAGCTCAGTATGGTTTCGAGATGATCAATTGTAGTGTCACATTGAGTAATCACTGAGTAGTTGGGGTGGAAGAGACCTGCAACGATCATCTCATGCAACCTGTCTGCTCAACCAGGGTCAGATAGAGTAGGTTGCCCAGGAACGTGTCCAGTTGGATTTTGAATATCTTGAAGGATATTTATCAAACATCTGTTTGTCATAAATGAAATACTTTGCAGATTGCATAGAGTATCATCCAAATCATATGAGGTGCTTCATACAATGTTCCTCAGATAATCCTAATCTGGCTACCCAATCTTTCATCTTCTGACCTTAGTAGCCTGTATTATTCTCGGAAACACGCAACATAGGATTGTTTAAACACATCATTATTAACCAGTGTTCCTTGCACAGAATGGCAGAGGTTTTATTAAGGCATAGAGGATTACTAGGCATAGATTTTTTGTAAAAGTATAAAATTTCACACTAGAATTTTTTGTTTGTTTGTTTAATATATTTATTCAACTAAGGGGAAAAAAAAAAAGGTGGTGGAGAGTAAAGGAGAAAGGTTTAAAGATAAATTATACATTTTGCTCCAATGAGAAGTGTGGCTCTAGGAATCAAAGACTACTGTAGCCATCATGAGTATTCCTAAATCATGGTTTTCCCCCCTTCTTTACTTCTGTATGTGAATATTTTGTTTACCCAAACCATCGGCACTTTTTTTTTACCAGATGGTAAAAAGGATGGTACTTAGGCCAGCCAGGAAAAAAAACTGCAAGGCAAGTAAAATATTCTCTTGTTCTGCAGGAGGGTTAAATGGGATAGATCCTGCTCCCATAATTTTCAATATAGGCTCTATAAAGGCTTTGGAAGATTGTAAATTAATATCTTTAATCTGACACATGAAAAAGTGAGAATTCGTGCTATAGATTGGAATCTTGTTTTCAATAGTATGTCAGGAATGTGTGTATTTAACAAGAACTTCTCTGTTCTAGATAATTCAGATTGTCAGTGCCATTGACAAAGATGATCCTAAAAATGGCCATTATTTCCTGTATAGTCTTCTTCCTGAAATGGTCAACAATCCAAATTTCACCATCAAGAAAAATGAAGGTAAAGATAAAATGTATGTAATGTGTAGCTGAATAGCCTTGCTTTGTACTGCCTTTTGCCTTCCAGTTACTTTACCAGTTTGTCCCTTGAACATTGTAATGTAGTTGCTTTCTTTAATGGTACCCTAATTAGTTGTTGAGCTAATTCCAATATATTTACAGTAGACAAGAAAAAACTAAAATGAATACTGTTCACTGACTTGCATTAAAGTTGCATCAATTAATTTAATGCTTATTATATTTCTCTTAATTTTGAATTTCCAATAAGATGCACTATAAAATGAAAATCTGAAATATTATCAAATGAAAAACTGAAATCGCAGAATCACAGAATGGTTCAAATTGGAAGGAACCCCTGGAGATCATCTAGTCCAACCTCCCTTACTCAGATGTTGATCCAGCATTGACTGGATATAGATGGGAGCATCAAATTAAATGTCTACTTAAATGCCCAAATGGAGACACATTTTAAGCCTTTTTATTGTGTGTATAAAGATCCCAATATATTTCAGTTAAGTATTTTTGTTAGAAAGACAAATCTGGTATGTTAGGAAAGCCTGAAAAGGCACTTTACACCGTTATGCTTAAGAACATTTCTGGAAGAGCATAGTATTGTTTGGTATTATTGTAGAAGCAGAATTACATTTAATATGAGGGGGAAAAAAAGACTCATGTTACTATTGTTGAGCTATAAATGTAAACTGATCATTTTTCCTGGCACACACATACTTGAAGGTCATGTGATAAAGAGTGGGAATAACCACAAAAATGCTGTCAACTGTGCCTTATATACCACTGTGACAGAATGGGTAGGGTTGGAAGGGAACTTGGGAGACCATATAGTCCAACTCCACTGCAAAAGCCGTCATCTAGACCACATTGCACAGGATTGTGTTCAGGCAATATAAAAATATTTATTTGTACTTGTATATTCAGCAAAGTCTTTTTTTGTTTTCTGTTTTTTGTTTATTTAATGCAGCAGTACCCTATCAGGAATTTTAGCAAAGTTAATTTTCTTATTTGCTATATTTGAAATGATAATGAAGAAAATCACTAGTTAGTGTGTTGTTAATAGGAAGATATTTATGTGTGAGCTGTGTGTGCATGAGTAAAAGTAATGTATGAATTGTAAAAAAAAAAACAGAAAACACTATTTTTATATTTTATTATCCAGCTTTTCCAATCGAGAATGATAACATCACTTTGTTAAATGATATTATAAAAAGGTAATTTCTTATACCTGAATATATCATGGTTTTCCTCTTCTTTTCCTCTTTCTCCCTTGTAGTATTCGTTCTAAGCATATATCTGTCTATATCTATCCTTTCATGTAGGGAAGTGAGTCTTTGTCTGTTTTCTGCACTTACAGTGAAACATTAACAAAAACTCCTCAGACTGTTTCATTATCAGCAGTACTGTTACACAAATGGAGTTAAGCATCCTAAATGTGAGATGGTTTTCTCTGAACAGCATGACAAAGTAAACAAAAGTCTGAACATTTCTCTTTGTGTTTAAATACTTTGCTCATATCACTAATTAGCCTTGTCTCCAGTCTGTTACCCATTGAGGACCCACTCTTACTCCCAATTACAGCCAATGGCAAAATACCTCCTGATCTGAGTGGGAGTAATGAACCTTCCTGTGTAACATGTTTTAGAAAAATAAGTCCAATTTTATTACAAATCATTCTTATACAGATAAACTATAATGCATGGGAATCAGTTAAATGTGTGAATCCTTTTAAAGCATCCAGCTGAAACGTCTTTGGAAGTAAAACAATATATACTAAGTGTTTTTTTAAATCAAAACTGTTAACCAAAGAATGTAGTCTATGGACTACATAGACTCCAATATGATCTCCCATGTGAAACAAATATTCCTGTCAAAGCCAAAATCAGGGTGCAATTTATTTGAGGTGAAATTTTATGTCATAGAAGCAGCATAAACCTTTATTCAGTTACAACACTTAAACACTAAACTTGACCATGTCTTTGTCTTTTATATCTGCAAGATAAGGATGAGTGATAATTTTTGCTGAACTCCAGTGTTCCTGAAGTGAAATAAAGCTCAGAAGTCAAACTCGTAGTCAAAGTACTAATGTGTGTCTGCATTGAACTAACATCATTCGAGGCTTTAGATAGCATTGTGGTAATTACTTTTGCACTTCAAGAAGAAATGACATTATTTGATCTCTTCTGTTGGTACTAGTGTTCAAAATTTGGCATCTGCTGTGGGAAGAAAGCTGTGAAGTGATGTTTCTGTCCCTCATGCTAAAGGATACATATGACACACGTACCTTCTCCTGCTACATGGAACATAAGCATAAGTATGAATTTGAGTCGGTTGCCTATGGCCATTAAAAAAAAAAAAAAAAAAAACAGATTGCTCTCTGGCAAGTTCACATTAGAGTTCAGTGATTAACTATTCTGCCCAAACATACTACAAATCTTCTGATAGTGAACTTGCTATTGACAAGTATTTTTACTTGACTGACACAAGTTCATCAGAAACCAGAAAAAGCACTTCTAAGGTTGTATAGGGTTTTACAGAAATCGTCCTGTGATCCTTAGCAGAATTTGTTCCTTGGAATGACTTACAGGCACTCTAAAAAAGGCTTTTATCTGTTGGTCTGGCAAATTTGCATATTTACAATTCTGCAGACAGGATGTCCTAAAATAACCCATAGAGACTCTACTGCCTTTCTGATGGCTTGGCTAAAAATGTAATCTTAAATGTCATCATACATCTCACCAAATATCTCTAGATCATCTCTCAGCAATCTTTTTCTCATATCTCCTGATCTGTTCTTTCTGCTCTTTTCCCAGATCAAATGTCTGCAACTGAGTATTTTTTTTAGGCTTTATATAAAACAATCTTGCTACCTTGAGCTGTAACGCAAGGAAAGCTGGTCATTTAGCTGGACAGATGCATACACTTTTATCTTTTCACAACAGAAATAATAAAAATTGCATAGCAAACGCATAATAAGTTCATGCAACAGTAAAAAGTATATGATGTTTTCTCTATCACTCCAGGTGAATAAGCCTGTGAGCCCATGACAGATCAAATCCTTGATTATATAAACTCAGATAGGCTGATCATTTTTCATCTGTCGATGTACCGAGTTTATGGATAGAAGTAGGAATGGGAAAGATTAAAATAACTGCTTTGTGTAGTGTTTCTGACAAACTTCAAACCCAAAATAATCAAAGCACTCGGGTAAAAATGTTTAGACAGAATTTGCTACAATTTGTTTTGAATCCTATTTTGAATGTTTTAGAATCTGTAGCTCAATGAGGTTAACCCTTCAAAAATCTGTAGGATTACAGCATAACAGAAAACTGACAGGAACTTAGAGGACTGGTAAGGATTTTGTACCTTCATGGCATCAGTAAATTGAAATAAGGTCTCTGGAAATTGAATTATCATTTGTTTATAGTCTTTTCTTGAGTGAGTGGTCTTCATAAAACACAATGTAATGCTAGTAAATGTAATGCTAGATTTGAACTCTTAATTTGAGCCAAAGTGAATTTGGCATAGGACTTTTACTTCATTTTAGATTGAAACATTATATATACTTCAATGATGAACTTCTATTGGTTCTTTATGACAAACTTAATATTTATTTTCAGTCATACACAGTGGATTTTGTCTCTGATACCTAGAATATTTTCAAGAGTATTTGTGATTGAATGTTAATTTTCTTTGGTCTTTGCATTTAGCAAATTTAATCTGTCACTTATGTCCTCATTGTGATGCTTTGAAAGTAGTAGGCAATGTGCCATATGTTTAAACAGAAGTAGCCTGGTATCATGATCACTCGAAGCACTAACTGGATTCCATACCTTTGTCCATACTGTTGCACATCTTATTCAAAATTTGTTATATCTAATCACCTCCTTGCTGTTTCTAAATGAAAGTTTCTAAACTATTTAGAAACAGCTGGAGAAGGGAACACCTGTAACCTGAATACTTTCTGATATCCCAAATAAGAAAACTAAAAGTAAATGACCAGAATTGCTTAATTAAAGAATTACTTCCTTATCAGGGATTTCTAACATAATAAAACCTGCATTTGTTCACATTTTTTTCCCTGAAAATAATTTTTAGCAACATCTGTCAAATGCATACCTGGAAGATTTGGAAGATTTTTTTCTTTTTTTCTTTTTTTTTTTTTTGGTTCTCACAACAGTAACTTTCATGCTTTCACGTGCTAAAATTAGTTTTTCCCCCGAATTAGTTTCATGGTGCATTTTTCGTAAGTGTTTCTGGCACCGTCTTAGCTGCCAGCTAAAGCTCCCCTGTGTTTTTGATTTACTTTTCTTTCCAAATATCTACCTTGGAGAGTTGAGAGGTGTTGCTGTTATTTCCATGTTCTGCTTCCACTTTGCCCAGTTTCAAAGTTAAGCCACTGGCCTCAGGTACAAACTGCCTTAGCAAGGATATCATTACACCCATCGTTTTTTGATACAGATACAATAAACATTGACAACACCAGCACCCACATGGTTCCTTGGATATAAGCTGTAAATCCTCTTACTCTTCTGCAGCTTCATGCAGTTTTACAAGAGCCTCAGGAAACTTTGTGGCCCAGCTGCCATCCACGCCAGAGAGACTTTCACAATAGCAGTTCTGCAGAGAAGCACATACTTATACACTTCTAATATGTTTAACTATCATCCTCATTTTTATACGTAGGTAATTAGACATTTGAATGTTTTCTTTAAGTATAGTTGTAAAATGTGTGAAGTCAAATCCTTGTTAGCGATATTTTTTAAAAAGCAAAATTAAGAAATATGATCAGGTTGTGTTCTACAAACTGTAAGTAAATATTTTCCTACCATGTCTGCAATTTTAGTGGCATGGAGGGTCATTTGGGAGACTGTATCTAAAATAGTAAAAGAATATGAGTCATAATCTGGGAAACATTATTAATCAAAAATCTCTTAATAGGCCAAGTATTGTCACCTGAAATCACAGGGAATATTACATAGCTATGCACATCCAATGTAAAAGTAGCAGAGTTGAAAATAAATTATGCCTATGCATTAAAAACAACAAAGACAAATTATCCAAGAATCTGACACTTCTGTGCCAGAATCTGTCAGCCACAGACACGCGTCATGTGTCTCCAGGAGCATTCAAAGTGCGGAAAAAATAAATATTTGTGTGTGTATATATAATATCGACCTTTTTCTCAGCTTGGAATTAAGACTGGAGCAGTTTAAATCACAATTTTTATAGAAATCGGATAATAGTGCTATCTGGGATTATTATTATTTTTAAGAAATGATATATTAATAATTAAATGGCTAATATGAAATTATTGAAAGATTTTTTTCTATAAGCTTTTTACTTTTTATTGTAAATTAAGATTTATTATTAAATACTTGAAACAGAAAAGCTTTAGTAAGATATTTTTCCAAGACTGAGTACAAAGGCCTCAAAGGTTTTATCAAAACAAATCATTTGGAAGTTAAGTATTTAGCCTCATGAAACATTTTAGTTCTGCAGTTTCCGACTACTCGCATGTGAAATTCCATTTCAGAAACCTCCTAATTATATTTCAGACACATAATTGCCTTTCTTACTTGAAAAACAATATGTGATTTATAGGCATGAACTACTGCAGTCTATTTCTAATGCACGACTTACACTACACAGCAGCATCCAAGTCTTGTTCTAAGAGTAATGTCTCAAGTGTATCTCAATCTAGGTGCTGGAAAACAAGGAAGAATTAGGATCCAACGAGGTGGTGATAAGAGTACCCTATACCACCTTACCTCTGCCACCCTTGGAGAAGGCAGACAGAGATACAGGCCTGAAAAAGACAGATTGTAGCTTCCAATCCATTAATATGCAAAATGTGGTATTCAGCCAGTGCAAATGCTTTTCCTAGAGCCTTAGGTGATATCTGTGAGACCTTGAAATCATTCATTTTTATAGGAGCCAGAGGAAATCCAGTTCCTTCTTTATTATGTTCAGGTTCCTTCATCCTTAGTCCTTAGACAATTGCCCTTATTGAAACTGCTTTGGGTCACAAACTGTTAGACCATTCTTTGTAGGAAAAATAATCAATTTTCTTATTTACATATCTGACAGAATTCTAAGGTATAATGTCATCCTGTGAAGTAATAGCCTGTGTCTAAGGACTCAAAAAGACAAGCCCTTTCTGCTAATGGTAGAATGATAAGGAACATCAGGTGGGTATCAGTGCTATAAATCTTTAGACTGTTCTTAAAATCTAGAAGACTGGTAGAATTTCAAGTTAATGATACTATTGCCAAGGGACCTCAATGCATTCAAATGAAACTCAAAGGTCTTTGAGCATTGAATCCCTTTTCAATTTCCACTGTATGTTTCCTATTGTATTTGAAGCAATATATTTAACTCTTCTACTGTATCAGCTTACAGCCCTACTAAGCTTTTCCATGGTACAATAGTGTTATTCCCATCTACTCTGAGACCACCAGTGAAAATATTCTCTCTCCATATATCTTTCATGTCTGGTAGCTTTCTGCTATTGACTGTTCTCTGTTATTCCCTGTTCTGTTATTACTTGATGTTGAGTATGAACTAAGTACTATTTGAAGACAAGGATTTATGTTATTCTCTGAAGTGAAGGTTTCATTAATATAGATGGGAGAGTGGCATTTTTCCTCCCTCTATCCTTTGTATGCCTCTTCCTTCACTGACATCTGCTATCTTTCTGCTATCTTTCCCATCTTTCTTCTTGCATGTAGACCAATCTTCTTCTGGACTCCCTTCTCATTAGATCCACAAAACAGTTGAAGACTAAGTGCAATACCTCTACAAACACGCTTTTTAGCTCTATCTGGATGATTTACTCCTCCTTAAAATTATTATGTGCTTTCCACCACTTCTGTAGGCTGAAGAGATTAATTCTTCTTGGTTCACATAGCTGCTTTAGCTGAAACTGAATGTCAGAAAAATAGAATCAACCCTTCAAGGTGTAACTCAGCTATCAACTTCCACCAAAGTTTGACCATTGTGTCTATTCAGTCCATCTGAAACCTTATTCACTCCTCTCCTGTATTCAGGATGCAGGGCTCCAGGCAGACAGAATCTCTCTCTTCTCCGTCCTAAGCCCGGTGTGATCCATCAAGTCTTCATTCAACTGGACAGGCCAACCTGATGGGCGAACCAGCAAGGAAGGGGCCATCTGGTAAGATGCTTGTCCTCTTTTAGGCATCTTTTAGCTCTTCTCCAGCTCTTCTGTGTTCCCCACAACATCTGCACTTATTACAGCTTTGTAGCTGGGAAAATGTTTCTCCTGGAGCATTTCTGTTCCAAATACTATTTAACCTTTCAGCCTTGTTTTAATCTGTCTATCTCTGTTATGATGACTTCTTTCCAACTCTCACAACAAACATCTGCAGAAGAGTTGGCATATTGGAAAAGAAGACTCATTTCCACAGCATCCTCTCCTTGTAGAGAAAGCCTTGTTTTCATCATACAAATCAATCACATTTCAGGAAATGTATGTAAACATGACCCAAAGCAACACAAATGTGAGGGATGAAATACAGGATAATACTATATATATAATATATCATTATGTCTACATGGCAAAAGAGACTTTTACTTTATTCATAATTTATTATTTGTGCTTCTAGCAACATAATGTTGACAAGGCGTCAATTATGTTTCATTTTATAAATCAAGTTAATTAAGAACCAGATGCAATGTGAGTGAAAAAGATCTGAGGTCAGTATTGTGCGCCATATGTATGACAGTGCTTATTCATGATGAGGAGATGGTTTGGACAGCTGTGAATTTTTGTGCTATAGGACTTTTATGATGCTCAGATAGCGTAACATACTTATGTCTCTATTTTTTTCCTACTTTATCTCATTAATTTCTCAATAAAAATGCAGAAAAGTGAGTGAAATTACTTTAATATATTAAGGATAAAATTCATGAAAACCAAACTGAAAAAGAAAAGAATTTGGTCAGTAAATTACCATGAAATGATAATAAGAAACATGGATGAAAGAAGTGATAGAGATAAGAACAAATTAAATTTTCAATATGATTTATTTTCAGAAAAGTAATGGGGAAAAATAATAATTAAATGATGGTCTCAAAATTGAACGGCTCAGCGGACAGAAGAGACTTTTTGGCCTTGTTCTTATTCAGTGCTGAACTTCTGTATTAAGTACTATTAGGACAATAGTAAGATCTACAGTATCTTCTCTCTGAAATTTCTTCCCCAGAAACATTATTCCAATAGTCCTTTATTTTCCAAAGCCTCCCTAAGTGCTTTAAAAACATCAATAATTGAAACCTAACAGCAGCCATGGCAATTATGTGAGAGGATTTCAAAAGAATTTAATAGTGGTATTTGCCTGTGTTTCTATCTTTGTCTACTTATCTTTTAAGGTGGCCAGTGTTGTAATCAAATATGACAGCAAAATACTTCAATTTTTCAAAATATTTTTGCTTATAAAAACTGAAATTAAATTTCAGTCTTTGAATGAAATTAAAAGATAGTAATCCCCATGGACAGTAGTAAATTGCTCTTTCCACTTCACAAGTTTTTTCAGTGTTTTATAATATTTTGATTATGTATGCAGATTAGTAAGATGGGTATTATTTGATCACATTAAAACTGTTATAATGTACATTTTGCTTTAATCTTAGCAGAATAAACCAAATTCTGATCATAGACAGAGAGATCAGCTTTCATGAGTTCATAGGTCTTAAAGCAGCAGGAGCTAGAGGAGAAGTCTGCATAATTTGCTCATCACTGTCATTTGTCATGTTTGCTAGACTTCCTAGGCTCTCTGAATGATGTAGTATTTCTTCTGCCACCTGACAGTTTGCTTTGGAAATATAAGGTGGTGATAAAACAGAAATATCTTTCCCACAAAAAAAAAAATCACAGGATCTGTTGAACAGTAGATTTAATTTTTTAAAAATATGTTGCATCATTTAGAACTGAGACTTTGGAAATCAAAGAATAAAACTATTTCGCTGCCACCTTTGCATAACATATGTTTTTAGGAATGTGTATATGAAAAATAAAATCTCTCTTGCTTTCTGGGTGAGGTGAGTTTTTTGTTTTATTGTATTTAAAATGAATAAAAGTGCACATCAGAACATTTGGATAAACTTCCAGATTTTTAAGCAACTCTCTTCTGAATACATGTTGTTCGGAGACTACCACCAGAGTGCAATTCTGGTTTAATCCCGGGAACTAATTTCTCAAGGGCTTTTTTCAAGAAATAGCTCCTGTGTTGGAAGTGTTCATGGACAACACAGTATGTTTGGTTTCCTGTAAATGGGATTAATTCACTGAGTAGGAGGAATAATGTCCTAGAGCTGAAGATTCTGCTGGGGCTTCTGGCCATCCACCATCTGGTCACATTACCTGGCAGAGATATATGGCACATTACTATGTTCTTCTCTGTTTTCACCTCACTTGTTAGGTTTGTTTTTGTTTTGAACATTGGGATAGTGTCTCTAAGTAGCTAATTGGTAATTATGGTATAAGACCATTTTTCTTCCTTGTTTTACATCTTGTAAATTTATTGGTTGTTCTGGTAATGAAATGGTTCTTTGTTTTATCATGCTCTGAATGAAGGCAGTTGGGGAAATTAACAATTAATTTATTATTCTCCCTAATTGTGTCTCTTCCTTTTGTCAGTTAATGAGAAACTAGTTAGTATTCCCATAGTAAAATTACAGTTGTAGTAAAGATAAAAAAATACACCTCTCTCTTCCACTTGAGGAAGACTCTAAAAAGTGTTAAAAAACCCCACACTTATTAGCTGTTAAAAATTATTCTGTTTGGTAAAGCTCTCCTTTTTTCAGTCTGGGATGTAATAAATCCATCACCAAAGGATACAGACTATCCACCTGGTTCCTCCCATAAGACAGAAAGCGTTCATTTTTCACACTCAGCCTAAAAGCTTGTCTACAGAAACTGTTGCACAACTAACTCTGCAGTGTGAATTAAAAAGACAAGGGTTGTGTTCCAGTCTGCACTCTGCTTTGAGCCAACTACACGAAGGTGTGCAGGAAGGAAGCAGTTGCTATTAGAATCACAGTCATCCTGCATGGTAGGTGCCAATGACATTGAATATTATGTGAAGTCTGTATCTATATATTCTCCTGAAACTATCCGGTGTTGTCAAATGTATTGCATGCCCTTTCCATGCCTCCTTACTGTTTTTAAGGAGTTTTGTTTTGGTGGTGGTTTTTTTTTTTTATCATTTTAGCCGGAGCAAACTTATAAGCAAACTTTATAGCAAACTTTAAAGAGTAATGTAGAAAAAGCCCCATAGCTTCTCTTTTCTTTTTGTACAATTTATGATGTTTTCCCATCAACTTGTGTTTTTATAACTTGTATAGGTGACCCTGTTGTAAAATGAGGCACATTGTTGCTTTCATTTAATTCTGTTTAATTAGGACTGTATTCTACATGGGAAAAATCTAGTAATTATTTACACATTTATATAACTATTAGTATTTAATATTTACATAATAAATGTGGCTAGATGATGTTTGACTCAGGGGCCAGAAATTAGGCAGAGTACATGGTATTCCTCAATAGAAAAATCCTACAGAATAAGTCAAATGCAAAAAAAAAAATATATTGATCTGTTTAGAATCTGAGGAAAAAGGTTAGTTTAAATAATGGTATGTGGGTGCTTGGTGGTAAGTGCTGATTGTTGAGGGAGTGAAGATGGGACCCTGTCTGCAGTGAGATCATAAGCCAGTTTGTAAGTAGAAGAACCTGAAGAAAAGGACCATATGTCTCCTGGCAGTGTTAAAGAGGGAGAGCCAGGGGAGAGCTTCGGAAAGTAACACAGATGCTCACTCGGATCCGAACGAGTGAACTGAGTTGTGGCCTCTGTCTGCCCATGTTAAGGTAGTAAAGTCAGTTTACTCCAGCTTGACCTGAACTTCTCTGTGGGCTCAAGTCCACTTCAGATTGGCTATAGACTAGGGGCTACCTACATTCCCACAGAGTTGCTGCTATACTTCAGTAATTTTGCATACATTTCAATCTACAAAAGAGGAATAACAAAGTCAAGAATAGTCTTACAAGTAGAACTTGGAATGGAGTTCGGTATTGCAGTCATAAAGATCAGGAGCATCAATAATCATGGAATGTCAAAAGGTAGAGTACGGTATAGAATGTTGGACCATCTTGAACATGAGCACTTTTTTTTGCTTTTTTGAATGAATGTCCTAACAGTTTTAAAATTCTTACATTAAAAAAAAAATAAATAAAAAAAAAGAAACCATCCTTGAACTTTTTGGCTTTTTCTGTGTTTTCCTTCAGAACTTTCATTCAGTTTAGCCTAAGATAAAAGCTAAAATCAAGGTTATAGGAAGTCATAAGAAATAAAAATAAAAGTGTTTCATGTAGCCCTTTTGAACTCATCACTCCTTAAACTCACTTAACTCTGTCCTGTAGCTTTCTATAACATTGTAATCCATTACATGTGGCCCTTCTGTAAATTATACAGCACCCCAATAAAGATTTAGCCCTGTGATCTAAGAGCACTCTACAGGAGTGATGGGTTTGTGGCTAAGGAACTGTACTGGAGTTCAGAATAGTTTTCTATAGCTTGGTTATGGGTTTCCTGCATGACTTTGGACAAGTCATTTAATCACTGTGCCTGTCACTGTGACATGCATACACTGCAGATATTCTTTTAAAATGTTCATCTGATTCTCACATATGACATTGATGGCACCTATTAGCAGCTCCCCATGGATCACTAAAGGCTGTGATTTTTGCGAGTGCATTAGGGTGTCTCTTTGGGTTCTTTTGAAACTCCCAGTTAGAAAATATGCAGAAGTACTTCTGCAGCTCAATCAAGGAAATGTCAGAGACCAGTCTAATGATAGCCTGTAGCTGAGGCATTGTTGTATCTTTGATACAAGCTCTAATATTAAACCCAGAGAAAATGAGTTGGGACTGGATTCTGTACATCTTCTGTATAATCTTTACCAGTCCTACAGCATTACTACATTTGTCTTTGTACTACCCTCTTCTATTTTTAAATGAGAAAAGTATTTTTATAGTAAATCAACGTTCTCATATTTTGTGCTTTTCTTCTGCTAACATACAAGACCAAAACAAGTATTTGCTTAAAAGAAAGTGTGGAATTCTATGGCAGTCCATCCAGCAGGACCACTTGCTTCAAAACTTTTTATGAAGAGTTTAGCCTGAATTTGACTCTAGCTAACAACAGGCCAATATGGCTGATATGTTTCATTCTACGCTTGGTTTTAAAGGACTGTTATATGTTCTACTTGTAAAACTGTTCTAAATTCTTATCGTGTGCTGGTGTGAGGTATCCATGCAATATTGGTACAGGGAAAAGTCTTGATTGTGGTATTGAGAAGTAAATGTTAACTTACTTTGTGTGAAACTTACTTAAATGCCAAAATGACATCACATTTTATAACCAGAAATGTTCATGCTTCATTTTTCATTTTCCTTATTATGGAGTTCGTAGTTAAATATTAGCAAGCAAGATTCATTTCATGCACCTGTGTTTGCCTTCATTTTCCTGAAGGCCTTGACCTTCTCCAGAACCTAAAAGCAACCTACTAAGTGAGAAATGACAGATATGAGTGAAGTGAGGAAGCTGAAGTATAAAATAAGGGTGGATGAGATGAAAATCTGAGATGTTGAATACAGTTCAGTGAGAACTGTGGGAACTGTATAGCTCCATGACTGGAGTTTCATTTTTCACCTGTCATTACTACCTATAAGTTGAAATGAGAGATTTTCCATCCTATTTCTTTACCTATTAACAATAAAAACAGTAATATTTCAGATTTAGGTTCATGCTTCTGCATAATAATTTCAATAACAATGAATTTCTATCCTTCTTTCAATGGCTTGTAAGAAATATATAAAATATAATAGTTGGTGCTAGACTGGAAGTGACCATATAGATATGTTTGATTATAGCTCTGCTAGACTAAAGGTCAAAAGAAAGTTTGAGAATACTTAAGAGACAATTATCTAAAGTTCAGACTTTTCCAAAGGAGTAGAACTAGAAATTATACAGACAATTATCTAAAGTTCACACTTTGAAAGGAGAAAGGTAGGAAAAAATTCTATTCTATTCCATTGCTGTTATTTGCCTGTATATTTTTATTACTTCAGAAACTTATTTAGTGCAAGCTCTACATTAGAATAATTTTATGCGATTATTTCTGTTTTTCAAGGATTTTTAGCATGTGAAAGTGGTAAGAAGATGCCTAAAATATTATACTGATCATGCTTTGAAATTCTTAGTAGCACTTTTTATTTCTTTACCAGAAAACATACATCAGTTTAAAATACCTGTTACTGCCTCTGGACCTGTATGGACTGGTTATAAATCAGATAAAACATACTTTAAAAATGGCATCTTTTATTTTCATATTATTGTATTATTTTATTATTATTTTAGCCATCTATTGGAATATGGCATTTATGCCCTACCATAATGATTAGGCAAGAATCAGCTTCCTTGAACACCATAGTTCACAGGAATTTGTTTTGTTTCTTTTGTGATACTCTGTCTTCAAAAGACATCCTCGAGTAAGTATGCATAACATACGTGGCATAACAATTGTATATATACAAGCATGTGTCCATATGTTTGTATATGAGCAAGGTGTGTATATGCATATGCTTGTTTATACATATATGAGCAAGGTGTTCTCTTAAAGAATGTATGTGATGTCTATTTATTCATCCATACTGAAAATACTAAGTTTAACCAGGAAACAGAACTGTTGTATTAACAAACCAATAGCTCATCTTTTCACCTGCTAATGGGTAACACACAAACTCAAAATCATTCCCTTTCAAACAGTTTTATGCTTTAAGAAGTGTTGCAGACTAATGTAAAAAAAAAAAAAAAAAAAAAAAAAAAAAAAGCATCCTTTCACCTTTTTAGATAAACATATATTTCAAATCATTTTTTGGCATTCTTCTAGAGACATACAGGTGAGTATAGCGCCAATCCTAAAAGCTGCCTGTTCCTTTGCAAAGGCAGACACTGAGGAGGGTTTGCTTTGAGATGCCTCTGCTGCTCTTTACATTAGATGAGAAAGAAGGTTGTGAATATTCTATTCTGGTCCATTTGTCAGAATAAGATTTAAACATGACTGTTGACAGTTTTTTTTTATAGAGGAATCTCCAATGTGGGGCCAATAGTAGGGAATGGTTGGGAGTGTTGCTGAAATATTCTCAGCTTTCTTATAGAGCATTTGTAAATATATAGCTGGCATTTCTTTGAATGCAATATACTCTGGTTCCTCTGCCTCTGCTGTCATAGTTTCCACTAAAACTTTTATGATAATAACGAATTACTTGATTATTTCAAGTTTCTTTGTGCAAATGTGTGCCACTTGTGAACCCCAAAAGGAAATGAATGAAATGTCCTTATCTTTTCAGCTATAAAAAATAAAGGCAGTATCTTAAGAACTATGCTCTTGCTGCTCTTTCATTTATGCCAAAGGACTCTTCATATTACAGAGAATTTGCTTTTTAGACTAAAAAATGTACACAAAGCCCCCTCTAGATAATGACTTCAGAAAATAGTTTCAAACATAGCTCTAATAAACATAAAGAAACATATATCTCTGTGGTTCCAGGGTTTCCAGCTGTAAAATTTCCAATTAAAATTCATTCTTTCTTCACATAACACATCTGACACAGATAACAATTTCTACCAGAAAGTCCTTAATACCATTAATGATTTGATCTTACTGAGAACAGTATAAAAGGGATGGAAAAAGAAAGACAGAAAAAAAGAGCTGCGTAGGTGTAGGGTTACACAGCAGGGAAGTCCACTGATCTGAAAATATTAAAGAGATCGTCAGGGAATTAAAGAATTGCAGTGATGTGCATAGAGAAAATGACATTTGAGTGTAAACTATCTGCTTCTGTTTTTATTTTTGTTCTGTCATCTTCCTGTCAAACTTCAGATTGCAGCATACATATCTTGTGCACAGTGGCAGATGAATCCTGCCTGTTATTTTTATGTGCAGAGGTTGATGTCAATGCCATTGAGGTTACTTACGTTTACCAAATACAAAAAATTGCTTTGTATTTCAAGTTCTACATTTGCTTTCTCTTAAAATTTTTCATCCAAGAATCTCTTGAGATGAAGCATCTTGAGTACTCTTGGGAATCTGCAGGAAACCCTTGCCCCTGTGTTAAGCACATCCTCAGTTGTGCTTATTCAGACCACTTTTGCCTGGGAATCAGCTAGAGACCTTGTCAAGATCTGCTGCATTATCATTATTTGTTCCAGCCACGAGGGAGATCCTCCTCTCTCAGCCTCTTTGATGGTTATTTGACAAATCTGCTTGGAGACAGAGCAAGTAGAATTGGACTGAAGAGAAAAGAAAGAAGTGGACTGGTTCTGATCAAGATTTGGGGAAACAAGAAGTTTGCAGTTTTTTATTTATCATGGTAGTGCCAATAAGAACTAGAATAAATGGGAGTGTTTCACAAATTTGTCCTCTGATTGCTCCTAAGTTTTTAATTTTTATCCTTTTGGCAGAAGTCCTCCTTCTAAATTTAAGACAAGAGTCTCCATAGACTACGGCAACCAATGTGATTTAGTAGAATGAAATGTTAGGATTTTCCACCAGAGCTAGTTCACAGTGTGATCCACAGGCTGTTGGGATGTCCTGGTCATTTTTTCTGTGCAGCAACTGCAAACTTAAGAAATGGAGTCATCCACTTATCTAAATGATTGACTTGATTTTATGTTTAGAAAATGGTTGAAAGGCACCTCCTAGAGCTGTCCTTACACTGATGTAAATCTTTGTGATGAGTTAAGGCAATGGTTAAGGTCACTTGTTTTACACCATTTTTGCAGGACAGAATGCACCCCATGTATTTGGAACATCATCAGTGAAATGGCATGAATAGGCATTTCAATTAATTTCAATCTCTTCTCCTCAAAGAAGGTAAAGAATTGAGGGAGGTTCATTTTGATGAATTGACTACTCAAAATATCAGAGGACTCTCTGAACACACCTGAGTGGCCCGAGGTAAAGACTAGTTAGTGTCTTTACTCTTTGCCTGGAGCCGTTTTCCACGGAGCATTAGTGATAGAGAGGGCTTCTTTTCTTCCACATGTTATTTTCTTGTTTTGCTAGAAGTAACATGAATAAATAAATAACCTGAACAGCGCAATAGCGAAAAAACAGCAGCTTAATTGGAAAGATGAGGGGAAAGTGATCAGGCCCTTTCCTGCCGAGCACCTGCTGCCAAGTTAATTCATGCAGCAACACTGGAGGTCGTTCCTGGAGGAGATTCCTGTTCTTTTGCCAGGTCCAAATGCTCTAGGGAGAGTGTCTGCAGAGAGGAAATCAGATAAATTTTTATTGCTAATCAGCTGCTATGATTTATTTTCAAGTTTAGGAGCCTACTAAATAGGGAATCATTTTTCTTCACTTGGGAGTCGCACCTTCAGCAACACCAAGGGATGTTTTTTTAGGAGATGGCAAAGCGGAAGGAATTTCAATCAATCCTGCCTTCCAGCTTGGACAAGGAAGTACTGTAGCAGGGTAATAGGAAAGAACTGTCTATTGAGAGATCTGTGCCTCAAGAAGCCACTGAATGACACAACATTAAATAAATCGGGACCTCCAAGCGACTACAGATGTGACACTATCCTGAATAAGACTTGTCTCAAAGACACAGAAACCTGGAAACTGAATCCCACATATTTTTTACCCTTTGAAAGCTAAAGCAAAGGATTTTAGATACAACTTATGCTTAGATATTTTTAGCCATCCTTATAAATGTACAATTTTGCGTGAGGAACAGATTTTCTGAGTATGTTTGAATCTGAGGGGAGCAGGGCTGTGTTGAGAAGGAAGGGGCTGGTCTCTGAGAGGAATGTACCTTGTTCACCCACAATACATGTGGAAGCCTCTCGTAGTTTGGTAAAGCAGTACACGTTTAAATTCAGGGAAACATCAGTTGTGGCCATTTCAAACTTGAATAGATAGAAAATCTGCATTTCTAGGAAAAAAAAAAGTCTTAAGAATCCTTTGTATTCTGCAAGGGTATTATGAAGTAATCATATTAGTATTGCTTTGTAAAGTTTTTAGGGGAAGAATGTCTTTACAGTATTAGCTTCCGTGTGTTTCCCCTCCTTCCTCGGCACCTTTCTCTTTTTTTTGTGGATTGTAAACTGTGGGCTGCCTGGAACACACATGGCCTGGAAGACACGTTGCCTTCCTTTATGCTGGCATAGTGATCTGCTGCACAAACACCATGAGCTGCCAGAAATGCTCCTGGCTATTAAAGACAGTTGATGCAAATTCAGCATCTCTTAAATTATTTCTTGTTTTCAAGGAAGTACCTGACCAGTACCAAGACATCCTTCTTTTCGTGATGTTTCAGGAATATTTACTGTGGTGTAATATAGAAGTCAAAAGAAAGGAGCTACAATCTAACCCTCCTTCTCCTAAGTCTGATGCACAGCTTCATTTTCCAAATGCCATTATATTCTTCAATAGCACATACACACTTCTGGTCTACGTGTCTGTGAGAATCCTTTTGTTTGTGCTTGTTATATTTGATGAAAGATCACAAGAAAACAAACTAGTAGAAATCAGCATGGTCTCTTAAAATGTAACTCATAATACTCATTTTTTTAAATGAATTTTTATTCCAAGGGGTAAAGCATTTAAAAGCTAAATATTTGTGTATATAAATAAATGGACTTGTCTTTCATATTTGACAGCTCCTTACTGTGGTTTACATCTGAGTATTCTAGCACATACAAGATCACTGATATTTGAAAAGAATATATTGTTAAATGGCTAGAATCATTGAAGTCCCTAGAAAATCTCAGGCATTCAATCAGGAATTTGATTCAGGAGTTATTTGTACATTAAATGAGTGGCTTAGTTCTTACAACTGTGTAGAATAGGATGTTTACAATTACTCTAGATGAAATCAGCTCTGCTCTTCAGCAATCACTTACAATGGCCAATTTCAATTAACAATATTTAGACTATCACAGATTCCATATTGTACTTAAGTATTCAAGGAGTTATATTTTAGTCACTTTCATGGTGAATTGAGAAATTAGTGACTACGAAGGGTTTAACTGAGTATGAAAAGAGGAGAGAACAAAAAGGCTCAGTAGTCACACGCCTGGGTGTGTTTCTAAAGTTAAGTACCTGGATAAGTCTGCAAGGTAAGAATATACCAGACTCACTCTCCCTGTATCATAGGAAACATTTTGTTTTACTATATTTTCATCGATTTGTTAAGACTTACTAAATATTTAGATCATTGATAATTAGGCCTGCAACTCTTAATACCTTAGCCTTTATATTATCCATTAATAAAAAGAAGAATCTTGCATTGCAGAATGGAATATGAGCACAATTTGTGCTCATAATATATGGAACATTTGCTTTAATTGATGAACATGCTTTATTCTAACAATTAATTTTTATGACTGTGACTTGAAAAATGATCACAAATCCTGATGCGAAGAGACTGACTACTATAGGGCTATATTCAGGGAAGAAAGTGTGTGTGGGGGATAAAACGCCTATGTCCCACTCATTCATTTGGGACATGGCAGCCAGCAGAAAAATGGAAGTATTTTTCCATCCTGTACTGCCAGGCTAAGGAGTATGCATGTGTTTGTTTAGAGGTTTTCTGAACTCATTATGAAAAAGCGGTGTTTTAGCAGTTATTTCATGTGATAAAATAATGCCAATTTTCTGTTTTCCAGATAACACTCTCAGCATTTTGGCAAAGCACAGTGGATTCAGCCGTCAGAAGCAAGAGGTGTATCTACTGCCCATCATCATCAGCGACAGTGGAAACCCTCCCATGAGCAGCACCAGCACCCTGACCATCCGCGTGTGCGGCTGCAGCAGCGACGGCATCGTCCAGTCCTGCAACGCGGAGGCCTACGTGCTTCCCATTGGGCTCAGCATGGGAGCCCTCATTGCAATCTTAGCGTGCATCATTTTGCTGCTGGGTACGTAGTCATTTCATAGCCCACAGTTGGCTACAAGTAAGCAAAGAAGTCACAAAATAAAAGAATCCCCCAAATTATTATCGGTTTGGACGTATGTAATATGTGTTGGTACTGAAGGATATCAGGACTGGATCCCTATTGTACTAAGAACTAAAATAAAAACATATAAAGAAAAGTTCCTGTCTGAAATATATAAGTAAGTTTCTTAATTAAAAGGTTGAATTACGAAACCAAAATCAAATCAGATATGTTGAGTAGCAAGGTGAACAGAGAATGTACTGCAGATGATGGAAAATTAGTTACTTGTTACATGTTATTAGAGCTTTTCACTATGCTTTATTATTCTTATTTTAGCAAAAAAAAAAAAAAAGGGAAAAAAAAGCTACATCTTGGCTCCCATGAATGTACTTAATAGCTTAATATGTAATGCTTTGATTAGAATTTTTTTCGCTAATCAGCCTATGATTCTTTCTTTGCAGTCATTGTGGTGCTGTTTGTAACACTGCGAAGACATAAGAATGAGCCTCTAATTATCAAAGATGATGAAGATGTGAGGGAAAATATTATTCGCTATGACGATGAAGGAGGTGGTGAAGAAGATACAGAAGCCTTTGATATTGCAACTTTGCAAAATCCTGATGGAATTAATGGATTTCTGCCTCGTAAGGATATTAAGCCTGATCTGCAATTTATGCCCAGACAGGGTCTTGCACCAGTTCCTAATGGCGTTGATGTTGATGAATTTATTAACGTAAGGCTTCACGAAGCTGATAACGATCCTACAGCTCCACCGTATGACTCCATCCAGATTTATGGCTACGAAGGAAGAGGCTCGGTGGCTGGTTCCCTTAGTTCATTGGAGTCCTCTGCATCAGACTCAGATCAGAATTTTGACTACCTCAGCGACTGGGGTCCTCGCTTTAAAAGACTCGGAGAACTTTACTCAGTTGGAGAAAGTGACAAAGAAACTTGACAGTGGATTACAAACTTCTTCCCTGTTGACTTAACAACCATGTAATATTCTAGGGCCACTGCTGTTAGTAAAACTAATGTGGCTTTTTGTTTTAGAGGCAAGTTTAGCGCCAGTCATCTATAAAATCAACTACATTGTAATGTTGAACCAAAAAAAAAAAAAAAAAGTATATGTTAGGAGGTTAAGTCTTGTGGAGTGTGAAGTAAAGTATGTGGAGTGTCTAGAAGTCTTTGGATATTTGATATTCACTTGGCCACTCTGAAGATGGAGATTTGGATCTTTGATTATCTTCAGTGAAAAGAGTGAGAAGAAAATGGTGCTTTCTTAGCTAACGGACTTGCAGGGATCTTGCCATTGAACAGTATCTCCTGCCAGTGTGTGTAAAGCTAATGGTTTGTTTGCGCATTGCCAACAAAGATCCCACCACAGAAATGGTATAAAAGCAATATCTTGGTCTTCTTAGCAATGCTGAATAGAAATAGCATTGTAAATCCCTACTGGCTTCTACTGTGCAGTGACCATACATTGTACATACAGTAATTGTTGGCCACGTAACCACAGACTGATCATCATTAAATATTGTGTCAAGCCTTAAAATATTCACATGTTCTTAATCCATTCCAGTGATGGGTAATAAATCCTACTAATGTGCAGAGATTCAGAGGCAGGGGTACAAAACCTTGCTTTATAAAAGGATTTTTTTCTAGAAGGATCAATCCTGTGCTTCGTCTTCTGAAAGGAAGGAAAAACAGAAAAAAAGTAACTCCGAAAGGGGATGGACTTACATGTATGAAAGAAGTGCTGATTTTATTGCTAAAGATCGAGTTTATTTGTTCAATCCTGAAATAAATATTTTATTGATGTCCATTACTGCTTTTATTTATTAAGACTGATAATCTGTAGAGTAAAATTATTCAGAAAACTAAATTATATCTGTTACAGTTTTTTTTCTATATATAATGAATGTTTAATACATGTACATTTTGAAAAGAAAAATGACAAATTGTTGCAGGTTAAGGCAGTAGCCTATCCATTTGCAGTAGTTGAATTTTAAGAGAATGCTGGCAGGAATAAAATTTTCCCAGAAAAAACTTTTGACAGTTTTGTATCTTCTTCATAAATCTAGTAACTGGTGTTTTTAATACAAGCACAAACAGCTGGAAGTAAACTGGTTCATGTGAATATTTAAACTATTGACTTTTAGAATTCCACACATAACACAGTACAGTAAAAAAACCCCATGCTTATAGTTCTCCACTGTATTAGAGCAGGAACCAGTGTGTACATAATTTTACTGCTTATGTTATTAGCATTTCTTTTCTATAATATTCATGGTGATGCACCAGGGCTCTTGCACACAGAGAAAGAAATACACTAGAAGCTGCAGCATATTCAATTTGTAATGCAAACTTGCCATTTAGAAGTAGCAACTGTATAATAAAACTATGTATTACATGCAAATCATTTTAATTTTCTACTTTGTTTTGATGCTATATTATTGTTTGTTTATTTACTCCATGTATTGTATCAGAGAAACTCCTGTATTGTTTCCTACTTTGTGAAATATATTTTTATAAATACCTTTCTTGTTAATGCTCTTCTTTCAGTTTTACCTGTACACAAAAGAATCTTGCCGATTAACTTTTTATTACCTGTGGATGCATGTATTTCCTCCCAAATCCTTTATTTAGAAGTCACAATAATGAATACAGTCAAATTAAAAAAAAAAGGCATAGACGTTTGAAACGGTTTTGACAATGCACTGAGGATTAGAGAGGCAGCAGCCTGTGACCACAGGAGTTATGTGGGTGTCCAATTCTCAGTGTACAAGGCTGAAAATCAACCTCATAAAATTTCTTTAAAGTATTGTTAATGAGAAAATCTTGCTGGTTTTAGGGTCCTCAGTTATGCTTAGTCTGCAAACAAGTGTCTTACCACATTATGCCCAACTCTTTAGGCATTTCAAAATGGAAACATTGACATTTGCTTTAGCTATGGCACAGCTGGTTTTACTTATTGCAGTTTGCAAATAATTAGTGCAAAAGCCACTGGTACATGTATTGGAATGGTTTTAATGAAATTAAGGAGGTCTCCAATTCATTTAAGTTGGACTGCATTCCAAATTGTGTCTCTGAATAATTTTATTTAGCAATTTTGGTAATAATATAAATAAACAGCGAAGTCATCAGAGAACAGAAAAGCAGCAGTTTCAGTGAAATCAGATACATTTATCTAGCAGATAGTAACAGCCAAGCACATTAATCACTTGCACCAAGCACCAGGGTGTTCTGCCTTGTTGTCATGTGAAATCTTATAGTAGAATAAATGCAAAAGCCTCATTTGAAAGGCAGACTGAACCGATTTCGAGAGTAAAAGAAGGTGCTGAGAGATACGGATCACATTATTGTTTAGAGTCACATAAGTGTTTAGGACAAGGAGCTCTGATCTTGAGCTGCAGTACACACTGCAGAGCTCCACAAAGCTCCTTAGTAGGAAAGCTCACAAATGGATAACCTTCTGATTGCCTTTTTGATTGAAAGTTCCATCTGAGACCACGACAGCACAGCCAGTAATAAGATTTATAGAAAAAAAAAATCCCATCAGTGGCACTGTAGGAGAGGCAAAGCATGACAGAAATCTCATCATTGTCAGTCAAAAAGATGTGGTAGCTACTACTGGTGAGTATAACTTTGAATTGTGCATTTATATAGGCCTTAAACACAAATATCGACAATGCACAAAAATGCACAGGGGAGAAGGCATAATGAATTTATGGGATCTGCCAATAGTGCTATGCCATTTTTAAAGTCATTGCTACCCCATCAATGGAAAACGAATCATTCTGCAAACCAATTCAGTGTAATTTGAATAGAAAATTTATAGCACTGAATGTGAGAGGGTTAAGTGTTGATCATTCACTTTTGCAGTACTTGCTCCTTTTCTGACAATTAATTCTATGTAAAATTGTTTTGGATAGCAGTGGTATTTAGGGGATTAGAATCATCTTGTCTTATATTTCACATCTAGATTTAGACATATTAGCAACATTCTTTTTAAGCATGGAAAATGGCAATTCATCTTTTTCAACAACATTTAATTAGCAAGTGATTCGTAAATGACAGGGAAAATGCATTAAGTTAGAATTATTAATACCAATAATTTTGAGAATGTAATTCTCAAAATCTTTAACAAATGGCAGCTTTAGGCCCATTGATTCTGGCTCCCCCTCACCACGTCTCGCTTTCCTTTGTCAGACCTGCTAATGTCAGTTGTCTCAGACACTGCAGCCATTTCCCTGACCAACAACTCAGCTCAGGCATTTTGATACAGAAATACTGTGAAGTGAATGTTTATTCATTTACTAATTATAGCTGAGATTACTGAAGGTCTTAAACATCTTTTGGCCTTCACAGTGACTGGAAGTAGATGCTATTTCTGTGCTCTGACCCTGGAACCAATCATAGAAATACATTTTTCACCTGGTATCATTTATAGCTTTTTTTCTACGATGTACTTCTGTGAAATATATAAATGAGAAAAAAAGGGGAAAAAAAAAGCTGAAGATGTTCATTAAATCAACAACGGCTGATCACAGGAGAAATGTTTAAAATTATGACAACTCTAAATACTATCAGCTATGTGGCAGCTCGGCACTAATAATTCTCCATCTTGAGAACAGAGTGTCTGCAATACAGTATGCCCTAAGAATCTTTACTGGGACAGCTCTGCTAGCACTGGCACTATTGATTTTAAAATAGAGAGAAAAATAAATCAACTAGACCATATGCATGCAATTTTATGTATATATGTAGGTATGTTTTTTGCCAACTTTTAGCAGTCTGCATGGTCAGTAAGGTCTAGAAATGGACAGACAGTTTTAGAGAGCATCTCTGAGCTTTGGCCAAAGGAAACTCCACCACGGACGCTATTTCTGCACCTGATTTTCTTGGGTGATAATTTCAGTTTTACTCTGAGCTACTCTGTTTCCCTCCTTTTCCTTGCCCCTGTCTGCCTCAGCTCACCGATTCCAGGCTGTAATCCTGTGAACACAATATTAGGAAGAAGGCTCAGTGAGGCAACCCAGGTGTTTTCCAGCTCCTTTTAGCCCCTGGAAGCAAGCTGGGAGAGCAGACAGTGCAGGCCATAAAGCTTTCTTCCTCCTCCCTTAGTCTCTCACTTGTGTTTTTAAAAAATCTGCATGCAAGTGGCTTGGTTTTTGGCTGCCATCACAGGACTGTAATGTTACTTTAAGGAGATCAACTACTACATAAAAAATAAAATGCATAACTGGAAAGCAGCTCAAAAAAATTATAGGAAGATTTATAATGAACAACTTGGGCTAATTATATCAAAGGGCTGCTTACATATTTAAAATGATGCAGAATAAAAATTTATCTCAATTAAACTATGGTACCATTCAATTAATAGATAGAATACACAGTAGCCTCAGTGGTGTGCAAAATCATTTGTAAACAAGAGAAATGCGGAAAGGGTTTCTTAAAAAAAAAAAAAAAAAGAAGATTCAGGTTTTGAGAGGTTTTAGCTGTGGCAGGATGATCTAGTAAATTAAAGCTTTGTAAAAGGAAAAAAAAAAGTTGGAGTATTCACTGCTGTGGGAGTATTCACCATTATCAGAGTTTGCTTTCAGAGCGGAGTAGGTGTCATTAGCAGACAGGGTATTGATGGAGTGAACAGTGGAAGTTTTCTGTAGTCTATCATTCAGATGGGCTGGACTCATATTATTTCTACATTTGTACACTATTTGTGCAAGATAATATTCTGGCTTTGCAGAAGGTAGAAACCAATTTAGCTTGCTGTATAATTCACTATGATGGGTTTTGTAATCACACTGCAAAATGAGTCTAGCTGCTCTATTATACAATACTGATACAGGCTTGTGTGCCGCAGAAGTAGTCCTGCTCCAAATAATGTCATAGTATTCTAAATGAGAAAATATAAAAGTACTGACAATGCTTTTTGTGCAACTACAACTAAGACATCTTCCAAAATGGCTAATAGAGGCAAGCGGAGGGGCTACGTTTCTAGCAAAGCCTTGCAAATGTGCTCGTGGCGCTGCAACACAACGAGGACTTCTTTTTTCTCCTCCTATCCGCTCCCTCCCTTACCAAAATCAAACCAGTGAAATGAACTAGAAGAAAACTTTAGTCTTCTCTATATAGGGGAAATTCAATAATTTATAAAATTACATTTCCTCTCCTTCCGCTATTTCGGATGCTTGCATGACTGAAGTCCATATGATGATGACACAAAGAGAGGGGTGGAAAGTACCTGTTTCATTACAAAACTGAACAAAATATATATCCAGTACCTTCTGCTCAAAGTCCTTCAGAAGTTACAAAGGTTCCTCTAGGGAGTTCTTACACATACACCCACATATATCCAGAGGTATCCCATGTTCTGGGCACTGTAACAACTACTGTTCCCCAAACAACTACCCCATGTCTGACATTGGCATCACCTTCCTCTTCACAAAATTACCACGTGGCAGCTCTTCTGAGGTGGATGCCCCTATACAGACTCACTCCATAGCATTTACCAAACACATGGATGTGCATTTTTGTTGAAAGGTTCTGATTTGGGAAGTCTGGAATAAACAGCAAAAAAGCCAGAAGGCAGGTAGCACAGGGCTGGAAAACTGAATGAACAACAACAAAAAAAAAGTCAATTCTCTGTTACTTGTAACATCTCTCTCATGTTATAAAATAGGTCTTTCGTTTTATTTCTCTTTTCTTCATTACTGGAACTTTTACTGATGGCAATATTAACAAAGCTCATGCTGCCAAATTTCACAATCTGGCAATTTTAACAATATGAAAACAGAAGTTTTTCTTTTTTTTTCTACTAAAATATAAATTATGTAACTGGATGCAATGCAAAGGGATTTAGGATCACCTTTAGAATAAAATTCATCAGTCTCACATTTTTTATGCACAGATGTGATCACTTTTGGTCCAACTTCCAAGCAAACTGGTATATCTGTATCCACGTGCAGTTAGGACTTTTGCATGCACGGCAATACCTCAGTTTCCTTAGACATCAGACACTGCTGAAGCTTCCTTTATGCTACCAAAGAAGCATGGCATGGCCCAACCCCACGGGCAAGGAAAGAATTGGCTCTAACAAGAACTGCATTTATATTGTATTGTAATATTGTATTCAAAATAACATGCAAAAGCGGAACCCAGAGCTGCCTCTCAAGCCCTGAGCAAGTGTCTCAGTTCCAAGTCATTTTCAGGGCACAGCCAAGCAGGCCATGACTGGAAGGGCAGGACTGTGTTGGCAACGCGGTGCCCTCCTTTCTGCACCCCGCAGCCGGCCTGGCTGCAACCGTCACGCGCTCGGTTTTCATCCAGGCTACATCAGGCTCCTGCCAAGGAAATCCTATGGCAAAGTAGAGAAAGTGGCCAGGAGGCTGCCATCTACGGCAGGGTAGATGCAGCTTTATAGCCTTTATTAATACAGGTTTTGCAGTCTTCCCGTCAGCATTGGCTTCCTTTCAGTTTTTGCACTTTCAGCTCTAGCTGTTTCAAGCTGTAGCAACCCAGTATAACCTGTTATACCAACTAAAGGCAGGGTATTGTTAAGTAAAATGTCACTGCAACATAGAGCAGCAGATACAATTAATCCTTGCAGAAAAAGGTCAAGTATGATTCATCAGATACTGTAGGTTTTTTACGGATATTTTCCAACCTCCTTATTCCACATGAAACAGCAGCCATCTATTTTATTGTATAAGATATTCCCTCCTTAAACAAAACATCACAGTTGATGAAAAGGAGGCTTTATTTACACTACGCTAATCACTGCTGGTTCTTTTTTATAGTTTACAAAGCCAAACGGGAGATTTTCAGCCCATCGTTGTGTAGAAGCAGTCCAATTCCTGACCAGAACAAGGGACTAGGTTAGTGACTTCTTCTGTCCCAGCTTTCAGATTATTTAGCCGCTCATTATGTTCAGCGGTGTCTGATCTTGCTCACATGAGAGCTCATCTGAGCACTGCTTGACTCAGGCACTGTTAAGAACCCGCTCCAAGCAGTATCCTATAGCAGGGAAAAAAAGCAATACCTTAAGAACCAGAGATTGCCTTAACAACTGCTTTTCCAGTTTTCCTAGTTTCCTTTTCTCGGTATATTTTTCAGTTAAAGTCATAAGAAAGAATTAGGTGATTGTTTTTTTGGCAACCCTACTGTCAGGCAAACTGAATCTATTAATTGTAGAATTTACTTCCACTTGCATTATCATCACAGGCAGATGAATACAGGCTAATGTTAAGAGTACTTGTCACAAATCTACCTTGTAGTAGAGAATGGAAAGCAAAAAAAAAAAAAAAAGGCTTTTAAAATAAAAGGCAATGATAATATATCTTTTCTTAAAGCTTGAGAATGATTCAGTTCCGGTTTAATCTTCATTTCCTACTTCAGGGTTCCAATAATTCTAACAGTTGCTTGCACTGAAATCCATGACTGTTTTACATGACAAAGGCCTGGATTTAGCCCCAAGAAATGCTAAACAAAATGTTCATAATGTGGAATAGGATGCACGGATGAAATCCTTTCTCTCCAGCTGAGGAATGACATACTGAGAGCCCAGGTGAACTTTTTGATAGAAAGCAATACGTCCATGACTCCATGGCTGAAGAGCCTTGTGTTTCTCCTACATCACTCAGTTCTATGTTAAGCAGTGGTTACAGCATACAGTAGGCTTACAAACCATAGGAAAAGTTGTTGGGGAAACAGGAACTGTTGTGACATCTTTCCAGCAGGAGTAGGAGTGTTTTATAATCGTGGTGGCAGTTTTTGAGAGCCTGAGAACATTGTTTTTTAAATAAATGAAAGCTAGGCAGTGCTCCACATTTTAGTGTTATGCTCTTAAATGCCTCCTCAGCTTAATTTTGCTCACTTTACTCTCTAAATTTCCTTCTGGAAGGAGTCTATAAAATAACTGGCTCAACAGGCATTTTGGGGAGCGGATCTAGGAATCTGCTGTTCTGATGGAAGAAAACAAGCTCTTCATTATGTAATATGGCAAGAGAGAGGAGGGAGCGTGGGGCTTCATGCAACGTTACATGTTGCTGTAGAGATTTCTGTGCTTAAGGAATGACTAAGACCTGCACCGATGAGTAAAGGGGTAATGAGCGAGTGCCCCCTGCACCAGCTGCCAGCGCTTTGGCCTGAGGAGCCCTAATTGCCTATTTGTGTCTTGGCATTTGTTTAGGATTGCTCTTAAGTGGAAGGTGAAGCATGGTAAAAGGGATAAGGGAGAAAACAGAGGCCCTAAGCTGGAAATAATGTGCTGTATTCTGATCTACATTGATACCTGACCAGATAAGTGTGCAGCAATCTTTATCCATCTATATTTGTCATAGGAGCCTAAGTAATTTTCTATTTTGAAAGCCAGAACTGAAATTATAAATGCATGGAAGTGCCTACAGAACATGAGTTTTATTCATAGTACTAGATGCTTCACATAAAAGATTCAAACAAGTTTCTAGAAGTTGTGAAGGGCTAATAATGAAAAAAGGGGTACAGCCGAAAGAAAAAAATTACTGCTGTGAGTAGTTCGCCTAGCTCAAAGGGTAAAAGCTTCCCCTGTGTAGGGAACTAGAGTAAGACCTATACACCACTTAATTAACACTTAAACCCACAAAATATGGCCCTCAGCACTGCAGTCATTTTCTCCGAGGACATGAATGTGGAGAATAAGCTTCAAACTTGCAGCTATTGCCATTATGTTGGCAGTCTCATACATCACTGTAACTCTCACGCCTGTACCCAATGGCTTTACAGCCCTGTAGTGCAGTGTAAGCTGAAAAGGCTCAAAATTGTACCAGTCAGCTGGTGAAAATTCAAATAATATCAAGAGTTGAAAGTGAATGGGCAGCTCAAAGATGAGATGTTCCTTATAATCAAATCACTGTGTTGCAATCGGAGTATGAATATAATTGTTGTTATTGTGTATGCCATCCTGATAGGGAAGGTAGTGATTTCTGGGAGGGTAGCAGAGCAGGAGAGGATAAATGAGAATAATAGTTTGTTTTTTTTTTTTTTTTCTTTTCCGCTACCAAATATATTATAAGTACAAGAGACAGTGGGTATGTGGAGCATGGGAGAGAGAAAAACAAAGTAGTTACTGAAACCTCAGAAAAAAGCTGCAGAGATGGACATTTAACATCTTGACATCCAGTTTTTATAAACAGGATTAGAAGTCCAGCTTTTACAGTTCTCAAACACTGAGAAACTATTAGGAAACATATATACTGCTCAGGTTATATTTTTCCTGCTCTTATCTGCAATACAGGCAACTTTTTTTGTTGTTGTTTTTTTCCTTGTTATAAAAGGAATCATCATTGGAGTTGCATGATTTGTGTAATAAAAGATGTTGTCTGATCTTCTTGCAGTGCCTTAAATAGAATTCCAGATTGCATCCCACCCAAAGGTGAGAGACAATCAAACATCTTACAACATCTTACAGTATTTCTTTCTGATATTTCAGTATTTCATCTCTTTGATTTGATACTTATATAGCTCCTTTGCCTGTTGAAAACTGGAGAAAAGAACCTCCCACCCCCGCCCAAATCATCCTCACTGGTCAATTTCAGGGAAAAAAATAATGGGTGAAGAAATCGTTTTCTTCAAATTGTTGTCTTCTTCAGTAGAACTTCACAGCAACAAAGGAACACTATTTGTGTGTTTGGGTTTTTCCGAGGTTGTTTTCTGGAAAACACAGATTTTATTACCTCCCCTGCCCTGTGCACATGTGTGCATACATACACACAAATATTTCTGTCTTTAGGGGAAAGAATTGCAACGATCCCGATGTTATTAATGCTGAAGAAGCTAGACAGTACTGGGTTTTTTTGTTTTGTTTTCCTTCTCTCTCCTCTCCTTGAAGCAACAGCCTTAAGGGTAATCAGCTGCGGGATTGGTTTCCGTGTGATACACAAACGCTGCTGGAGCCGTGGGCGAGTGAGCGGCCGCCCCGTCCCGTCCTGGCCGCGGGGCCGGCAGCGAGTTCCAGGGGCGCGCGATGCCAGGGAGCTCGGCTCCGTCCAAGGAATCCCGGAAACCCTCAGCTAGGAAGGGCCCTCGCGAGGCCTGGAGCAAACCCCCTTGCTCAAAGCAGGGCTAACTGCAGCCTGGCAGGAGGTTGCTTAGAGCTTTCTATAGGTGAATTTTGAAAAAATATACACAGAGGGAAGTTCCACAGCCTCTAGGCATCTGTCCCTGTGTTTTATCCACTCATACATGAAGATCTTTTTCCTTCTGTGCACTCAAAATGTTTTGGAGCGGGAGTTGTCTTATAATAGAGGGATCCATAAAGAGGATTTATATAGTTCCCAAGCAGATGCCTTAGAATAGTGGCCAATTTCTTATTACCCTTTATTCTATTCCTGTCTTATTTTATGTGCTGATCTCTCACAAAAGATTACTAGTTTATGTCCGTGTGTTTTGCTGATGATGGCCCTGTGGAATGTGTGGCATAAGTATTTATATAGCTATCTATTTAATGAGGAGTAGCAAAAAAAAAAAAAAAAAATCCTCACGCCTTTTCTCCTCCATTGCTAAATTTTAGCAACTTTTATTTTTCAATTAAAAAGGTTTTTCTAAATCCCTTTTGTTGCAGCTTGGAGCGGGTCAGGAATGCCAGACAGCAACTTCATAGAAGCTGGAACTGACTTCGTTTATTCCGCGTTACGTATCACAATATATAGCAATTAGCATAGCAACATCTCGGCAGAGCATCAGTAATTGGTTACAAGCATTAATGTGCTAACATATCATAGGTTGCTAAGCCGTATCCAAGCGTCTAACCGCAAGATTTAAAAACAGCATCTCAGTCCTAGGAACTTCCTCAAGTACAGGAGACACTTCCTTAAAAGTTGTTTACTGAAATTCAGTGATTCTGCACGTCAGCCTTTTCAGTCCAAGTTAAGGACGGTCAAAGGCACCCCCCTGTACAATGTCCCCCTACATCTCCCCCTTTTTCTTTAGATCAAATGTCCCCGAGAAGCAAGCCAACCTTGAGGTGTCAGATTCGGATTACGTGACAAGGCATTTAACAAACGTGATATTAAAGCGCGTAAACAGGTCCAAGCGATCATTAAACCAACTACAAGCAACAGTCCCCATAGTAACAACATTAGTAGCGATTTCACCAACGATTTCATCCCTCCCCCGATTCCAAACAAGTCAGTTAACCCATCGAGTCCGAAAAACCCAACATCTTTTGTTACTTTCTCCGTATGTTTGATCAAGTCGTGGAGTTGTCGATGTATAGCTGCTGAGTAATCTTGCAGGTCCATGCAGCACATTCTGTCAAAGTCCTGACACCCATGCCCGTGAGCAAGAAGCAGGAAATCAATAGCGGCACGGTTTTGCAGTACAGCGTGTTGTACCTGGGTTAAACCATCTGACAATTCACTAAGCACAGTACTGGTTGCGTTTGCCTGCTTAACTGCCCAGCATGCAAGACGTTCAATGTTCCTGTGAGCTCGGGCAGCTGACACTCCCGGCACAAAAAAGGAGGCAAAAATTATTTCCCAATCATTCCATAAACTAACATCATCATTGCAATCACTACCTACAGTAACCTTTGTACTCCTTCGTCGCCTAACTGCTATTTTCCGGCTCCCAGGAGGCCCGTGTGGCCATATCATACTAAGGCGACCGATTGTGCAAGGTCCTCCCATAGGCTGCAAAGTATGTTAACAAATGCTTTTTTACGTGTATGGCCTTCTCTCCAGGCTGTGCCGTTGCCCATATGACCTTAGAAAAGGTATCCACACAAACATGGACATATTTCAATCTTCCAAAGCTCGACACATGAGTGACGTCCATTTGCCACAGCTCTAAGGCCCTCAGTCCTCTCGGATTGACCCCGATACCCAATCCTGGACCATGGTGGCTACACTGTGGGCACGCCTGCACAATTCCCCGTGCATCTTCCAATGATACCCCAAACTGCCTTGCCAAACCCTTAGCGTTAGTATGCAACATTCCATGACCCACTCTTGCCGCTTCAAACCGATTGAATGGTCCCATCCGAGGGGCTACACTCACCAACCTATCTGCTCGGGCATTCCCTTCCCCTAGGCCTAGTTCCCATGTGTGACTACGGATATGTATCACGCAGTAAGACTCAGTCCTCATCATAATCGCCTTCCTTAATTGAAGGAACAACTTTCCCAATCGCTGATCCTCCATGGCCTTAATCAAGGCACCTTCTATTCGGTCTACCACTCCTGCTACGTATAAGGAGTCAGTGACCACATTCAAGGGTACCGACACCCACTTGGTGAAGGCCCAAACTACTGCTTTCAATTCCAAGGTTTGAAGGGAATCCTTCTCCTCCGCGGATAAAGTCTGAGACTCCCATCGATCTCCATCCTGCCAGGTAATTGCAGCCAAGCGCGATTTTTTACCTGCATCTGTGAAAGCCGTTACCGCATCTGGCAATGGTCGCTTGGATCGCTTAGGGCGTTCGACCCAATCATAACTGTTTAACAAGTGACCGATTTTCCCCGACACTGGGCGCGATATTATGTCCCCTGAAAAATCCAACAACGCCAACTGCAGAGCTGTCGAGTGCCTAATTGCCCACTCTAAATCTCCCTTTTGTATCGGTAGACCTATCATGTTCGGTTCTTCCCCTGCAATCGCTACGACCCGATCCCTACCTTTCCGAATTAGAGATCCCAGAATCTCAAAGGGTGTCGCAATAGCTGTTTTTGGACGCACTGCAGGGAATACCCATTCTAGCACCGATACCTGCGTCTCTCCCCCTTTTTCTTTAATGAGCTGACTAATTACAGCAGCGTAACTAGTCGGCCCCTTTAACAGTAGTAAGGTTATACCGAGGTCCAACCTCCGGCGGTAGGCTAACCGCTGAGACAAGACCTGGGAGAGATTCCGAAGGCACTGTTGTTGCTGCTCTGTCAGGCTGATTGGCGTCGCTGGGTCAGTACCTTTTAGTAAAGGCACTAATGGTGCAATCTCATCATTGCTAATACCTAGGACAGACCGTACCCATTGCAAATCCCCCATAAAGGTTTGCACATCAGACAACGTGCGCAGGCTCACTTTCAATTCTACTTTCTGTGGCCTAATGGTAGCCTCTGATATAAGCCAACCCAAGTACTTCCAAGGCTGAGTACGTTGTACCTTTTCAGGTGCAATTTGCAACCCTCGCTCCCGAAGGGCCTTTGAAATTACTTCCTCCTCTTTTACCGTAATAGGTTCTGCTCGTGCAAAAAGGATATCATCCATATAATGATAGATCAATGTATGTGGCCACTGTGTACGCAATGGCTGCAGGGCCGCGGCCACAAACAATTGACACATTGTCAGACTGTTCTTCATTCCTTGGGGTAACACTACCCACTGATAACGCCTAGCAGGTGCTGCCCTATTTATGGATGGTAGCGTAAATGCAAAGCGGACGGAGTCCTGGGCCTGCAGCGGAATGGTATAGAAACAATCTTTTAAGTCAATTATCAACAAGTACCAAGTTTCCGGGATCATAGAAGGAGAAGGCAGGCCGGGCTGTAAAGCCCCCATCGCCTGCATCTGTTGATTAACTGCACGAAGATCATGAAGTAACCTCCACTTCCCTGACTTCTTAGGAATAACAAAGATCGGTGTATTCCATGGGCTAGTGGAGGGCACCAAATGACCCGCCTTTAACTGTTCCTCTACTAACTCTTCCGCTATTTGCAGCCTCTCCTTCGTTAGCGGCCACTGCTCCACCCAGACAGGGTCTTCTGTTATCCAGGTGATAGCAACAGGCTGCTCAACAGTAGCCGCTAAGGAAAACCCTGTCTTGACGCAGTTGAGAGAACCACTCCTAGCTGAGCCATGCACTCCCTGCCAATCAACATTTGAATAGGAGCAGGCAAAGGCAGGATAGACACGTGAGTGCTGGCCACTTGATCATCTATTGTAAGCTGTACAGGGTAAACACTTTCCTCTGTTTGTTGAACCCCGCCTACACCTCCAATGCACGCTGCGGCTATCCTTTTTGGCCAATGCCGTGGCCAACACTCGCTTGAGACGATGGTGCAATCTGCACCAGTGTCCATCAACCCTTGACAGCACACGCTTTGGCCCCGGAAACTCACTTGCACCTTCACTAATGGCCTATGTTTCATGTTTAGAGTTAAGAGGGCTTGTCCTCCTGTGGACCCAAAACCTTTTTGCTTCCGTGGCGGCAATGAAGCTGCTTGGGGATTAATAGCCCCTAACAAATTCTGCAAAGGAACTAATTGAGCCAATTTACTACCTTTAGCAATAGTTACCGGTGGGGTCAATGTGTATACCACCATTTCGATTACCCCTTCCGAATCCGAATCAATAATCCCAGGTATTACAAAAATACCAGACATTCCCGCCGAAGATCGACCCAATATCAACCCCCCAATTCTTTTCCCTGACCAAGGTAAGCCTTTAAACTGGGAAGGAATTCGCACGGGGGAGGCATCTTGTAGACAGATGCTTACTGCGGCTGCCAGGTCAATGCCCAGGCTTCCCCTTGTGGCAGGCAGCCAGAGCTCCCCCCCTGCACCATTGTTCTCCTCGCGCGGGCAGGGTTCGCGCTCACATTCCCGTTTCCCGAAAAGACAGTACCAGGGGCTGATCGGCACGCTTTTTGGGAATGAGTGTCTGTCTGACATCGGGGGCACCAAACACGCCCTTCATCACAATTCTTCCGAATATGTCCTCGACGACCACACCGGAAGCACTTAGGGCCATCATCACTTGGCCGTTTCCTCTGTCCCTTTCCCACAAGGGGTTGCAGTGCCGCCGCTAACACTCGGGTCGCTTGCGCCTGCTGAGCGGCTGAATCAAGCAATGCCTGCTCTATCCGAGTCCCTAAAAATGCTCCTGGGTTTCCCACACCCCGACGAACGATCTCTTCAAGCATCTCCTCAAGGGACACTCCCTGAGGCAATGTCACCAGCACATCCCTAGTTCGTTTATTAGCATTCTCAACTGCTAAGGACTGCGCCATAAGCCTCCTAGTTCTTTCATCTAGCGCATCCATCTCCTCTAAAGCTTTAAGCAAACGATCCACAAACTCACCAAAGGGCTCGTTCACACCCTGTTTAACATTTACAAAAGACGGCCCCTTCTTTTCCTCTGGTAAAGACATAAACGCTGATAAGGCGGTCTGTGTTACGAGCCTCAAAAGAATAGGAGGATACTGCATCTGCACCCCCACATCCGCGAAGTTTCCCTGTCCTATGACCGTTTCGGGCCGTAAATTAAACAATGGGTCATTCTGCCCCCGCGGCACAGCGCATTCACGTGCCGCGTGAGCTGCCCACTGTCTTTCCCATAACAGTAACTGACCCGGTGTCAAAATTAATTTTGCGATTTGTTGACAATCACTAGGAAGAAGCATATCGCTGTTAAAAATGTAGGATAGCATTTGTCTGGAGGGCTCGCCTTTGATCCCCCAACGCACGACCGTATCCCTTAATTGGCTCAAAATTTTCCAATCAAACGGATCCCATTTACCCGCTGCCCCCCCTTGACCATCCGGCTCAAAGGTTACCGGGCACGCTACCCTCATAGCCGGCTCCCATTGACCCTCCAGAATCGCATCCCTGATAACCCCAGACCAACGCGAAGAGGAAACCCGCGGACCCGAACGCCCCTCGGAAGCCCCAGACCACCCCCCATCTGTTGCTCGCCCATCTGCCTGAGCTTGAACCAGTTCTCTAGAGGCTTCTCGGAACAGTTTATCAGAGGGTCGGTCCCGGCTTCGCTCCGGCGGTCGCTCCTGTGGTCTATTCCCAGCTGCCCCTGCCGGGGGTGGTGGCGCCGACGGCTGGTCTGGCGATTCGGGAGTCGCGGTCGGCTGGTCTGGCAATTCGGGAGTCGGGGTCGATCCGGCTGGCACAGGTTCCGGTGGTAAAGGTGGTGGCTCCGAGGGACGCTGAGATTGCGAAGACCCGCCTCCGAGAACACTGTCAATCAACTCCTTGGCGGTGCTCTTTGGGACTGCAGTAGCGCCTCGTCCAAGGGGGCCCTTCTGCACTGCCAATCCCTCGGGAGACGATTCCTCCCCTTGCAGCATCTGCGTCGCAGCTGCTACCATTTTCTTTTCAGCCTGCATACACTTGAGCTGATTCGCCACCTCGCGCCAAGTTTGACCCAGTTCTTTGGCAGTTTTGTTGCCCTCCAGAGTGGCTTCCCATAATGAGTCCCCTATCTCACGCCACTCTGTTATACTAAAAACAAGTTGTGGCTCCTTTAAATGTCCTTTCCCCCTTGCCCACTTAATCAACTCATACAGCTTCTTCGTGCTCACTGCTGCCTCCCTTTTTGCTAATAACTCCAGCAGCAGTTGTTCAGCAGCTTCTCGCTCCATGTACACGTGCACTGGGAATTCTGCTTCTAGCCGTTACCCCACGCCGTCTTCCCGTGTGCGCATTCACGGCCGGCTTACCCGCTCCGGTCCACCTTCTTGGTCGGATCACTCGGCTGCACCCATACGTCGTCCTCCGGAATCCCGCACCGTTGTGCCAAGTTCCTGTACTGGACCCTGTTCTGGTCCCTGTTCGGGCGCCACTTGTTGCAGCTTGGAGCGGGTCAGGAATGCCAGACAGCAACTTCATAGAAGCTGGAACTGACTTCGTTTATTCCGCGTTACGTATCACAATATATAGCAATTAGCATAGCAACATCTCGGCAGAGCATCAGTAATTGGTTACAAGCATTAATGTGCTAACATATCATAGGTTGCTAAGCCGTATCCAAGCGTCTAACCGCAAGATTTAAAAACAGCATCTCAGTCCTAGGAACTTCCTCAAGTACAGGAGACACTTCCTTAAAAGTTGTTTACTGAAATTCAGTGATTCTGCACGTCAGCCTTTTCAGTCCAAGTTAAGGACGGTCAAAGGCACCCCCCTGTACAATGTCCCCCTACACCCTTTGGCATCCTGTTAGTCCCTGGAGGAGCTGAAGTCATTGCACTCGCTGTTTGCCTTCATCATTTAAGAGCCACTGTTCAAGCCACTTTAAGAAGGTTTTTTTTGAGAGTCTGGTTCCACCAGTACCTTAAGAACATTGAAGGGGATGTAAATACTCCTGTATCTCTAATGTACACCATGCAGTTTCCACGACTGTTGCAGCTGAGTGCTTCAGTCTTTAACAGTACCCCCTCACCATCTGTGTGCAACAAGATGCTGTAGCTGCAACATTGCACACGTAGGGGAGCTAAAAGGGCCCGCAGTAAATGCAGAGGGTCCAGGTCCCTGTTTCACTGCACGTCCTCCCCGCGCAGGACGGTGTTCTTTCCTATTGGTAGTAAAGCAGAATATACAAAGGCTTGTAATAGTAAACAGAAAATAAGTAAAGACCTCATCTCAGTTTGTGTCTTTTAATATTCATTCTTTTAATATACTTGTGATGTCGTCCACTTCCTAGTGATGTGAAGAAGAACCCTTCATCATTGTAACCAACTGATCAATGAGTTTTCTTGCCATTCACAGGAGTCATCTTCTTCATCCCATACTGATATTTTTAAGTGAAACAAACTAGAGTTTCTTCAGTTCAACAGCCTAATCCTTTAATTAATAATTTGCATATCTCTGCATTCCTATCGGATGTCTAGAGGTAGAATGGAAGTAGGAAATGGGAAAGGCATTTCTGAGTAACCCAAATGGTGACGGTGGTCTCAGGAGATGAAAAATGACTCCTGACTGCCTTTGAAACCAAAGGGCTGCTTTGGATAATCATTCAAAAGGCTTTGAAATGAACCTTCAAACATTTGAGAATCATCCCTCCCTCATAAAAGGCCTTTTCCGCATCACATCAGCGAGATGAAATGAAGATGAAGGTTGCTCTGTTTAAAATTATTTCTTTCTGACACTAGTTTGAATTTGGCTTTTATTCACGTTAAAGCAATCTCAGTGGAGATGGAGGCAAGGACTGCTATTCCCAGGCTCAGAAATCTTACATTTCAATGATGTGTTTGTATTTCTAGATCTAAGCAGATAAAAATAAGCGATTTGAGCATGCCATGAATCCAGATTCACTACCCACAAGTTACAGAGTAAATGTATTTATTATGGGTCAAGTAGTCATTCCTGGTGTTCCTAAGGGGTTTGGGATTTGAGGAGAGTCTTCTCCAAGTCGGTGATGTTTAGATTAGTCCTGCCCTGGAAGCAGAGTGGATCTGAGGCATCAGGATAGTTTGGCCCTTGTGAGCAAATGCTCAGACACTGATGGGCATGTCCAGCAAGGAGCTGCTCTTTGGACTTCGGCATGTGGAGCCCTTGGACAAATGGCCAAGATCTGCGCTCATCGGGTTTGCGAGGTGATAGAGGGCACCCTGTCTTCTGTGTGGAAAGAAGAACTGGAAGAGTGGGTGCTGTTAAAGGAAATAACTCATGCCCTGTAAAACTGGAAGAAACTTGTCAGATTTCTCATTTAAATCCATGACAATATGCCTGACAACCTTGTTACTCTTCCTTTTTATTACAACATAATGACTGTGTCAGGCTGTCAGCTAAATAAACAGAGTAGCTGCAACAACCTCTTTCTAGACAATGATTTTTTTTTTTGTACCAGTCATGATCCAGAAGGCTTTAAGTAATAACATTCCATAAACTATCAGTCCAGATTCTTGACTTTTTTTTTCCCTCAATGCCATTGAGAATCTGCAGTGAAGCTGTCATGCAGAGCAAGCTAAAGGCAGTGAAAAGAACAGTGGCTTTACCTGCAACTCTGCCTCTAGATATATACTAGTGTAACCTTGCTCGCATTGAGCATTGATCCCTGATAACATCTCAGTAATGATCCCTGTTAACATATTATTATTATTTTGCTTTCATCATGTCTCCTGTATTTTCTTTGGCCCATATGATTAAAGGTCCTAGGCAATTTTTCCCTCAGTGGTTTGAGGAAAAACAATAGCTCTAGAGAGAATGTCAACAAACTACTTTTATTTTGCTTAACATGTTTTGTGATGACTAGGGATAAAAGGATGAGATAATGCACGTTGATAAGTAAAGCAGTTCCTTGCAAGAGCAATGTTCTTCAAAGGTATGACAATAATTCTCCCAGCATTTATAGTTAGGTAAAAGAACAATGCATTTTTTTTCTTCCCTTTCTCTGTTTTGGAAATAACAAATGTTATCATTCTCCTGGAACTGAGTTGATGCTTCCATGGCAGTTCAGTGATTAGGTCTGTTCCCCAAGGACATAAGTTAGTCCAATAAATTTCTTTGTACAATTCTTTCAGGTAGAATATTGCCCTGTGTTACTAGCTTATGAATAAAGTACAACTCTTTGAAACCACTTTCCCATTGATAACAATACTTGGGATTCTCTATAACTCTCTATTATCGTCTGTGATAGCAATACTTTAGTCTTAGTTGCCTTTACAGTGTTCTTTTAGGTTTCTCAGCATAAAGTTCTGATCTAGAAATCCAAGCAATGACCCAAGAGTCAACTTCAGCAGGGAGCAAGCAGTAAGTCTGTCACGGCTCCTGTTCTAAGAAGCGCCAGCAACAGGAGAGTTGATTGCTCCCAAATGACCAAGGCCAGGATGACTTAACTGTTAGACACTTTTTCTTCAGAAGCAGCAGCAGAACAGCTCTCTGAACAGCTCGCACTGTTTCCCCAGCTATTACACCTCAGCATCTACAAATGGCTTTTGTGCCCAGTTCCTATAAACCCAAGTATCATCTCCAACAGGTAGGAGCTCATCTTAGTCACCCCATTGCTCTGTGTCCATGTGTGTGGCCTGGCACCTGCCACATGGGTCTCCTACCTCCAGTTAATGCAAGGCTGAGCTATGACACTCATCTTGGTCTGACCTGCATGTAAGGAAATCATATTGATACAGTTGTTCTATACGCACATACATGAGTGAAACCTCTACTTTACATCTATAGAAATACATACCCCCATCTGGGAGTACTGCTATATGCAATGCCCCAGGTGCAACATTTGCTAGAAAGTAGCTGGTATGATTAAGATATAGGAGTAGGTTCAGATATACATGATATAGTGAAGATTACATGACATAGTTTTTACTTAGAATGCTAGAGAGAAACTGGTGTCATTAAATTTCCTGTTGATTTTTGGCACTACAGTGTGCCAAGTGCCATACCAAGCCATTGTCCATTCCTCCTCACTGAACCTTGACTTTTCTTACATTTAGTAATTAATTATACAAGTAGAAGTAATTCTGAAGTAAAAAGGAAGTTGAACCTATCTGAATACCCAGAAGCATAACGAAATCTTTTCTGAAGACTGTTGTAATCCCCACTCTTTCTTCCAGCAAGTAAGCAATCTTTGATTTTAATTTTGCAAATAAATACTCTCCTCTTCTAATATACAGAGAAATAGGTGAAAATATGATGGAATATGAAAATTTCAAAAAGAAAGCTGATTTCTGCATGACTATAGTGACTAAAGATAACCAATGCCAAGTAATAAATAAATAAATAAATAAATGGTCATCACTTTCTTTATTCAGAAGAATTACATGCTCAACTCCCATCATTGCCATGGAGACCCTGAGTTTCTGAATACCCTGTTATTGAACCTTTAGTGATGTAAATGGGACATGCAGAACACAACTCTTATTAAGTTTTGAATATGCATAAATATAGAAATGAGAAATCATCCATCTACATACAGTCTATAATTTCCTTGAGACTGATTTATGAGTACTAGTGCTAATTTTAGTCTTTTTGTTATATTATGTTTGCTATTGACTAAATGGCAGGACTGCCCTTTTATAATACCTTGAGTTTTCAAATGACTGCTTGTAAGTTGGAAAAATGCATAAAGCTATCCTGATAAAAAGCACCATATTTTCTCCAAGTGCTCTATTATTTTGTGCTTTTTTATCACAAATGTTGTGATAAGAACAATACATGAATACTAACATTATTTTGTGTGAAGACACTTTCCTTACTGGATGCAAGAGATATCTGTCAATACATTTCATGTATCTGAAGTATTATTACAGTTCTGCTTTATGTAACCAACTGTCACGTTCAGACATATAATCACCAGGATTATTCTAAATAATGATATGAAAATGGTCAAAAGTATTGCACACTTTATGTTATTTTGTATTACTGAATTAAATCAAATGGCTGATTTGTACTTCTTTCTGTGTTTAAATAGTTCACTTTTAGATATACTGTTAGCCATTAACACAGTAACTCATGATTCGAGAAGCGAATTCACCCAAAAGTCTAAAATATTCCATATGCATAAATGCCAGCTAAAGTTTCTAAGCACTAATGATGGGTCTGAGCAATTAAGCTGAACAAACACCAGAATTTTCCAATAAGTTATTCTGTAATGACACATTATCATATATTTAGGGTTATTTTTCTTTACTTTTCTGGTCGAAGTATTGCTAATTTAAGCCAGAGATCTTGATTTTATCCAACGAGATTTTTCTCCCTTTTGTTAGTATACTTTGTTAGTGTACTTATGTGATTCTTCAGAACTGCCGTTTCCTATATGTGAAAGCAGAGAAGCAATTCTGGGAATAATGTAAGGCTACGAGCTAAAATAATTCAAAATAATTTGGAGCTCTTTTGCATGAATTTTACTCGGGCTAATAGCGCAGAAGAATGAGTTCTTCTGTGGCCGAAGTTCAGGAAATGTGAGTTAATCCAGCACCCCACTATCTTAATGCTCCCTCCCCATCACACACTTTTTTTTTTCTTTTTTTCCTCAGACTACTGGGTACCTAGAATGGATTAACCTAAAGATTTCTACTTTCTAATTTGCACTACTCTCCCTCTGGTTCATTATATTTAAATTTTGGCTAAGCTTCTTGTCGCCCATTCATCATTAAAAATTCAGGCAGCAACAAAACTTTCAAATACAAAACAGAATCTAAATACGTTTTTCATTGGATTTGAACTTAGTTTAATGAAAATAAAACTAAACGTGCTCACTTTTGATATTCTGTTTTAATATCCATTTTCAGTTAGATGAAATGAAAATTATATTCTTAGGTGAACGATAGTGGACTCTACCAGTATGAACTTTAGGGTCAGTCATCTCTTTAGGAACCAGCTCTTAGAACTGTGTGTTGTTTATAGCAGAAGGAGCCACTGAACTAAACAATTAATGAAGTTGTCCATGAGTCACTGTCATGTGATACAGAAAGTTCCCTGGTGTAACAAGCTGTTGCTTTTTCAATGGAGAGTTTTGGAAAAATGTAATACTATTTGTTGCCAGCATAACCTTTATGGGGAGTCCCTTTTTTATTATGATGGAAAACTTGCCATCAGTGTAAACTGTTCCAGATGCACAGAGAAAATTCAGCAGTCGCAATCCACAGGCCTCATTTTAATGAATGCTCACAGGCATCTCTCTCTCTTCTGCTAATTGTTTTCAATCAAATTTAAAATACCACAAATAGAGAGTAGCTCAGCAGTGCATTAGCAGTCTCCATTAAGTAAGAGTTTATATTAAATATATTTTAAAAATAATAATCTGAGAGGTTGGCTAAGCTTTAGAAAGGGTTTCCATTGCTGCATTTGCAAATATTAGCATTGCTTCAAATATTCTTTCAGCCTGAGCATGATGTGATTATGAGAAATACATTTTGCCATCATATGTCCAATGCTCTTTAGGTAGACCAGATCTCTAGCACGCCTAATGATGCAGCCAAGCTTAGGTCCTTATTCACTGAAGCACTTAGGCACAGACTGAGGTGTACAAGCAGTTCAGTTACTATCACTGATCCTGTTCATTCTATGTGTTTTGTTGTAATGTTTCTGCCTTAATCTTTTCAGGCACTTCAGTCTTGAGTATTATTCTTTTCATTAAAATTCTATTTTTTATTCAAATTCTTTGTAATTTTCATAGCTCTAAGTCATTGCTCAACTGTGTGTTCCAGCTTATGTCACTTTGCTGCATTCCTCTTTTACCTTATGAAAGAAATACAGCCCTGTTCTAGTTTCCCATTTTTCCTGTTCGAGCACCTCATCTTTTCTTTTTTTTCTGAAAAAAAATCTTTATCATAATTCCAAAGAAAATCTCCTGTTACTCTGTGCTTTGTACTTGTTCTGACCTTTTGCTCCGTACACCGTGTATGGGTAAGCAGAGAAATTGAATGTTGCTTTCAAGGCTGCTGATTGTCTTTTTTTTTCCTTTTTTTTTCTGGAAAAGATATCCAGAATCAGGTGTTTTCTTTAAAAGAAAAAAGCCCACACCTAAAAGAAAATCCTCAGAGAAACTTAACTTCATCAGTTTGCTTATTAGGAGTGAGATTATGTCTGTGCTTAAAGAGAATCTGATCGGTGCAGCAGAAGATGAGAACAACAACAGTAACCACTGCCAGTATTTTGATTAAAAAATAGAAGTGCTTGTTTCTGCCTGTAATTTAGCTTAAGGACAAGTCCTATTAATGACAGGAGAGGTCTTATCACACAACAACAAAACACAGTTAAGTGCATATGGGGCATGATGTTATTTTAAGTATAGAATTTGCAGGAAGGCAAAAGATGGAAGCCCCACGGTTATGCGAGGAGTCAGTGGCTAAGGCAGCGTGCGGGTCATTTTGGGGCTTTCGCAAGAGCTGAACTGAAGTTCAGACCAGCAAGATCAAGGAGGACGCGCAGCTCCCACAGGAAGACAGGCCCAGCTGATGCCTCGCGAGGCAGTTCTCACGGAGCAGACGAACACACAAGTTGCTGGGTTCTCAACAGCGTGTTCATGACACAGGTGAGGGATGGCAGGGATGTTAGCGGCATGTCTAACACATCGACATGTGAAGAATAACAGAGAAGCAAAGAGAAAATACCCTTTCCCATCCACTAGCTGTGGATGGCTCTTAGCAGCTTTCACCTTAGCAGAAAGATTATGCAGAGACCTAAAACCTGCGGGGCTTTAATCCCAGTTAGTTCTCAGATGAGCCAGCTAACAAGCAGTGAATTAGTCAGTGAGACTCTTTCATTTTTTTCTGCACATATCAGGAGAATATACTCCAAATCCTACAGCAAGAGTTTATGTTAAAGAAGGCACTACATTTATCTTCTGTTTAGAACTGCTAGAAAACAAAAGAACAAAATGTGAACTGCTACTTTATGAAAATGTTGTTCTCCTCAATTCGGAATGAGAATACTATATATACAGTATTAAATTCCAGAAATCAAATCTTCCAAGGGAAAGACTTCTGCAAGGCGCCGAGCATAAACAACTGACAACACTGCCTTGTCCCAGGCGACTAATTCCAGTCACTCACAACCACCTGAGTGACATCCAGTCTCCACTGCCGTGGTGACTGCTAAGCACTGGTCCTGGGAGCTTATACGGGTGTATATCTGTTTTGTTGAATGCGTCATCAGCAGAATTGCAGCTGGGTCTCACTGTAGCACTTTTATTAGAAAGATGATGTATGAAGCAGAACACAGCTTTGCTTTCGGATCCCAGGCGGAGCTCGCTGCTCTAGCAGTTGGAGAAGTGGGACAAAGGCTCTTGACATGCAAATTGTGTATCATTTTGGTACAAAGGCAAATGATGGATAATAAATACCATATTCCATTATATACACTTTACACTTTGCAGACAGAACCGCACTTTGATACGCACAAGCAGGAAAAGGAGTCAAAGGGGGACTATGATAGGGACATAACTGTCTACAAATAATTGAGCAGCAAGAATCCCTGTTGTGTTATTGACAGTGGCTGAGAATGGCATAATAAGGAGCAATAGCGTGAAATTACTGCATAAAAGGAAACATTTAAATCAGACATTAGGGAAAAAGTCCTTAACAATGAGGAAAATTAGGCAACAGAAGTATCTATCTGCAAAGATATTTAAAACATCACTATGTGGTGTTCCAAAGTGTGATTCCACCTGATAAAACAGTTATACAAATGGCAGTTTCCTTACCCATTTGATCTCTTTCTGTTTATTCAGTCACATTTACTGATTTTCAGTGACAACAATTTGTTTTTGTACCATGCTGTTTCCTATGGGCACTGACAGGCAATGAAGTGAGAGGAGAATTAAGTGAAGTTTACTAAGGTACAGTTATATTCAACAAAATTGGTGAACTTTAGACTAACTTGACAGTGTCCTTGGGTTTCTTAAAAATAATCTTGATATTTTGATTTCAAAATTAGTTTTGAAGTGGTACAAGTGGTAGAAGTAAACATATCACTGTAATAGAAAGGCAAAGTTCAGCAATTACTTTTGTATGGTTATTCTAAGCAGAAGAATCCCTTTTTAAAAGTGTGCAATACTCATATTGAGATTTGGTCTAAGAAAAAAAAAAGAATCAAGGTCTATAGAAATAATATCTTTAATTAAAGTTCTGTTATTGCTGCTGAGTCTATTTTTATAATTCTGCATGGCAGTAGCTTTTAAGTCTCAGCCTCATATATTGACCTCATATTTGCAGGTCACAATAACAATGAATTGTGAAGTTTGGAGTAGCTTGAAAGCCCTGAAATGTATGCTAAAAAAAAAAAAAAGAAGATAAAAGTCAACACCAGTTCTTCTCTGCCAGAAACTCTAAGGTTTATATTTAGAGAGCCTCCCTCCTTCTAGAACTGTGATAGAGTTCATTCTTTCTTTCCTTTCTCTTTTTCTCTTTATTTTTTGAAAACATTCTGCAGCCTGGAGAGCAACTCAGTTGCACTGCTAGGATTTCATATGGCTAGGTAGGGGATGTTTGTGTCTTTTTCTGGATGCTTTATTTAAAAAAAAAAACCTCTGGTTGCTGTAGAAACCGTTATGTTTCACATTTGCAGAAGGGAATGGCAAGGGAAGAGTGGATGGTACTCTCTCTTCATGTTGGGCACTGGACAATTGGCGTCTCTAAAGCCTTCTCCTAGGTAATGCTCATGTCAAAATGGAAGAGCAAAGTTAAGTTTGTTCTCATCCCAGGTATACCCTTGCAGTGAATTACATATGACTATCCCCAGCAAGACGTGGAGTTGCTGGAGAGAGTCCAGCGCAGGGCTACGAGGATGATCAGGGGCCTGGAACATCTGCCCTATGAGGAGAGGCTGAGGGACCTGGGCCTGTTCAGCTGGAGAAGAGAAGGCTGAGAGGGGACCTGATCAGTGTCTATAAGTACCTCAAGGGAGGCAGGGAGGAGGATGGGGCTGGCCTCTTTTCAGTGGTGGCCACCAACAGAACTAGAGGTAATGGCCACAAACTGAAGCACCAAAAGTTCCACAGGATCTTAAGGAAAAATTTCTTAGCAGTGAGGGTGACAGAGCCCTGGAACAGGCTGCCCAGAGAGGTTGTGGAGTCTCCTTCTCTGGAGATCTTCCAAACCCACTTGGACGCAGTCCTGTGCCACGTGCTCTAGGTGACCCTGCGTGTGCAGGGGGTTGGGCTAGATGACCTCTAGAGGTCCCTTCCAACCTTAACCATTCTGTGATTCCTTGCTTTCTATTACACCTAGAAAGATTACTCTGTTTATTTTCCTCTTACAGTCTTATTTTGTAAGACAACCAAAAAAAAAAAAAAAAAAAAACCTAAAAATAGTAAGGGCAGTGAAATGGAGGACTTGTTCCCTCTATACAGTCTCTGGATGACAGTGTGAGTGGCTATGTGGCTTTTGGGGTTCAGATCTCGATTCCTCTACTTCAACAGATATTTCCAAGATTTTTTTCCTCTTGTGCTTCAGTCTTCTCTTCCCTAAATTAAGGATAAGGGAAGGCCAGTTACCTTGGTAAATTATTTTGACATCGCTGATGAAAAGCTGAGTTGAACTGATTGTCCTGGTTTTTTTTATATATATATATATACTAAAAAGTAGTGTTGAAGTTTATGGTGTGGAATATAAAAGCATCCCTCTTCAGCAAGATGCACTAAAAGGTGTATGTGAGGTTTAATTTTCAGGGCTACTTGCAGAGTTCAATTAACAAAGCTTCATTTTCACTCAGATCCCTTTTTTGGTAAAAGAGCAGCAGAAGAGAACTGACAGATCTGTCCAGCACTGAACAAGTCTTTTTTTAATGCTCATGTGGATCATTGTTCAGTAAGATGACTACATGTTTCTTGCATTACCGAGAAAAGAAATAATAGATAATTTTTCAGCTCTTTTTTCTAAAAACATAATGTCATAACTCCTCCATTTCCATGTTTTCTATTTCCTGTTATTTCTAAAAGAATGAGTCAGAGAAATGGAAACATAGTTCCTGTGAATAATTTAAAAGTGGTCTGAGAATAGCTAACCATTGCTTCTGATGCTGCTGCTTGTGATGGTTACACAATGATAAGATTATCGTAAGATTTGTGGGAGGCAGAAAAATGGAAAGCATGCATAAACGCATCTAGTCACGTTTGCTACTGTAGGGTTATTCCTCACATCAGTTTTACTAATGCCTTGTCTGACCAGTTTTAAAAAGTTCAGGGAAATGGATTTCAAGTATTTCAGCACTATCCTTAAGCCTCTCTTTTCACCATTTTTTTTTCAATTTTGTTCTATTATTCCTAATTCTTCTTGCTGCAATAGATTCTACATGTTAAAATAGATACCACATGATGTTAAAAGATACACTTTTCTGTTACATATCGAAAATGTATGATCATACAGGTGGAAGATTCTGCAGAATTCCCATTTTTTCCATTTCTGTATTCACAAAATACATACTAATAAAAAATTGTGGATAAACTGAACAAAATTCCTGTCTTTGTTGCTGTCTTGTCTCTTCTATCTTTGCTCCATCTTTCATGACACTCGGCGTGAGTGGGACCTACCATCCAGAGTTCGGAGCCATGGTTCAGCTAAAACAACTCTAGTTTTCACTGAAAAATAGGATGGGAAAATGCCTGTCCCAAGTATTCTTTAAGCAGTAGAAGATATGATAAATTTACTTTTTTAGAACTTCAGTAAAGCTCAACAATTTGAGGTTTCAGTAAATGCCTGATAGTGAGGCTCAAGAAGGGACAGAATCCCATTTACTTCTTTACAAGGCTGACACCATCAACAAAACATTAATTTATTCTCTTTGTTGAAATGAAACTTTGGCATTGCCAAGAACTAGAATGGGTCAAAGAGTTATTAAAATCAAATATCATCAGGTAGAGAAGAAACCATTTTCTAAATGCTAAGTTCAGAATACTACAGCCCTCTGAAAACTAAAATTCCCTGTTTTTCTCATTTTAACATTGTCTTCAAAACAGAGTGTAATCCTTAACACAATTGCTGATCCAGTCGTCTTGCCTAAGTCCTAGTCTTCAGGAAAGTCTGTGAAATAGAGCACTTTCTCACAGCTCTACGCAGAGTCCTTTGCTATGGCTCTGAAGTATCCAACTGGCCAAGAATTTACCGTCCCCTCAACTGATTTGTACTGCAGTGATGACTGCTGTTGATTTTCCTCTAGCTTCTAATTTACCTTTCTAACAACTTTGTTCCTTATAGACTTTGGTAAGAAAGCTATGACTCTTTAAGGACCTGATCACTTGTCACTGTTCCTATGTCCTTCTCCAGGTCAAAGCCAAAGTCACCTGCTGTTGAGATTTTCAGACATTTCTATGATTCAGTAACGTAAAGCAGAGCTTTCCAATTTGAATGCCTATCTCCAATTTTGGAGATGTAAGAAGAGGGATAGAGAAGATGAGATAAAATGTTTATCAAGCAGTTCTAAAAGCAGACTCTTGCTTTTGCATTTTTGGAAGTAAAATGATAATCTCTTTTTCGGGAAGTACCAGCATTCTTGTGTAAGTCTGCTCATTTTCTTCTTCCCTGTCAAGGTGATATCATTGGATAAAGTTTGTATAAATTTTCCTGAATTAAAAATGTGTCACCCCAAAACACCAGAGATGAGCTGGGGGGAAGGCAAAGCCAAACCAAGACACAAAAGCTGAGTTGTTCGCCAGCAGACCTTTCCCCCAAAACAGGATGACAGGCTGATGTTACAGGAAAAAGGCTATTTAATGAACCTTGTAATTTTACAAGGCACCTTTTCCAGCTTATAAAGCCGGCTGTCCGCTTTGTCAAATCCGGTAATAATCGGATGCAGCATTTGGAACAAGATGGAATAATCCCACGTCCAAGACACAGCCAAAGGAGAGCAAGAGCAAAATTCTCTGAGTACAGAAAGACTGAGCAAGCTCGGTCGTCTGTGTGAAGAATTTTGATCTTGTTGACAGACTAGATGTTTCGAGTCTAGAGAGGTGTAGGCAGACAGACCAGATGACCCATGCCCATTCAGGAACAGGCAATGGAAACTGCCAAGCCCCCTACTCAGACGAATGGGTCAGCCTACCATGCGACGCAGGACCCATATCCTTTCAGGAGCAGGCAATGAGAAGTGCCAAACACCTTACTCGGATGTTTGGGCCTGTCTAGCGCAAGACGCAAAAATGTGTATAATGTCCACGGACGATAGGAGAGCCTTTTTAGAGAGGGCCCTCACTATCCGCACTACACGGCTGGTAGAGAACCCGTGGCTGGAAAGGAGTCCATTGTTACCGACATACCACTTCCCTCTAGCGCCAATAGGGAAACCCAGGAAGTCTACAGTAGTGGCCAATGTTAAGGCCCACACCTCCCCTGCCAGATGTTGATACTTCCTAGCCTTTTCTGCCGCGGCATCACTCAAGGTGGTTAACCCGCTCTCGTAGCGGATGGTTACATCCACTACCTTTGCACAGGATCCCTTCACCAAAACCAAATCTGGCTTGAAGAGTTCATTGGTGTTATCTCTGAGATGGGGTTCTATAAATACCACCCATAGAAATGCGAGCCCTGCGCACTTCGCTTTGGCCGCAGAACAGCACAGCAAACACGCCAAGACGCCGCGCGCTCCCCTGCCCTGACAGCCGCAGCCTTCGCCCCACCCTGTCGCCTCACGCGCGCCCCGGAGGCGGGAACCCTCGCCCGCGTGACAGGGAGGGGGCGTGGCACGCGAGGAGCGAGAGGCAAGTCCGAATGCACCAATCGGAATAAATCGGCGGCTCAGGAAAGAACGGGATTGGCTGAGCCCGGCCAGCGCCGTGCTATGGTGGGCGCCTCCGAGGCGAAGTCTGCCTAGCAACCAGAAGTTTCCGGAGCTATAAAAGTGGGAAGGGGAAAGCGCTTATCCTCTTGCTGGCAGTGTGCGAGGGCTTGGTGTGTGCTCCTGCACCCCGTGGCTTTGCGCACAAGGGCTCACTTAGCCGGTATGCTTGTGTTTCTGTGTTCGTTTTCTCCCTCCTCCTCAATGCTGTGCATGTCTCCCTGTCAGTAGCTGCAGAATTGAAAGTGACCATGGGGTGCACCAGTAGCAATTGCATTGCATAACTGCAGTGCTGCAAGGCAATGTCTGCTCCAAAGCATCCCTGAAAGAGATGGGCACGGCTGGCTCATCAGTGCTAGGTTCCTTAGGGTGGCATTGCTCTGCTGCTGTGGGTATCTGTTACCTTCCTTGCTGGCACCTGCTGCACATGGGGGCACCACATGTTTTTGTCCGTTAGTGTGAGGAATGGGTCTTGCTTTGCCACCATGGTCCCTTCCGTGCCAGTGCGGTTTTGTTTTTCCAGCTGGTGAGTGTGTTGTTGGATAGACTTAATAGACGGCGTAGTAGAGCTCCTTTGAGTAACGAAAAGAAGCTGCGCACCGTATTGCACAGTGCAGAGGGCTGTGCATTTTCAGCCATCAGAAGAGGTGGCTGGGCCCTGCTACTGATAAATTTCTTTAAACAAGCGTCTATGTGTCATGATGTTCTCTCCAGAAGCAATTTTAATAATTAAAATGCTGTCCGTACCAACATTTGCACAGTTGACTCAAGCTAGTATGTAGCCTGTGGTCCTCATTTGAAATTTATGAGGTCAGAGTTTGACCACTTTGAATCACCAGCTTTCAGTGTTGTGCTATCATTTTAATTTAAAGCAGGGTAAACAGTTTAAAAAATGTAGATTGGGGGATCAGAGCAAAAAATAAATCAGTAGCTTGAAAAGACAGATAGCTTTTCATAACCCCTTTCAGCTTTTGTTTTCTCCTCCCTTCTGCTTCTTCATATTTTCTGAAAGATAACAAACTTCCTTATTTTAGGCCATGCTAATATGGGCAATTTAAGAAAGGCTGGACAAGGTTGAAACGGACCATCCTAAAATTCAGCTTGTTCAGTAAAGGAGTGAAACTGCTGAGAACTGCCAATACAGGTAGCCTCTCGCCTTCATTGGCGATGTTAGGTAATCATTGCGTGGTGTGACCAAGAGATTTGAATTTTAGCCTGATATTAATGAAAATTTTCAAAGTAAGGAGTCTGCTAATATTCAGCTTGTTCTTCTTGTCTGCAAAGTCAGCATTTTATTTTGAAGCTCTTTCAAATAGAGTCTAAAACACCTGTGTGGTAGCTAGAGGGGGCAAAGGGGGAACATTCTTCAGTTTCACAGCCATGGCAGTTTTCCCCTACCCCCTTTAAAAAGAGCATAATTGCTCTTTAATGTCTTTAAAAATGAGCGGCTCTTTGCTTTGTATTAGAATCCATTTTCCCTTTATTAAAGTTCCTTTTTTTTTTTTTTTTTTTTAAAGACAGTATTGGGAGGGGGAAAATGTTCATAAAAGTTGAAGCACTTTAAAGCAGTATCTCTCTGTTTACAGTCCAAGTAACTTACATATTTCAGTGGTTTGTAACTCCCAGTATATATATATTTTTATGCTAGGGAAGTGAAGCCTATCCTCTTTTAAAGAATCATTTGTGAATTTTGGTTTATCTCTAGCTTCTGATAAAATACTGCCTTTTCCCCTACCACTTACCCCTCCCCAAGACACATGTCCCAAGTACTACCTACTCTCTGTATCTCTTCTTTGTGATTTATAGGTGGAAGATGTGCAGTGGTTCAGGCTTATCATTTACTTTAGCAAGGAAAAGGTTTATTTGATTGCAGCATTTTTAAAAAATTAGTCTGTATAGAAAATTGGATAAAAAACTACTACGTACAAATATACATATGCCAAAACCTTTTTTGTGTATTTGTGTGTAAATCCAAAAACATGAAATGATAAATTTATGATAGTAAGATTTTTTTTTCTAGGGAAATTAGAGTTTTGTGAGGTCCAGAACAGTTGATGTAATGGGGAGTGCAAGTTTGTGTCATTACTAGGTATCACTTGCAGTGCCATGAGTGTGAATTGGAAATCTCTAGGGCCACATCGAGTTAGGCGCTTATGCAGTGTCTTCAGGCTAACAAAACTGCTTTAAGCTTGCCTTGATTTATTGGTGTGTTGTTTTCTGTTTGACCTCAGAGGTTTCACTTTCATCAGCCAGATTTTCTATGAAGAATATTGTGGTGTGATTTGGTTTCCAAAGGTGGTCTAACCTTTATGGGGTTTTTAAGTTGAGGTTTGGATTCCTGTTGTTTGAATACTGTTAATAGTAATAGTAGTAATAGCAATAGAAAGAAACACTTTGGGCTGTTGCTTTTCTGTTCCTTCTTGAATGCTTCTTACACATCTTTGGAGATCCCATCTTTTTCATATTCAGTGTGAAATGGATTAAGGGATTAAAAGTGAAGAAAGTTAGGAGAGTCATAATGGATTACAAACACTTTCGGTTTTTCTTTTTAAATTTTCAGTTAGTGAGCAAGGATCTTGTGCATATGTGTATTCTGTTCATTTATAAAAATGTATAGGAAATCTTAGTTTAAAGAATGCGCTGCTTTTAAGGAATTCCTGTTAATATACCATATGTTTCATAAAGCAGTGGACAGCTCACTGAAAAAGCAGAGAAACCATTTAAAAACAAAACAACTTTTGAGCTACAATTGCTTCCAGCTCAGTTATTTTGCTATTGATTTTTGTGATTCAAATTCACTAGAAAATAATTTGATACATTTGGAAAGCAGCAATCACAGCTGTAAGATTGAGTAATTTAAAGATAAGCAAAATGTCCACATTGTATGGTATTTAAAAAAAAAAAAAAAAAAAAAAGTCTTGTCTGTGAATGAATTCCATAGGCCACAGATCCTTCCAGAGCTGTTCTTTGTAAAGCATCTAGAGATTTCAGGTATTTGTCTAGTATTAGGAGTATTTCCAGCTAAACCAGTAGGCACTTAGGAATTCAGTCCCTTTTTAAACTATTTTTGGAACGCAGGAATGCTGAACTGATGCTTTTTGAATTTCCCAGGTCTATAGTGCATATGCTGCAAATTGCAGTTGGACTATGTTGAACTTGCTGCTTATGTACATATGATTTGTATAGGAACTCTTCTGTGTTGAATTTGCCACAATGCCTTTACCCTCTGTATATACACAGCAGAAATTACCCAAAGTTACAGAAATATAGAAGTCTGTGCTGAGAGAGATCTTGAATTTCACAGAATCACAGAATGCTTAAGGTTGGAAGGGACCTCTAGAGACCGTCTAGTTCAACCCTCCTGCTCCAACAGGGACACCTAGAGCCCATGGAACAGGGCGGCATCCAGGCGGGTTTGGAAGATCTCCAGAGAAGGAGAATTTGGTTTAGTTAAAATGTTTTCTTGATTGAAATTTAAACTAAATGTAATCAGACTCAAACATCAAGGGTGGTGGACTGAATATTTACACGTTTGTTAAAACTGTATAGATTAGACTTTTGTACACAAGTTTTACAGCCAGTGTAGCCCTGTGACATTCTCTTCACGTGTGACATATGCAGCAGCTGTGTGATCTGTAGTTTATATCTGTAATGGGTTATGCGATGTATTCAGATCATTAGAATCATGAGGGCCAATCTTAAATACTCTCTCAAATAACTCTATTTGCTGGTGAGGAGAACTGTTTGTTTTAAAAACCTCAGAAGTTCTCGAATTGCAAGATGTTTTCCTTAGGTCAGTTGATTATTGACATCTGGTAGTCCCATTTCTCAATGGTGAAATGAAACAAGGTGAGAACAGAAGCTCTGCTATTAGGATGGATGATTAGATTAGCAAACCTAATTACCCGCCTTGGGACTTGGTGCAGACCTAGGGCAACTTGGATTATGAAGGCAGGCCTCTTCTTTCAACTTTTTTCAGTAGACTTCTGACAAGTTTGGTCTTACACATGATTAAGCTCTGGTATAACCATAGGAGAGCTTATCTTAAAGGTATTTTATAATCTTGCACTTTTTTTTTTTTTTTGGCTGTGTGTTTGTTAGAGATTTACTTTTTGTAGTCTGTGACTTTCTTACAATAGAACTTTGCTCCATGAAAACAAAGATGATTACAGGTTATTTGGCAAAACTTTAGCAGCTTTGGAGTTCTGTCACTTGTTCGGTTATTTGCTGTGTTCTATTAGTGTGAAAACTGCTCTGATGCTTTGTTTATAATGATTGAGAAGTGAAGACTTGTTTTTCAGTATTTAGATACAGTCCTCCTGTGTGGGGAAAAGAATAGGATAGAGACCTCTACAGGTGAGCGGTGGGGGAAAATTAATATTTCTGATATGAAATGAAAACTATTCCTATATGATCAGAATATTATAAAGTGTTGCCCAAACATAGTCAATCCAGGGGCATATTAGTTCCGATATTTTAATACTTGTTGTTATAACATATTAGTTATCATAGAATCTAATTAGCCAGAGTCTGGAGGAAAAGGTTTGGAAACTCTTTTTTATCTTTTCTTGATTGAGAGAATACTGCAGACTGCGGATTTCTAAAGCTGTTGTTTTGGAGCAAAACAGAGCAAGGTAACTCTGCTTTTACATCCATAGTACAAAGGCTAGGAAGACTGAATCAGGCAGCCTTTGTGATTTGTGGCTCACTCATCCCCTTTAAAAGAACATAAACAATAGAGCTCCATATATAGTGAATGGCTGAATAAATAGGAAGTTATGCCCATCTTATTCTTAAAGTTTTAAAGCTCGGTATTAGCAAACCTAGAGGTAATTTACTGCAGTATTTAGGAGTTGCAAATGTTAAGTGTCATCAGTAGTCAGGAGAATAGAGCTGGTGATTGCAATATGAATCCTTTTCAATGGAGTTATGGGAAACATATAGCATAAAATATGATAAAATATGCAGTAAAGGATTTATTGTTATATTGCTATCCCAGAAAGAGCATGTGGTGTGTATTCCTTAGGTTTATTACTTCAGATGAATATTTCGTTTGTAAATAGGAAAAAGATGGCCAAATAATCACAAATTTCAACAATATTATCGAGATAATTTCTCTGTATTGAATAAAGAACAGTACATAATAACTTGCCTCCCACTTGTTGATAATGATCTGATAAGTGAATTTAAAGTCAATGCTTTCAGTGAATGAGCATTTTTAAATAGTTTGTACGTTTGGTTTACAGTTGTTTCTTTACTCTTTGCATGATGGTCTAAGGATATAGCCAAGACCAAGGCTTTTGATATCTTCTACTGGACCAAGTCTTGGTTTGAAAAGCTAGGGGATTTTTAATGCACATAAGTCCTTTATCTAACATGAGAGTGGAACAGCAGAATTGAAAGCTAAATAAAAATGGATAGATCTTGCTGAGTTTGGCTTTGCTTTGCAGAAAAAAAATCTCCATACACCTATTATGTAGTGGCCTTGATGTCTAAATATGTAGTAAGAAACTTGAGTTCAGTGCTTATATAGGCTTCACATATTAACCAAAAGAAACTTAAAGGTTTAATTTGTTTTGATGTGCATCAAGAAAAAGCGGGGAAGGAGAAGGTGTTTTTTCAGATCATTCTGGCTGATAGTCATAAATAGAAATTCTCAGGAGGACTAATAGCCTAGCTAAAGCTAAAATAATGGGTGTTGAATGGTGCTCTATATGGATTGTTTAATGTTCAGAAATTCGTCTTACAGTTTTGTTACTGATGGAAAAATACCAAGCTAGTTTTCCTTTTTGAGGCCAGAATGTGAGTACATTTCTAGTTTGGACAGATTAAAAAAAACAAAATGCAGGGTGAAATACCTTTAGAACCAGTGTTACTCATAAATTCAGGTAACTTTATCATTCTTGTGCTCTTTAAGAAATTACAGGTTTTGAAAATAAATGGCTATTGTCTTTGCAATTACTTGTAAAATCAAGCACGCTTGTTTAGTCGTAGGATACTTCTGCTGAAATGCCACAGAGACTATTATAAGAATAGGGATCAAAGGCAAAATAAAGAAGTGATAGTCATTTACTTTCTCGTGACATGACAAACAATATCCTGTGACCCTTCTATGTGTCACATTTGCATTGTTTTGAATGTATGGTACTATGAGGTCAGACCCATCCTTCATGACTGCTTAAATAATGATTTAAGAGAACACTAAGAAGACTTTCTTTGGCACTGATCCTTTGAATATTTCATTTGAGCAAGGACAAAATTGTAATGTTTCTTTTTTCCTGCACTGTGGTTCTCACTTACTAATTATGCACTTGGTTTCTGCATAGAATTCACGTTGATGTCAGTGGGTTTTCTGTGCTGAGAATCAGCAATGTAGATTTCTGAGACTGGATTAAAGGAGTCTGGCCCAGAGGCTAACAGCCTAACTTGGACCTAAATCCTCCTGCTCTTATGCTTTAGAAATAACTAGTTGAGTGCAATGGTAGCCTGACTTTTACATTGCTGTTACTGTATTTTGTGTCAAACCAGATAAAGAAATAGACATTTTGGGTGATATGTTGTGCAGTGCAATTCAGTGGCTTCCAATGAATCTGCTTGTCTGTGCCACTTGAGGTTTTTATACTCTTGGTTACTGAAGACAGTTCGACTAAATTTTAAAAAATACTTAGTGTAGTGCTTGAAGCCTTGATTCTGAGAGATTATTAATTTAAGGCTGATACCTGGTCCCATAGAGAGTTCTGTGTGAAGTTCTGTGTAGATGGTCTTGCTAGTGAAATCTTGTCTAGCTGATCTTGTATAGCTGTACTACCTATTTTTAGTGTTCAAGAACCCAACTGAAGCCCACCTGTTTAAAAAGTGATCCTCTCTTCAGATGCCAGCAATATTTTTCTAAGTGATTGCAGTAGCTAAACTGCAAGTACAGTGTAATTAAGTAGCAATGTGTCATCTTATAACATGGAGTCTATCACACAGGTGATATCTGAGGAGGAGATGCAGCATGAAGTAGTGAGCTATTTAATTAAGTAGGAAAGGCTTACAAGCCTCCCATTTTCAAAAACAGAGCAGTGTGGTATTGTTGAGACTCTAATACCCAATGCTTCTTAAAGCCAGAGGTGACTAACCTTCTTCAAATCTTCTTCAGAAGCAATCAGATACAGAATGCACTTTTTCACAAAAGCAGTTTCTTGCACAAAGCAAGCAAGGTTTATAAATCTGCTAAGCCTTATAAAACCTGTTATTACTTGTGTCCTTTATACGGTAGGTATTTTAGCTTTTTAAGTGATATTATCACTTTAATTAAAAACTTATCAAAGTCTGCCTCTTAAACTGAACCAATTCAGAAATCTAAAACAGGAACATTCTACAGTGAAAACTAGGTGTTGAAAGTTGTATCAAATTTCAGGTATGTTGATTATTTAAAAAAAAAAAAAAAGATGCATTTTCTTTGTGCATTTCATGAACAGAGTATCAGACTTCATTGCAAAGCTCAAAGTTTCTTTGGCCTCTGTGGGAGTGAAAGCAAGTAATCCCTTTGAAGTGAGTTTTAGCTTCCATACTTATACTTCATGTCTGGTAACCCTAGCCTTTTCCATAGAAGGTGGTAATAATTATGGGCTCACATGATGCATAAGTCATCGAGTCCTCCAGAAGCATTTATCAGCAGTTCAGAGGACATTGGGTCAAGTTCTCTTTGAGGCCTGTGGTCCTGTAACCCCTAACCTTGTGCAGGAGCATCCTCCATCTGGGAGGGTTAGTCCTGTATGTTTAGAGAAAGCACAAGAAGTAACGGCTGTTTGCTCCAAAGCAGTTAGTGCGTGGAGAACTAAGAGCTTCTTGTATCAAAATAATTTTGCTATTCTTTTAATAAGATAATTAGGTTTGAGTTTTAGAAATAACAGTTCATACTGTGGTTTTCTCTTTGAAGAACTTCTATCCATTGACCAGAGGCCCCAGCGTAGGCTTGGCCTTTATGTTGGAAGAGCTTTCCTGAGGTCATAGGCTTCCTACAGCAGGGCATAGTGGTGTAGCGTTTTTATTAGTGGGGGAGCAGTACATGGGTTGTTTTCTAGAACTGTTCATTTATAAAAAGATTCTCCCTGTGTCTTGTGTTGTCCAGTCTTCGTGGAGGTTAGGGTGAAGAGCACTTACATTGTGAATTCTAGCATTCCAGAGAGGATGGCTCTCTGGATGAATGGATTCGCAAGCTCGCTTCACAAAGTCTGATTCAGCAACGAAATACACTCTGGTAGCCTGGGTAATCTTTCTGTGTCTTAGATTCTGAGGAAAGCTGGGGACAAGCTGTCACTCACAGTTGCATTTTGATTTCCAATTCTTCACCTGAAACAAGGCGCTCGGCCTGATTTGGCCTGAAATTAAATTTACTGAGGTTAAATTTACTGTAGAGACGACCATCTGTGTGGTTGTTTATAGCGGTTTGTATTTGAAATCACAAATAATTTTTGAAAAGGGGAGTATTCCGTCTCATTGTGGTAGTGTCTCAGGCATCTTGTGCTGATAGGTTGCTAACCGTGGATTCGCTGTGTTGTGACACTCAAACACTGCAGAGATTGCACTGTTTGCTTGGTCTGGAAAGAGGAGTAAGGGAAGAGAAGAGGGATTATATGTGGGACAAGAATAGTAGAGAAATAGAGCATTAATTTAAAATAAATTAACTTAGTATCTTGTGTTTTCTAAAAATAAATTGTATTACTGGGAAAATACAAGTGAAGTTATAAATGAAACAGTTACAGAAGAACTTGAACACTATTCAAAATACACCTTTGACTCCTTTCTATCTATCGATGTGACTGTTCTGAACAGCATTTTAGGAGCTATTTGCTTTTCTTGGTTTCAATGGCAGTTGTTAAAACACCGTGTAGGTAATGTGTACATTTTAGTAGAAATGTAGTTGTATAGAGGCAAATCCTATATTGGCGAGTGACTGGTTTTGTTTTTTGCTTTTTTCTTTTCACTCAGGAAATTTGTAGTTAAAAATGTAACAGGCTTTCCTGGTTGGATTTAAAGCTGGAGTACTTAGAAGTCTGTACTTAGAATGTATAGTATCTATTTTAAGATACAAATTACTGTGAAAGATGATACTATTTTTCTTGATGTTTTAAAAAAATTATTGATTTCTCAGAACCTTTTTTATCACCAATTGTAATAGTAGGTGGAAACAATGTAATGGCTTCATGTAGTATTAATGCAGTAATGGATACTGTATGCTATATTCATGTTTGCTTTCAAGATTCTTATTTAATGGACAAAAGTATATAATAGCTCAGAGTAGCTTAAATGTTTACTGCTACAATTCTGAAGCATGATGTTAAACTAGACTGTTCTTTTACTATAGTGAGGGAAAGTTATGGCAGGTTTAAAATTCTTTGCCTTTGAAAAATATGAACTCACTGATGTGCTTTCAAAAATATCTTCTACATTTTGACAAATTCTGTATAACTTCTTGTTCAGTAAGTATTTATCACTGACAACATTTTGACTGTGTATGTTAAATACTCTTGAGTGTGTGCTTATTGTTGGTGATATTTCCAAGTTCAGAAAATCTGCTCTTTCATAACTATAATATTTAGGTTTCGGATGAATATGGGAACAAACTGATGGAATGTAGCTGAATCTTTTGGAGATTTTCATTTAGGTAAATGCATGCACAGGCTTCAGTAGCAATGTGAGGAGACAACATTCATGTACATCAGTTTTCATGTAGAATTGGTAACCAGGGCACAAAATTCTGTTTTATAAGATTACAATGCTGACTGTTCCCAAATGATTGCCAGCCTAACTGTTGCTGGTGATTATGTCTTGAAAACTGAGGAAGATCTGATTTTCTTTGACTATTCCCAGGAAATTCTAAGAATTCAAAGGATAAATCTTTACACAAGAGATTACTGTTTTTTTTTTTTTAAACCACCTGCATTTTCAATTTCATCTATTTTCCTTGCTAGCTGGACTTCAGCCTTTCACTAGACGCATTATTTGGATGTTATTGATGAAGACTCCAGTTTCAGATTTGTAACACAGTGCTGTCTGCAGCTGGTATCCTCATATTGAACTTTCATTGTTGTCTGCTGTTCTGAAGATGTCCTTTCTTTTGCTATGTGTTGTTTTAAAATAAGCACGTAGTGTTCTCTGAGTGAATGGATGGCAAAGGGAGAAGAAAGAATTTCCCTAATGGTTCAACAAGAGCACTTAGTAAATAATTTATCATCATCAAGTGCCAGCGTTATCTGAAACTTGACAGGTCTTTCTTTTATGATTCAGTAGTGTCTGTGATGACCTGCTGCACACACTGGCCATCTTTCAATGTTGTAAATTCATTCTGGTGTCATCCAGCCACTCTTCCTTTATAAAGTGTAAGAAGTAGCGGAATAATTTGTCTGCTAATATTCATGAACTGTATGTTAGTAAATGTGTTTGTCTTCAAAATATTAAGCCTGAAAATACTTGTTTTTCCTTATCCTTACAATTTTTGTGTTCAAATTTGTAACAAGACAACTTATTTTGTGCTAAATATAAGAAAATGATTTACTTATTGATTGACATTATCAAGCAGTGAGGCAAACACTGTAGCAGGTAGCATTACCTTCTTGTGTTGATGTCTGCCAGAAGTTAACAGGAAAAAAGTGATGTCCTTTCTCCCGCTGAGAGCTAATATGCAGGAAGGTAATGGGTTTTAAAAACGCTGCAACTAATGGTGTGAGATCAATATCACTGCTACTACAGGTGAAATGCCCCTACATATATTATTAAGACTGTCTTCAAAATTAAATTACTTGAAGGACTTTAGAATGTTAGAGGACTCAGTATATATCTTCACAGTAAAATACTAATAGACATGAATTTGGTGGAATAATATGAGTATTTTTCTTCTGACTTAAGAAATTTGAAAACTTTTTTTTTAAAATAGTTGATGTTGGAGTTAGGCAACTTTGCAAGGATTGTGTGTTTGTCCATGTGTGTTTTTGTCTGATGGTAGGAGAATGAGCAAGATAATCTTGTTTTGATGTATTAGCAATATAGTCATAACCCTGATATTGAGGGTATGTGCTTTTAGTTAGGCCTCAGATATTTGAAAGATGCATTGTTTTAATATTAATGTGATTATGTGATTCTTGGTTACACGTGTTAAGTATCAAGCATGCAATGGGTTTACTTACATGTGCCATGAATCTTTTTGCTCCATATCTCAAGAGTTTTGTCATGTGCTATGAAACTTGCCAGGTTTTAATCTCATAGTATCTCATTCTAGCTCATAATTTATTATTCCGTCATTTGTTTAGAAATGGGGTTCAGACTGGTCGTGGGAGCACGGTTTTAACTTCTTGGTGGTTTTCCAGGGCAAACAGGGAGAGATTCCTAAGTTGTGGTAGTTAGTGTAAAGATAGAATCATCCCTAAATATTAATTGCTATGAGAAGTTACTTCTGAATATAATATTCAGAACTGTAAAACAGTTGTTTTCAAACTTACTATTCAGTATTCAGGTTGAATCTTTTCACTTTTACATTATGTTGAACAACTGGAAATGAGAGTTGTATTGTCATTGCAGCTACACTATGTATGTTTTCTTTATTGTAACTTTGAGACTCTGTGAACGTGCATATATTTTCTGTGGTACTCAGCCTTAGCATGCTCAGACTAACACATAGGAAATGAAATGCTGTGGCATAAGTACACAGTCTATTTTCTAGTCCTGGACAGATGGGTGAAATCATCATTCCCCAGAGATGCAGCTTGTGACTAGATCACTTGTCACAGTAAATATATTCAGTGTTCTATAACATTGGCACAGTCTAACATGAACAAATATCAATGCAGAAAGGTAATCCTACTTAGGACTTTTCAAATACCTCCTTGATTGCAGTGGTATGTTCAAACACATGCACAAATGTGAACTCTACATGGAATAGCAGGGACAAAAATAATTCTCATGAAAAAATAATGTGTAAATATTGTCATAAGGTGTGGAGCACATGGAGTTCATCCTGCACAAACCCCTGTTTGTCATAGCCTTAGGAGATTGTGTGCCAGTGATTTTTCTTTTTTGTGCTGCACTGTTAGTGGCCAGTTGCAAAACAGAAACTTCTATTTCTCTTGAGAAAATGAGTAATCATTTTTGCTGCATTTGTATATATGCATATGTGTGTGTATATATATAAAAGTATAAAATACATGTGTAAAACCTTCTCTTTATATATCTCTGGGTATATTAAAAATACTTTCCACTAAAAAGATTGCAGCAACCTGAAGATTAAAAGGTGCAGGGCGTATAATGTAAAATACAAAGTTTTTACTTTCGTGGGAATGCTTATGCGTCTTGTAAATGCTATTTTAAAGCATGACACATTATCATTGACAGATACTTAATCCCTGGAATTTTTAAGCAAGAGAAGAGATGAGATATTTTGTGTGTTTGCACTAATTAGAGCATTGTTTGTTACCATTTTTTTGAAAAGATTATTACATTTGATCCAATACCAATGTTTCTGTCTTATCTTTAAATGTCTGTTTATAAATGCATGAATTGTAACAGCCATTGACAGATACTGATATAGACAAAACTTATGTCATACCTGTGAGATACTGTAGTTCAGTGTGGAAACTTCCTAAAACATGAAGGAATACAGACCATGGAAAGTCAAAATGCTTGTAGCATTTCAAGCATTATTACTATTCACTTGAAGGTCACACAAAATAACTATGGATTTTGAAAGTGATTTTTAAATTTTTTTGTGGATATGTATTTTTCCTAAAAATACCAAAAGAATAATTTATGCATGTATGACTTACCTTATATGAAGTGTTACTATCACTGAATTACATTAAGACTTATTCTGGATAGATGCAACAGTCAAGTTGTTTGTTTAAAGGAATAAATGTGCTTGAAAATGCCAGAGAACGCTTCATATTTTCATTTTAGAAAATTGTATCCTAACTTAGGAATTATAGGCCTTGTCATACCATCTTTTTAATTATTTCTTGTTTAGGACAATCATTGTAGTTGCACGTTCTGTAAATCTTCGTGGGCTCGTTGGTGCCTGCTGTACTTGCGTAGCCGTCCTGCCTCAGCCAAGACCAGATACTAATCATACCCTGCAGCTGCTTCTGCCTACGTGCTGCTTTCACTACAGCTGGGGACAACTGAATTTCTCAGCAAGCAATGATTAGCATTTTGATCTTAGCAGGCACTTTACTGTCTTGAATACCAATGTCTGAATGATAGTTTTTGCCACGCAAGGCATAAACAGCTATTGCATGTATACTTGTAGTTAGCTTCTGCTTACTAAAAACACTTGATCAAATATTGCACACTTGATTTTTAAATATTTTTTTATTAGAAGTGATTTCCTCTGATTTATAGATCTACAAATTCCTAGTTTTATGTGTCTAAGTATGCTCAGTCGACTGATTTGAGTATGAAATGCCGGAAGTCTGGAAGAGCATTTAGTGTCAGGAGTCATGATCTAATACGTTAGTGGTTCACGCCAGTGCTCCTAGCTACATGCAAATTGACAGTATTCAAGTGTAACCAGACAGCATTTGTAGTCTACAGATTAGCATAGCCTGAGAAAAATCCAATTATCCTTTCTGTGGTTGTTTGCCTTCATTATATTTTTGTTTCAGGGTAACTTTTTGTTAAATGTTCAGAATTATTTATAGAAATAATATCAGTTTTATAAATAGTGGATGATAATGATTTGAGTCACCAGACAGACACACTCTGTCCATCCTTTCAATAAAGGAAATGTCAAACTTAAGAAGCCCAAGTACCAAGGAGTAGGAGCACAGAAGTTAAGCATGCTATGTGTGTAGATTTTGCTGCAAAATAAGTTTAAACCAAGGCCATCTTACGCACCTGGCCCTACTGCAGCTGTCAGAGAAAAGCCTGATTTCCCCAACTCGGGAACAGAAGAACTGTAGAAAGCTCTTGGGGAGAGTTTCAGGTTGGTCTACTCAGGCCCTGATGATCTCTCTGTATCTTCAGGGATGCTGCTGAAATGAATAGGCTGTATTAGGTGACTGCAACTCCTTGCAAAACCACACATTATACTCAGTTATATGGTTGAGACTGGTTCACAAGAAACAAGCAGGCAGGATTTTTGTTAATTGTTTATTTAAAGCTGAGCCAAGGTTACACAGTTGTGCTTCACAGAATTAGGATCCATATGACAGGCGGTTGATACTCATGACACCGGAGCTTGGATTACAGATCGTCTACCTGCAAAGATACTCAATAATCTTTTTTTCACAGAGATTTTAGGAGTAATACAAAGTGAACATTTGCAAGGAGCTTTGAGACATTTGATCAAACGTTATAGTTAAATTCAAAATTCTGCAATTAAAGAAGGCCAAACAATATTAACTTTGAATCTGTGGAAAATTCTTTAAGAGCATACCTAAGTAGTGCAGAAATAATTTAATAATTTATAGAAATTACCATAAAAGTTCAGTAAATCGTGCATCAAGTTAAGATCCTACTTGCTATTGCATTTTTGGATTTTATGAGTCAGCAGCTTTATAACTAACCATCTGAATTTCAAATGGTAAATGTATTTTTAATGCAGCTCAGAATGCATAAGAAATTATAAAAGGTTGCCCTTGTGAAAAATTTAAAGAGCTATGCATTTGTAATTTGATATATGTAACATAATCTATTATGCATATCAGGTGTATGTTGTGCAATTTTATTATGTAAAACATTGCATGAGACTTTTTTTCCCCATCTTTTTGTAAACGAAGTCACTGAGCCACAGTTGCTTTCAAAGGGAAAGGCTGTGTGGCGTTTGTTTGTTTTAGTAATTTCAAATGTGAAGATACAATATCTTGTAGGAGTGTATGAAGCCTAGCCTGACTTCACGTACAAGTTAGCAAGTGTGCATCATCTTTGTTCAATACTAACAGGATATCAAGTCCAGAGTTGGACCTGTTGGCCAAAAAGATGATTAGAAGGAGGCAATAAATCCATGGTCGCTTGCCTGTCCAGTGTCTTCTCATAGCAGTAGCTGGATTGTGTTTGTGCATGTTAGCAGTAAGATGTTTGCATTTTTCTGTGATGTAATTTGTCTATAATGGCTATGAATCTTGTTTAAGGAATAGAAAAACTGACCCAAAAGTACATTCTTAATGGGGAGGTCTAGCTTAACTGTTGATCACTGAAAGGAGATCATATAACATTGTCTTAGAATAAATGTGCCGTGTTTCTGATTTGAAATTAAGAGTAAGTTTGAATTCTTTTCAGATTATGTCTGTAAGCAACTATTTAGATAGATGTATTTAGATAATAATCTCTCAAATGTGTCAATTGATACAGGACTAAGTGGTGAATTTTGGCAGATACAATGTAGAGAGATGTCACATTTTCTCCCAGAAAGCATCGCTGTGCACTAAAAGTTCTGTGTAGCATTAAAGGCACTGCTTGTTTGGGCTGGTTAGATGCTTCTGCTGCTAATCAAGAACATTCAGTTATGCTACCAATACTAGTATTAAAAGAAAAACTTAGTCTCCATAGGTAGAAATTGACTTTATAAATCTACTTTATAAATCTACTGAAAGCAGATAGTATTTCTTCTGTTGTCAGACAATATTGCCAAAAGACTGCGCAAGGAAAGACCAAATGCAAAATTTTCCGAACAAGAAAAAGCTTTCTGACCAATAGTTAATGATAATACTGAGATATGGCCCTCTGTTAAAAGATGTGCCCTTAAATCCTAAATTGCATTATGTGTGTACATGTTGGCATTAACCATCATGGCAAGCAAGTTAAGGATAGTAAAGCAACAACTACAAACGATTTTAAACAGCAAACAATGAAAAGAGTGAGGCAGTATAGAAGATAATTAGGAGAGCTAGTAGTCATGCTACAGAAAAAAACAACTTTGCTTTTCCTTAAGTGTTAAGATGAATTGGGGAGTACTTTAGATAGAAGTTCTAAAAATATAAATAAATAGTGTTAATCAAAGCTGCAAAATTCAGGGAGTTTTTTTTTGCTTGCCACTCGACCTCTTTGGTGATATGAAGGAAGATGAAAGGGTAAGAGGGGCCAAGACTTAAAGGCTCTCACTGGGAAACACTAGCAATAGGGGAAAAAAATACCCTTGGCAGGAAGAGGTTAGGAGAAATTTGGAATAGTATGGAGTGGAAGAGTTTGTAAGGATATCGGTAGTATTAGGCAGGACATACTGCCATTAATTGTGAATTAACAAGGTTAATAGAATTATGTACCATCCAGTTGTCACTAAAATGTTCGGTTTTATGAATGACAAACTGGAAAAAAAAGTGAACAAATGCAGAAACACAGTCTGAGCAGTTGATAATGAGTATCTGTACGCAAAACTAGTGCATCTCTTCCAGAATGTCTGACCTCCTATGTAAAGAATCTTAACAAATGTTTTTCAGTAATCAGAGCATACCCTAGGTATCAGAGTGCCTAATTATAAACAAACATTCACTCAGTATTTTGTTATACTATTTTTTCTGGCAATCTTCAGGCTTGTGGGCTGCATAATTGTCAAGAGTTTTCGTCTTTCATGGGTTAATTTATTATGCTAATTAGCAATCAACATAATTTTTAGGTATAAAAGAATATTTTTTTGAACCTTTGTGTAAGCACAGTCGTGATTTTCTTCATATATTGTGGACAAAACCCTTCATTTTGTTTGAATGCTTAGGAGCCTTTAGAAACTGCCTTTTGATCCATGTTTAGACCCAGGGACAAACTGTTTGAGAACAGAAGTAATCAAGGACATCTTGATGAACAGGTGAAAGTGATAAGCAGTTAACCCAACTTAACAGCTTTTTAAACCTTTGGTCACTTTTAGTTTTATTGGTGTTAATTTATATCTATATATTCATTTATAATATTTATTAGCATTTTTCACAATATTTTTCACAATTTAGCTGCATGAATTCCTGAATTTAGAAAAAGCTCGGCCCAGGCTGGTGATACTGCTTTTAATAAGTACAAATAGCATTTAGGTAGCAACTATAGCAATTGCTGTTGTTCAGTCTGTCTACGGCTGACAGTTACTGTGGGAAATGAACTGCACTGTAGTATCAGAAAGGGCAAGGAGCGTTAGTCTCCTAGTTTTGTGGCTTTTTATTATTATTATTTCTTCCCCCTAAGTTGAAAAAAGAATTTTAAAAATGGATCCCCTCCTCAGGTCTCAGTAATGGAAAATTGATCCTAGTCACTAATGATGAGCAGTAAAGCTTGCTGATACTGCTTGGAATGTTTTGTATGCAGAGATGCCAATCAGTTGCATTTAGACTGGCAGATTGTTCATTGATCTTATTTTCTTATATGCTTGGTGTTTAAAATCATAGACCATGTTTATTTGGATCATATATCAAAGCAACCACGCAAGGAGCAGAGTGGTTACATATGGATGTGCTTTAGCTTTCCAAATATTGTTTCTTCAACTATTCTACTTGATGAGCAGGAAACATGTGAAAAAAAATGGCAGGGTACAATTTAGTCCAGAGAAACTATGGGGAGAAAAAGAGGCAATCATTATGTTGTTTAAGAGGCTGCCTATTTAAAAGTATAAAAGTGCACTTCTAAGCAGTGAGGCATGATTTTTAAGGAAAGGCTCTTTATGGGAATTCCCTTAGATATCTCCAAAATTCTTGAAAATGTTTCTGTAAAATGCTGGGGAAAAAATCTATAAGAATTTTATTCAGTTTTGATTCTGAACTAAAATATTGAAAAATTGTTACCGGACAATCTTAGCTCCCTGGCTCTAGTTCTGGTTATGCACATCTGTGGTTGCAGAACGAGTGAAGACTCAAGTCCCGAAGCATAAGTGTGTCCATGTAAGGGGTACTAATGAGACATGAATGTATAAATTCAGGCATGAATTTGTTAGATCTGACAGGAAAAGAACCTCAAAATATGAAATGGCAGTGGCTTAACAGATATTCAGTAAAAAATGCAACTTCTGACTATAAGCACATCTACACAGGCTATCTAGAGTGTTATATATGTTTTTCCTGCAGAAGTAGGAAGTTGAATTTCATTACAAGGGCATAGCATCCTCAACTTGAGATATTAAGTAATGGATCTCCATGTTTTTTCTTCTGGTATTGCAAACACCAATGTTCCCAGTCATTTTGTTGTTCCTGCCAGTGACAAATCCCAGCTATTGACTGAGGAGTTGTGGAAAAAGTAAAACAGGATTTGTTCTTAGTGTGTGTGAGATAATAACTACGAGGTGGTTAAAGGGGACTTTTCTTTCATAACTCTATTTGATGTTTTATTTGTTTCAACAGGGAAAAATAGTCTGTAAACAAATACGTAAATCTCTGCCTAGAGCCGTTCCAGGTCTCCCATGCCCTACATACAAGGTGTGTATGCAAGGCCTTTTCTGAGGTTCGCACTGTTTCACACTCAGAACAGGAGTGAATTGGGAGACTGGGGGCCTAAATTGTTTAAATTTGTTCAAGTCCATCTTTTAATCTTAAATTTTTCATTGATACTCTTAGTCATGTAAATTGATTAGATTAGAGCCTAAAAGGATGAATAGTTTGTACATGCAAAATTATACACATTTATATGGATGAAAAGTCAGTTTTTCTTAAAAATTCGTAAATCTTACAAAACATGTAAATTTGCATGCTTTGGAATATTTCCAGTGGACAAAAAAAAAAAAAAAAAAAAAAGGAACACTACCTTTCTGCCTCTTCCTCCCCTGTCCAGCCCTCAAGTTGCCTGGGTGTTTATTTCAAAAATACATATTTAAAAAAAGATAACTGGTTGCGAGATAAAATTTCATACAAAGCGCAGCTAAAACAGCTTTTACTAACAGATGCTTAAGTAGACTGTCTTCGCTGAGCAGTCAAACACAGGGCATTAATCTCATGTCCAGCTGGTTAAATCCTGTAAGTATGTTCTAACAGGCATACAAAAAGTTGGACAGACTATATGAAATGCTATTGTTGTTTTAATAATAGATTAATCACATAGGAACGCCGTTATCTCCTATATGTCATAAATTTCTGCTTTATATCATGAATTTATGAATAGTCGATATAATGAGCATACTTCATTGAAATAACTAATTATGAATGATGTGATTTATTGAACTAACTTTGCTGGAAATTTAATAGAAACATCTACTCCAAAGCAATTCAAACACAAAGTATGTATTTGCATTTTAAAAATCCTGTCCAATATACTAAATTTTCTGCTTTAATTGCACATTAACCTTTGAGAAATTATACTTCTGGGAAAACTTCCCGCTGGAAAATGGCGTTACCAAACGCAGTGATGGTCTGTTTGCAGGTAAGTGTGTTGGGGAAAAAGTATAATCTGCATTTATGATCACCCTTGATTTAGACACTTTTTGGTCTTTATTCAGTTGTATAAGGTTCTTATAAAGGTCCTAATAAAGGTTCCTGCAGGATAAATTATGTGACAGTATCTGTCAACCGTTTATGGGCAGGGAGGAAAGGCTTTTATCTTTGTCTGGTGCCCTGATAAGACTTAAGTTTTCATTGCCAGGAGCAAGTTCCCTTAGTTCTAACTTTGTCTAAGATTTTTAGATGTGATTAAAAAAAAAAAAAAAGGCATTATATTCTAAATAAAAAGCATGTGAACAATGCAAAGTAACTGAACCTTATGTAGAGCGTAACAAGGAAAACTTGAAAGTCTTATGAGCACCTAGAATTCTGCTGCTGTCAGCCATGAGGTTAATACTGCTTGGTAACTGTTTTTTCCTAATAGGGTAAAAAATATGAACAAGCATCAGGAGATCGATGAGGATTTATATTCAGAGACCCATAGGTCTTGCTCTGACTTCGGTCTGGAGACAGCCTGTATCTTTTGGGCCTGCATAAAAAGTATTATCATTTTAATTGTGATGCTTCCTTTACTCTGTGCCTGCCCTTAAAGGTATAAAAGGCCTTTGACTTCTATAATCCTGTTCAATTCAGGATTTAAATTGCTGTAAAATCTTTCTTTCAAATCTGGACTCTGTGGTTGAGGGAAGGCTTTTTAAAACATATTTTCTTATTTTTTTTTTCTACCTGGATATGAATTTGGTGATGAATTACAGATCTTGATTCTGGAATGTGATTGGAATTTTAAGTCTTTCTAAAAAAAAAAAAAAAAAAAAAAAGGTCTAAATAGACTTTTGAATTTGAATCTGTGCTTGTAGGGCTGTTGAAAGAGGGTGGGACGCTTGATCTAGATTTAGTGTGATCTGTTCGGTAGATTTTCTTCATCTACTGTGCTTGGTAGATTTTCTTAAAGGTATGTTTAAGCATCTGTGTGTGTGTCTATGTAAACTAGGTTTTGTGAGGGAATTTCCAAGTGCTAATCTCAATCCTTTTCCAGGAAGTAAAAGATGGATTAAAATACCAGAAATAAATGTAATACAATGCACTGTTTAGTGAGCTTACTGTGGACTCTGGCAGGTCGTATGGAAGACATCATATGTAGAAAAAGGTGAAAGCTGGTTCTGATTTGGAACGCTTGTGTGTCTAGTGAGCATTTTAGTCTGGCTTGAGCTGTAAAGAATGCGTAATATTCTTCCCATTTCATATATCAGATTTTTCTAACTCACACTCAAATAAGCATCCATGTTTCTTTTGACTTCACATTTTATTTTAGGGTATACTCAGCCCTGAAAAACAGGCCCATAAACTTTGATACTCTTTTGTAGCCCTGTGTAGGATAAAAGGGGGGCTGCATCCTCCAGCAATTTGAGAGACCCCACAAGGATATGCTCAGTGGACTCTCCATTTATTCGAATAAAGCTTTAGGACTCCTCTGTGTCCTGTTTGGACACTCAGTTCTTGACAGCGAGCTTTTCTGCGCATCCTGTGATTTTTTTTTTTTTTTTTTCCTGTCTTGCGTATAGTAATAATGATATCTCTGATAATGGTATCTCTGATTAATAACTTGCTTTTTTCCATGGTGCAGTTAAAAATGCAGAGATTAATTTCTAAAAACTTTTCTTTTTTAATCGAATTCATAAGGACTCTGTCTGAAAAAGGTTCTTTGGTCTCAATTCAGTGACATGTAAACTCAAGGTAACCAGGGAAACCAGGAGTGTCCTATCCTCACAGACTTCACAGACTGCTTTCTAGGAATGAAGTGCTCACAATCAGTATTTCTTGACATACCCTGTATGAAAATAATCTTATCACATATAAGAAGCAAGAAGGCAGGATCGTTTAATGCAAATGTAGTCATTCAATGCTGAAAAATTAACATTTTGTATGAACTTACTGGAGGCACTAAGAAATCAGATTTCCAAAAAATGCTACACATGGTAAATTGTGTAGCACAGGTATTGTGTGTCACAGGTCCGGTCTTTTTGAGCTGTATTGCACGTGCTTGAAGACGGAGACACACACAGTAGTAAAGAATGCCTCTTATCAGGAATCAGCTGTAGATTAAGATGCACAAAGTGATACCTGCACTGCGTACTTCTTCATCAGTATTTCATCCCTTTTTTTTTTTTGTGTGATCCAAGATTTATTTTGGTACTTAGAGAGGGAAAGCAGAATCTTCTTGGATTCTCTCCAGCATTTAGCCTGGAAAAAAAACTAGGAGAAAGTAGTGGCATTTGGGATTTTGTTATGGAAGGCAAAATAACAACTCTGGCCCTTCCCTATCCAAAATGGATATTCCTGGTTTGCATTCCTTGAACGTTTTATACTTATTGTGTTTTTAATGGTGACAGTTGCTGACAAGGGATTAATTATAATAAAATGTAGTAGTTCATCAATGTAGTAAGATCAAATGTTTGCTCTATTGGAATCATAATTTGAAGGCATTATTTGCTCCCCAATACTTTAACTCCAAATTTAGATTCAGACAAATCAGTACTGTCTAGAAGGTGATAGTTCTGTTTTTCATCTTGTGAGGTTTTTGAAAATAGAGGACTAAATTTTCTCTAACTGTCTTTAAAGGTATTCGCTGCGTGTATTATTCTTGAAGGGCTGTTGGGTTTTCTGCATGGAGTGACTTCAAAAATATCTTTCATTGCTACTTTACAAGAAGTAGTGCATCCTATACCAGCTTATGTCTAGAATTTGACATTTGGAACAACGCCTCTATCACTGCGCTCCTTGGGAGTACGCTGTGCAGTCTGTGACATGAACTATGAAGTTTATGAAGATACTTGGAAAATGTTTCAAAACAAATTAAAAATTAATAGCAGAATCAGATTTCTTTTGTGGCTTATATTCTTTCACCTGCAGATAACTAAAAAACCATCAAAGAAAGAGAGCAGTAGTTTCTAATTTAAAGGGACTCACTGTAGGAAAATAATCACTAGAACTCTAATGATATCTTTTTGACAACTCCTTAATCCTTACAAGTTGCTGGTAAGAGCTGCATCAAGCTAGCTGATTATCAGCCCTGGCTCTCACCTGAGTAATTCAAAGAAATGCACAACCTGTGATCATTTAGATGAAATTACAACTTTTAAGAGTGCATCTAGAGATAGGTTTTTTTTTTTTTTTTCCCCTCCTCCCTGTTTCCCTTTCAGCATGAAGTGGAATCACATCTGTTGGTTTACTTCTGTGATTCATATTCCATTGCATCAGTTGCCCAACAGACATAGGAAATAAGCAGGCATAAATGAGAATGAGCCTTACACATACTGCACTTGAAAAAAGAGACCCTGTACAACCAAATGATTCAATATGCAATGGTAAACAATAGCATAAATATGCCAAATATGAGTTTTTAAATCCTTCAATTTTAAATATTCTGTCTTGTTGTAATTTATAAAAGCCTGAAAAGGATGTATGATTTTTTTCATGTAAAATTACTGTGGAATTATGACAGCAGTAAGAAAAATTTATCTAATATTTGAGGTACCTACTATAATTCCCTCTCTCATCTTTCAAAGTCTTCCTAGCTTTGTTCATTTTTATTTACTAAGTTTGCTGCACTATTTGAAGTCTTTGCATTCTTTGGGAACACCCCTCCACACTATGCAGTGATCCCTTTTTTTACCAGCAGCCTAGGGACTGAGAAGGAATTTGAGGACAAAAAGTACAAATGAGTGACCAGGTTACACAACTGAAAACTTCAGCTACTCGGTGGGTTCGTGGTCTCCATGGTTCACACCGAGATCTGTTCTGAAGTCAGTCTATCTCACTGATCTAGATTGGATAGGAGGGTAGAGTCCCCATGTTGCTCAGCCACACAGGACTTGAAGTTAAAACTGTGTTCAGAGAGGAAGGGAATGGGATATGGGTTCATATTTTTGTCTATTTGATTTCCTACAAATTAGGCATGGTGTTTTGTATGGAATAGGTGAAGCAACTGCTTTGTTTCCTAGGTAGTGGAAGGGTAGATAATTCACCTTCTTTGCTGGAAGCATGTAACACTGTGTATCGGGATCAGAGACAAAAGATGTGCTGCCTGTGCATTGATGATTCCAAAGGGCAGCAAATGAACAAAAATGCTTCTCAAAATCCTTTCCCACGCAGTTTTCTGAGTCTGTATTACTGGGTTTGATATCCACACTATGGTCTGTTGCTGTCAAGATAACTGTGTTTTATTAGTGCTGCAGTGTTATCTAAAGCCAAATGAACATCTTGTAGCATATACTGAGTAGTTTACATGCAAATAGTTTTTCTTGCTGTTCTTCGGGGTGGTTTTTTGTTTGTTTGCTGTGTTTTAAGAACCTGCTTAGGCTCTGCAGATATGGTCTGCATTAGCTGTTGGTAAGAAATGGTTTTGTTTATGTACTTAGGTGCTGACTTTTAGTCATATAAGGCTTTGAATATGAGGTACGTAAATATTTTTGAGTATATCCTGTTGCATAGTGAAGTTAGAGCAGTAGATTACTAGTTAGCTTGGTATGGCAGTCCATTCTGCTTTCAAAACCAGACAGAATCTTGTTTTATCCAGGTAAGATGACTCTGTCAAAGGTGGTGTCTTCATTCTTAAACGGTTGAAAGAAGGTCAAATCTTGACCTTTTTATCTAGTCTGCTTAGCCAGATTAATAAATCTGTTTTCACAGCTTAGTGTATCACTGTTACCCCAGGAGATTACCTGAATCAAAAATAAGTTTTGGAAATATTTTTTGAAATGTTGAAGAAGAATATTTGACCATGCCCATATTTTTACTGCATATATTGATTTTCTAAAACAAACAAAATGACACATATACTTGTTGCATAGAAAAATTACACAGCGGTATTATTTATGTACTTCCCAAGAATTGCCACTTTGTATTCTAGTATTTTAATATGAATTAAAAAATAATTAGCGCAAACACATGTGTAAGTAGTGATCTTCTCTAATGAAGAGTATGAATTGCTAGGTAGGTTTGGGACTCTGTGCACCTTTTCACCTTTGGATTTTGTGGTGACATTACTAAATCTGAGATGGCATGTACTGTCGTAGGTAAGAAATGTTACCTAAATTATAACATACTTCAATAGAAAAGTACTGTTAAACAAAAGCCTGGTGGCTGAATAATAAATCGTATTTGTAACAAATTACATTATTCATTCACGTAGGGAACTCGTAAGGTATGTGCACATTAGGTGGCATGTCATAATGTGTCCACCCGCTTAGCCAAAATGCCACAATTTTGTCTGCTTGGGGAAGGGAGTAAAAAATTTCTAAAATCTATATGCTGATCATTTGTGCAAGTCGTGTTGCATTTCTCAGTATTGCTTCTCACATAGTTCTCATGGTCAGTGAAGCTGGCTGTGGAGTCAAAGACCATAAAGCATATAAGCAAAAAATTACAGTATTTACTCTTTCTGTGTCAACACTTATTGCTAAAGAAGTGTTTCAGCCATTCAAATGTTTCATCCATTCTCTTGCTGGAGAAACCTGCTCTTTCCTTGTTCTGACACTCCAAAGCTGTATTGAAGTTCAGTGTGAAACTTAGATGTCCCTAACTCTCTGAAGAGAGATTATGGACTTTTTTGAAAACAATTTTGTTCTCCTATTGACAGAACTGTTCAGATTTATTCCAATATTTAACTCATGAGTTTAACTTGAGGTTTTGGTTAGCTTCTCATCATGAGCTCGGTGGCATGGTATTCCAAGGTGTTATAAAGGCACAGAACCAGGCACAACAAGTATTGGACAGTGTATGACCTGATAGACAATTCATTACAAGAGTATCTACCACTTTAAATTTGCTAATGTAAATAATATAATATGTTAAAATGCAAGGGGTATAATTTTATGGATAATAGGAATAGAGTTGATACTAAAAATACCTGTAAGGCAGAACAAGTAAGAAAAGTGCAAGTTATTTACGGATACCAATGTTAAAATGCTCATTTTGTTTCCTTCCTGTGTGTGTGAAAGAGGAATTTACATTTCCCGGAAATCTTTCTCCTTACTTATTACTCCTATCTGTGGAAGTGTTGCAGTTATCTGGCAGATTTTTTTCCCCCCTCTTGTCTCACTTGTGACCCGGGCTTGCTCAGGTATTTCTGGATAATATTCTGTGGTATGGCTAGTGCTTATGAAATGATGATGATCAGTATTACCTGGGTTGGCAGCTTTCATGACTTGTGTTCTGCTCATAATGAAGACTGAAAATGAGTAAAAATAACCTAGTCGTGTTCTCCAAAACACCAGATTAAGTGAGAGAAAACAGACATACCCACTCTGTGTCAAAATGGAAGTAACAGAAGATTTTTTTGTAGCATCCTGAAGTTTTGCATTTGGTTTAAAAAACAATGCAGTTGCATCTTGCTTTTTGTGTTATACCTGTCTTTCCAGTAGTAAGCAAATTTAAATGCTTCCTCTTTTTTATTGCCCAACATAACTAACTCAGCATTACAGAAAAGCTTGCTGAATGTTGCAGGAAAATTTCAGTGGCCCTCCAGAGTGCCACTGTGTTAAGTATTGCATTTTATATGTTGATCATTTAGCCTTTCAAATGACTACAGTTTTAAGCTCTCACCTAAGAGTTGTACCCAGCAAAAGCACCATAAGTAATAAAGCCCCTGCTGTTTTGTCCTTTCTTCTCCTCAAGAAGCTACAGAAGAAAATCAGCGTCATTTTTATGTAAGGAATTAGTCATGAATTTTTGAGGCACGTGTTCTCTACCTGCAGCAATTCAGAGTAGATTCCAACACCATAAGCCACAAGTAAAGTTATCCAACCCCTCTGCAAGCATCTGGAGTATTCCCAGTGCATGTGTCTCCTGAATTAATTACTAATGGTTGATATCATATCAAAAGCATGGAAATGGATTCCAGGACTTTGGAACAGAAACTTGGAAGTTAGGAATAGGTGTTACATGCTACTGCAAATCTGAAAAATGTGGAAAAAAAAACCTATAAATCACAGTTGAATGCTGTGAGGTTTTTTATCAAGTAGTTTAAGTTTAAAGAAACTACCTTTTTTGAGCTGTGTGGAATGCAGAAGTTGACTTAGTGTAGGAAGGTGAAAGGCTAACAAAGTTTTTACAAAGAGCTAAACAGTTATAGTGGAGATGGATGCTTCCATCCCACCCAAAGATAAGAGCAGCCTCATAACATGAAAAGAAAAATGCTCCAAATTCTATTAGAAGGAAAGGTATTCCTAAGCAGCAAAATATATTTGTAGGAATTAGAGTGGAAAGGTGTATTGTGGTTACAGTGTATTGGGAACTAAAGGCCCTGTAGAAGGAATTAGAGAGGAGGCGCTCGTCTGTGCATTGATACTGAAGTATATAGTGGAATTCTTAATGAGATAGATACGAGAGCTCTGATCACAAAGAATAAACTGCAAAGAAGAAATTAATATTCTCAGAGTTTGCGTAGAATGAGACTGAGCAAATAATGAGGCATCGTAGTAAAAATGGAATGGTTCATATTCAAGCCAGGCCCTGTGAGTTTATATTCAATAAAAAGTCTAGATAAATTTGATCCCTCCCTACTCAAACAAGGGGGAGTAAGGGAGTAAGCAAGGCAGACGCTCAAAATAGCACAAATTCTTTATGTAGATGTGTGGGAAAAGAGCCATTTTTAGGCTTTCTGTAGAATCCTACACCTGTAAAATTCTACTTCACAAATGTGAAAGGGCAATTGCATCTTGTGGTGTGTTTTTTGTTGTTCAGCAGCCAAGCGTGCACCTCTTCGTTTAAAGGTTTTTACAAAAGAGATCTTTGTTTAGCTGTTAGCTGCACATTCCATAAAGTTATTTTAGATTAACTCTTTTTAGGTGGTTATTTTGTGCTGGTTTAAACTTTCCTGTGGATTTTCTTAGGCTGTGTTTGATCATGGTAGATCACAGGAGTTCCCTTGGAGTCACATTTCTATTTTAATTAAATCTGTACTTGGGCTTATTTACCTATTATTCGCTTCATAGAACTAAACATTTAAGAGTTTGGTGTCTGTATTTGAGGATACTAAAAGTAATTGCCTTAATTATATACATAAAAAAGGACGTATATTCTGTATGTTTTTGGAATTCTAGCTGTTACTAGTAAAGTTGGTAACTTAAGTATCTAGGTACAACTGCTGCATAAAATGATGAGCTCTAAAGTACAGGATCCTGTAGAGGGAGTTTGTTGGGCCTGCCTGGACGTGGAGGTGAGTCTTGAAAGAAAACAGCCAGGGAGAAGTTGAGAATTCCTTGCTTTTCATAAGGAATCTAGCAAAATGTGAGAGTGAGTTTTGAATCCCTACTCCACTTAATGTTTCTTTTTCTGTTCCCAGTGCCAAATCATGGGACGGGAGGTGGTCCTTTTTACCGTCTAGTTTTTACGAGAAATTTCCCACCAAATGTGAAATACTTCATCAATATAACTTATGGGAACTGGTCCAATTTTCATATATTGACTTTTTCTAAAGAAAAATTCTGTAGTTGAGATGTTGCCATGAATATATTTCATGGGACCAGCACAAGGCCTCCACATCAGTTGAATCTACTTGAAGAACAATTATGTACAATTTCCCTTTTTTTTTTTTTTTTTTTTTTTTTTTTAAAACCATTTCCCTTGGGCGAGCTTAAAGGAGTCTTTGGTCATCAAAAATGTCTTCTACAGAGGACTCCCTTTCACTTTATGGTGGATTGATTTGATTTAGATCATAAGCAACTAGTGTAAATAAGCTCTAGGAAATGAAGAAGTGCTTCTGACATATTTTTAACTAATAGAAATAAAACATAAAACTAAATATTTCTTTGTACATTAGGTTGGGTTTATAGTTTCAGAGTTTTTACATGAGGTGCCAGCTATTTAATTTACCACTTTAGCTCTTGACATTTTCTGATAAGTACGAAATACTAATAAATCTGTCATTTGCTCTGTAACTGCTGTTGCATTTTCAGCAAAGTTTGCATTGAAATAATAGATTGCTTAGCAAAGTAAATATATGAAAATGGTGTTTAGAATTCCAGTGTAAGCAGTAATTAGAGTACCACTTGTCAGTTTTAGAACACTGTGAAATATTATGGCATATTGTGACTTTGCTTTTACAGAATCTGTTACATACCTGTCACGTTAACTCAACTAGAAAGCATTCTTTATGACAATTCATATAATATCATAAAGTCAACCAGTTGTGTTTTATTACTGAATCATTGTATGTCTCACTGTTGAAATTAAATCGGAAACACAAAAGACAGTGCAGGAAGATTAAACTCAGTATAAAATGCATTTAAAGATAGCAGATCTTACTTTGCCATTCCTGCTGCAATCATAAAACTTTTCAGATATAAACTTACTTAAAATAGATATAGCTGAAGGAATTAGTTTTTTGTCTAGTGCTGGCAGAGCAATCATGCAAAATAGGCATGAAGAAAATAGGCACTGAAGAAATTGTAAAACTTTTATTTTTAATTCCTTAAATTTCTGGGTTCTTGTTTTACTCAGTGGCTCTGACATTCTAAGTTATTTTTTATTATTGATCCACACTTACTAGTGTCAAAAGTGGTTTCTTAAGTGTCCTCTTGTAACTTAATTCTAAGATTTTTTTTTAAATTAGCTTTATCTTTTTCTAAAATGACTGGATGGACCCCTGCAACTTTCATATTATTAAAAATGATCTAATGCTAATTTAAACATGAAATTTACTTAATACCCTTGGGAACTGTGGGAAAAATGTGTGAGGAACTGATGATCAATTTTCTAGATCTGTTTTAACTACACATTGAGTCTTTGGAAAACGAAATGTACCTGCTACATATATAATTGACTTTCTTCATAAACATGAAGGAAAGATGATTTGCTCCAAACTTTTTTTTTTTTTTTGGCTTCACACTGATTTTCTTTTGGAAGTTTTGGTAGAAATGGAATTGAAACACAATTGGAAAGCTTATTTAATTTCTTTCGAATGGTGCATTCTGCTTTCAGTTAATGTGAGACACTAGCAGTGATCACTCGATCTCAGCTTTCAATTTCTCTTCTTTTTTTCATGGTCGTGAGGGCTGAAGCCTCCTACATGAGCAGTCTCAGGGTCATGGCTTTTCCATTAGTTCTTGGCTTGGTCAATCCTGACATCATGGAACAGTTGGATTTTTTTGAATTTGCTGGGGAGGGAGAGGGAATGGTGACTTTCTCTAGCCGCTGTTTAGAAGGAATCATTGTGCATCATTGAAGTCTCCCCACTTTTTGTTGACTATCATAAATACTGTATAATGTTTTCTGTGAACCATATTTGTGCTACGTTTTCATCATTTACTGTATAGTGGTTGTTAGCACTGATCTTGTACATTTGTCAAATAGCAACAGATGTCAGCTCAGAACATTTGGCTATGTCTGTATAGACTTATCTCCCAGGGCAGCTGCCATAAAAGTTGTTGCAATGGCTCTCTAAACTGAGGACTCTTAGAAGGACTTTTTTCAGTCTCCTATGTTGCTTTGTGAGTGTTTTTAAATAAGTTTGAACTGTATTGTGAATTTGTTGCTTCCTATCACCATCCTGGAGATTCAGCTTACCTGGAACACACTATGGCGGGTGCTGCTGGATGAGTTCAGTGCAGTGATAGTTATTTCACTTAAAATATATAAAGGAGATAAAATTAACACTGCTTTGCCGGCGTTCTTCTGTTTCGATTTGTTTTTATCAACATTGCATAGAATAGTGGTAGATCATTAAGTATTTTATTTTTAACAGATAAATGTAGCAGTGGCTATTACTCGACTAAGTTAGAGGCTTTATGCAGCCTATCGTTATATAGATATCTGTATATTTGTCTAGCTATATTTTTCTCTGAAGAAGTGAGTATTTTTTTCAGTACTGTTTACCACTAGCTCAACTGTTCTCCATGGCAATTCAAAAAGGAAGCTGTTAATAACAGTAATGTGCTCTGCTAAAAGGAGCTGTAACTCACCTAAAAAGAGTTAGCATTCAAGATTGATTCCCATCTCAGAAATAGCTCAATCTGTTGGGCAGGTTTTATTTTGGAGTCTTTTACTTCAACCTTGAAAAGTCAGGTTGATGTTGTCAAATATATCTGAACTGGCCCATTACATGAATGAAAATACCTGGATTGAAAAGAAAAACTTAAAACGGCTACTGTCAGCTGCTCAGCCAAAATACAAACCTGAAAACTTTGTTTACTAGAAGAGCAATCATATTTTGCATGATTTCCCTCTGATTTGGTGTAAAACTTGCTGAAGTCAATAAGGTTTTGCTCTGACAGAGGGAAAGAAGTGACTGTCTGAACTGCACTGTGCCTTGTGCATCTTCCTGACTGTTTGCAGCGAGGAAGGTGAAGAGGGACACTGGAGTGAGACTCCTTGTCTGCGGGTGTGGAGGAGCAAGCGACTGGATGGCGCATGACACTGTTAACTTGAATTGGACTGTGGTGCTTCAGTGCAATGTGACCCATCCCTTTGGCGATAACCAAGAGTTGTGCACCGAGTGTGCCAGAAGGTGCCCTTCTGTGCAGTGTGGGGAGGGGAGCGAGGGATTAGGATGCATTTTTGCTAGTTTTGGGCTAATTTGTGCGGCTAAACTCCCTCTCTAAAGTCACAGTGCAGATTAAGCTTTATCAAGAGGAGAAATGTCTGTATCTGTGGTCTTGTGGAAAACACGTACTGAGGTTTTTCTTTGGTATTAGAGGTTTTGGAAGTTGCTTGCTATTTCTGCTACTTGGTGGACAGAATCTAAGGATGCAACTTGGCATACCATATGACTAGAAATAATAGCATTGTAAATTATTCTTTAGCAGGAAATAAAAAAATAACAGCTCCATATTGCAGGTGATAAGGGTTTCCCAGTTCTGAATTATGGGTTTTAAACTTGATGGGGAAGAAAAATTAGTATGGTAATACTATTTTCAGTTCTTGACAGTTCTCATTGTCACCAGGGGTCCCGTTTAATGTATTTTATAAATATTTCAAATCAAGGATCTTTGGACATAGAAATTAAGGTGCCTTCATTTCACAGCTGAATGCCAGTGGTGACAGGTAATCTTCCAAGTTCCTAAACATCATTTCTTTCTCTTTTCGTGTTTTTTTTTTTTTTTTTTTTTTTTTTTTTTTGTACTCCTAAATCCTTTCTAATTCCTTTCACACTTCTGTTTTCCTGTCTGGTTTCATGACGAATGTAGTCGTAAAAAGGTGTCTTAAGAAGGTTCTTAAATTTTGGATGCTTTACTGTGATTTTTGGATGGGGAGGTGTTTCATCTACAACATTTGTGTAGTTTGTATTTTTTCAGTTATATTCTTATTATAAATTTGTTGGCAATAAGAGTGTTAAGATAGTGCCTTAAGTTAGGATAAGACCTCACTGAAAGAAATCCTATAGTCAGTTGTACACAGTGAGATTCAAAGTAAAATAGTTTAATATGTCTTCAGATTTTCCAGGTGATTTGAATCTGGGCAAATGGAATAGTCTAATTTTTCATAATTGTGGAATTAGAACAATTTCACACATCTTTATTTTAGGTTTTCAAGAAGCTCTGACTTCACTGTGTAACTAATGGCAGAATATGCAAGGATTATGATGGATTAATTGGCAACAGCTGTTGTAAGAATGTCTTAATAGTTTTCTGAGTATGAAGATAGGACCTGTTTATCTCTTTTTAATTGTGTAAAGTACACATCAACTGTTAAGAAGTCTGTGATGTCTAGCTATGCATGCAAGATGATTCGGATATAAATTGCTTTTTATAATTGAATAGCTGTGGGCTGCGGGTAATTCTGACCCTCCTTCTACATGAAAATGCGATGGTTGCATATTTGATACTCGAGTTATTCTTCATTCAGATTGGAATAATAAACCTGCACTTCTGGTATACTTTTAACACAATGATTCACCCATGTAGGCCCTCAATAGACAGTTAAGAAAGTGAAGTTGAAGTAGGTCAATAGCCACTTTCTGGAGTTGAGAGCTGGGATTGTCAAGCAATTGTCTGAGTCTAGTCTGTCTTTGGGTCTAGTCCCATCAGTGACATATCACATGAAGGGTTCCTTTCATTAATTCATGAAGATGCATTTAAATAAGCTTTTTTTTTTTTTCTCCACTTTTTCTTGTTAGAAACTCTGTTCTAAAAGCTGTTTTAGGCTTTCCTACCCATAATGGTAGGAAAATCTGCTATTTTCCTGTTTAAATCTGAGAAGTGCTTGTGAATATACACTCACATTGGTCTTTAAGATAAATAGTTGCTTTAGTCTTTCCCTTTGCTCCTGCTCCTTGTTCTTCTCTCCCTAATGTATTTATATACTTTATTGTACCACCAGAGTACATTAGTCCACTTAGCCTCCATGTTGATGGATGAACACATTAAGATCGTTCCATCTCATTTCAATAAAACTGTATCTGCTGTCATTCGAGTGGTTCTTTCCTGTGTGTGTTTCTCTGTGTATTTTTAGTACTGCTGAAGTGTAAGTAAGTATTTGCATACTGTAAATTACATCTCACCGTTAAGTGTTTATATACAGTTAATGCTAATAACTCTAATGACTACAACTTGCTTTTTCTCTTCTGTCATTGTATTTGACTTATACATGTATAGTCTGTGTCAATAGAGCTGTATTGTAGTGGTGGCTTCTAATGCATTCATATTTTTATTCTCCCAACTATTTCTGATTGGTGGGATAATCTGGTTTAGTAGTACTTTTTTTTATTTTTAGGTCCCAGCTGAATCATTTGGGGTTTTAAACGTCTGTCTGTCTGTAACTCCAGTTGTCAACATATTCCAGTGTGCTGGTATATCTCTGTTCTGCTCTGTATTACCAATGCTCCTCACTTTCTTTCGTCAATGCTTTTCTGTTGTTTGTGCCAGGGTACTATAACAAAAATACTAAAGTGACTGATTTCAAGACAAATCTTCATCATCACTAGTCTCCTTCCAGTTTCTGCTTTCCTTTTACGGGTTCATTAAGCCTTAATTTCACATTTTTCATCTGAAATAATATAGAGTCTGTTTTTTCTTGATATCTGAGCTAAATGCAAAATAATAGAATGTGCAAGGCATAAAACTTCTAAGTCATGAATCAGAAAATCAGAACAGGAGAATTGCTCCCTTCCTGTTATGTGAATGCAGGTGTGCACATTTGGGGAAGATTTCTCTTCCTACCTTTTTGTTTGAAAGGTCTCTTGAAAAATGTTAGCTCTATGAATTCAGAACAAATGCAGAGAAACCTAGTAGCTATTTAAACAACAAAATATCCTGAAAGCCCTAAAATTAAAATTGAAAGAGCAGCATCACATAGTTCATTCATGGTGGTTTTGTGAATCCTGAATATGCATTTTTCTTTATTTAATTGTGATTGTGGTGGATGTACTGTTCACTGTAGAATTCAGTCTCAGAATTGCATATTCAAACATTGACTCTGAAAGACAGAAGAACAAGGGGAAATTTAAAACAATAAAAGAGCTACTGGCTGTAGGGATATCTTTCACAACAGCTTTATCTGTTTACCCAGCCTTTTCTCTGTTTTAAAGGGTGTAATATAGACTTCTGCTTCTAATAGTACTCACCATGTGTTGTTGTGAGTATTATCTCGTTTCCTGCATTGGGCAAAGAATTATTATGGTCTTATTCCATTGGACTTAGGTGTCATTTAGTTGGGCATCTGCTATGGGAAGGAGTTCTGCTGCTGCTGTTCATTTTTTTTTTAAAGCTCTTTACCAGTTTTGCCATTATTTCATTTTCCTAAAGCAAATTCATTTAATTGTGTCTTTCCAAAAGTGCCCTTTCAGCGTCTAGACACCCTTATGTATGCACTGAAATGAGGAGAGTCTGTAATTGTGAAAATCTTTCAAAATGTCTGTGTAAATTCACAAATTCTATGGAAGTTTTCCATCTCTGCAGAAGATGGTCTGCTGGCTAGCAGAGTTATGTTTGGGTGCCTATTCTCTGTGACTGGTTGAAGTGTAGGTTAAGGAGTAAGTGCTAATAAGTGACTCCATTGATACAGTGTGATAGTTTGGGAGCAATAGCAAGTAGGTGTTTGTCATCTTTAGTAGCTTCTTTGGTAACTACTTTTTTTCTTTTTTTTTCCTTTCTGGAAGAAGACTCTTAAAAATTTTCATGATGCAGCAAGAGCTAAGAGGTTTTACAAGCCCTTTTCTGCATTTTGTATTAGGTTTTGAAATCAACTAATTCTGCAGAATTGACAGCTAATCAAATAATTTGTTGATTTGCTTCTAAAAACAGGTTGTTTTACTGCTTGATTACTCTAGTGTTTTATGCTGTGAAACTAATTAGCTTTTTACTAAATGGACAAGACTAGCCCTGACCCTTGATACAACATTGTAATCTCAGGTTATATTTTCAAAGATTTTGGCAACCTCTATCACCACTGCAATCTAGATGATTTCCCCTCTGGTCGTATTATTAGGTTTCTACTTAAATATCCCACAGTAACCTTCTGCTGATTAATAGGAGCACATAAAACGGTGTTCTGCGTTTTCAGGACATGCAGCTCTTGCTGATTCTCAGTGTCTTTATGAAAATCCCTTAGAGCTAGTAAGGAATGTCTTGTGGTGGGCAAGGGTTTAATTTTATCCTGACACAAGCTAAACCTAAGCTAAACTTATGTACTCCAATATATGCTCAATGTAAATGTTTAGTTGTTTCAGAGTAGAAGTCAATAGATTTGCTGACCATAATCCAGCTAAATTTGTCTCTGCTGAAGTGCCTAATGTAATTGCTTATGTTCCTTGTGTACTTTCGCAAGATATATAGAGAGATCTTTCTTTAAGTATCCAAATAAATAAGATGTAACAACGAAAACTTATTTTAAATAACACTCCAGGTAGTAATGCAGTCTCTATGACAGCTTGGGAGGAGGTACAAGAGTCTGATGAACCGGCTGCGTAAGGATCACCCAGTCTCCTCGTGTCCCCATGGAACACGTTGCACAGCAAACAGCACTAATGTGTGATGGAAAATCTGCAGCCTCATGTCTTCATAGCAGTTCCTACCCTGTGATTACTAACAAGCATGTTGTTTATAAAGAACCAACTTTCCTTTCTAAGCAAGTCCATCAAAATACCACAGAACTAGAATCATGAAAAACATATACATGAAATCTAAATCAGACAATTTCACCTAATTATCTCCCTCCCACACACACCTGAGAAAGCAGATATTTGAGTGTTTTCTAGGACTTTGTGCATAGCATTTCATTTATAAACACAGGCTGGTAAATGGAGAGTTTTAGAAGTGCTGATATCAGAGTCAAAATAGAGAACAGGTAATAATGAAGCTAAATAATCTGGTCCTGGGATGAATGCTACAAAATTAAGTTTCTGAAGGTATCATATCATCCTTGAAAGAAAGGTTCCTTTGCTAGATTTCAATCTTCAACAAAATTTGTCATTTTAAGAGTTCAAGATTGTGCCTGATTTGTCTCTGAGACATTGTTTTTTTCAGGTAGAAGCACCTGTCTTTGGAAATGTCTTGCATCCCTGATTACATATCCAAGTTCTATGTGACTTCAGGCTAGAAGGTGCAGTACTTGTAAAGAGTTACTGCTGAGGAGCATAGAGCTTATGGATGCTTCTGGTAGCTTATCTATAGTGACTGCAACCTCATTAGCTTTCATATATATACCTGCCAAAATATATATACCTGCTAATTTTTTTCTTTGAGTCTTTAAAAATTTCTATCAGCACATATTTGGTACAGATCAGAATGGAGAAGCTATTGAACCTTTGCAGATAGGGAAAGAATTTTTTAAAAAAGAAAAAAAAAAAAGAAAATAGGGGTGGTAATAAATTTTTCTAGATGTATCTAAGACCATTATTTAGTTATCAAAAAAAAGAAAAGAAAAACTTGCAACAAAAAATCTGTAAAGTCAGATTTTCTGCATTTCAATTGCAGTTAATATAACATGGCCTTACAGTTTAATTTACAACAGCTAACTAAACTCCATGGGAGGTAGTAAGTAATTAGTCAACTGAGAAAATGCGGCAAAGTTCAAGTAAATGGCAGACTCATAAACACGTCACATGCATACTAATTTTTTACTGTTGTTTGTAGAGAAATATGGGCACGCTTTGCAGTGTGAGAAGATGCCCATGAACACATACAAGGGGATTGGTAGGGGAGCACTGAGCTCACGTACTTTGCCTGAATGCCCCTCCTTGGCAGGGAATGATGCTTTCCCTCTAAATGAAAATGTTGAATGTTATTTCACCGTTTTTTTGTGCCAGGACTGGGGAGAGTGAGGAAGTTAATCTGTTCTTCAATATCTAATGGATTATAATAGGTTCATATTTTGTTAAGTTTAGCCCATGGAATTTGGTCTTCAGTCTTTTGCCATGTATAGATTATGTTTTTAAGTCTGCTTTTTTTTCACCTTTACAGAATAGATCATTGCCATATACTGTGACTGCTTATTATTCTTATTGTGCAAAGTTATATTAAAATCAACAGTGCATGTATCCTTCACTGCAATGTGACTTTGTATAGTAAAATTGTATACAGTGAGTGGAATTTTTAATGAGCTAACTGCCAAGGCTTCTTAAGGAACAATTAAGTGACTGAGAAAATGAAAAATGATGTTATCACATAACTTGCCATATAGTCATGACTATGTAATTTTTTCTTCATGCAGTACTCAGACTTCTCTATAAGAACAAAAACAAATATTTTAATGTTTATTTATTAAAATAATATTACAATGAATGAGGTAAATATTATATTCAAGACCAAAAACAACAACAAAAATTCTCAATTTTTTTCACTATTTCTTGAGAGAAAATAATTTTTGCTCAAGCAAAGGATGCAAGTTCGTTGTTTACAGATGTGTTTTAAAATAAAATAGAGAAGCCTTCCAAATAAGTGTTACAAGTTCTATAGCATGCAAGGTGATAATGCCTTTCCAATTATTAAAAATAATGAAGGACAAAGGAGTTGCCTAAGCATTTAAAGTGGATGAATAAATCAATTAAACTCACTGTCTCAATGGGAAAGGTAGTGTCACAAATCCTTGATATAACAAACATTAAAGTGTTCTGGATAGGCAGAACATAGAGATATGCAAGCACAATACAGCCTAGAAAATTTCATATCAGAATCATTTTGCATTTGCAAATCGTTACATCTTTATTTACTGTTGCTTTTGGATATGAGATACAGAAGTAAGAAGGTGACAAAAGTTCATGAAAGGAAGTCTTTAAATATGTGAATTATTTCAGTTTTCTGGTGAAATATTCAATATTTAAAATACTTTAATGCACATTTTACATATGTATCTATCTGGGTTTTTAGAAAATGATATGATTCTGAAAAGGAAGAAAAGAATGAAAAAGAAACCATTCTTTTAATCAAATATATATATATATATATTAAAGAAAATGTTTCAAATGTAATTCCAGAAAGAAATCTGGCAACCTATGATGTTCTGTTTGCAGTAGAAATCCTGAGCCTGCAGACAGTGGCTGAGAAGTTCCCATCATTTGATTAATTGCATCTCCAAGCTTTCCTGAACTGACTCAATTTTCTTTTCAGTGCACTTTGTCAGATGCAAGTCTTAAAATATAGTTAACTCTCCTTTGTTAGAATAATACGATTCTTCTTATGCACTGGTTTGGTCTTCTATATCGATTATGATCATCCCAAAATGTGTGACTCGGTCTCATTTTGTGCTACTCTTCAGGATTTATGGCAGCAGTAACCAGTTATCCGACATTCTTGAAGTAATTTGTTAGGATATCCTGGATTGAAGAATCATGAAGTCGTGTGTGTTGTGACTTCTGTGCTCCGTCGGTGGTCAGCACCTCCAGATGAACATGTTTCCTGTTTTACACATGTATGTGTACAGGTATGTTTGGTAATAATTATCCCTTGTTCCCTGATGACTTTTCTTTAACAATCAATTTGTTAAAACACCTGAGGTCTGAACATTTTAATGGGCTATATTATTACTATATTATTATATGCATTTAAATAATTATGCCTATTAAACTTTCTAAACCAAGGGTAAGCCTTGCTGCCCCTATACTTTCTCTTTGAGAAAAAAAAAATTTCCTTGCTGAGCACAGATTAGAGATGTTAAGACATGGGTAAATACACATTTCCCAGCTGCAGCGTACATCTTCCACTTCCCTTCTTTGTCTTTTTGGCAGATTTCTCAAGCAGCTGTGCTGGCAACTGTAGAGGAGATATTGCATATGAAGGGAGCAACCCTTATTAATCCACGTAATAAATTCTTTTGTAGTCACCTTAGTGTCTGAGGATTTTGTGAATGAAATCCCACACAAGTCCTTCCTGAAATCTCCAGGCAGGAAGGCATATTCTTTTGTTATGCAAAAACACTCATAAACTCTACAAGCTGACTTATCCCAGTGGTTAAGAAAAAAAAAATCCAGTTTTAAACATTAAGGTCCTTTTGAGAACTAAACAGACTTTTAGTAATGATACTTCGCAGTGTATTGAAATTATATCCCTTCCTTAGGTTTGCCTGAGTGAGCTTTGATTTCATTTTAGAGGTTTGAAGTTTTCTAGAGTACTAAATTCCCTATAGGTGAATAATTAATCCAGACAGCCTCCTTTTACTAATACACTGAATCTGTGTTCTCTAAGTTTATAAACATTATACCTAATTAGTCAATGATTACCTAGCTATGGACAGTTACAGCTAATGTTATAATTCAAGAAATTGAATTACAGTAATTGGGCCAGTTGAGTGATGTTAAACTCTGATGGTTTTCAGTTCTAAAGAAGGGACTGTATTATTCTTTTGGGGGAAACTGTACAGATATCAACCTTCCCATTCAGTTTGAAAGTCTGGTTTTGTTCACCATATATACCAATATACCTCCCCTCCTGTTGACCTTTGTTACGAAATTCTTAAGACAGCAAGCAAAGCAGAAATACTCCTTAGTCTTTGAGTGCTGTTATAATTACATGTGAAATGAAATTGAGGCAGAAAATATTGATCATAATTTTATAAAGCAAACTATACCACATACAAATAAAGTACCTGGTTACCATGCAAGCGTTTTTAACTTGAGTTGAAGTTACTCTTTTTATATAGACAGGAATGCTCTGTATTCTGGGATAGAAAATGAGTGTGAAAAATTTCCAGTACAATCTTGGCAGGAACTTCTAAATAACTTAGTAGGATGTGATTATCTAAGTTGAAATTTAGCCAGAACTAAGTAACTTGCTGAAAGTTTCAGCTATCTGGGATTTTTGTGGAAGCAGAACACCCAAGATTGACTGAGACTTGTGGGCCAGACACATTGTGAAAACAAAACATGAAGAGTTTGTAGGGTGTTGTAGAAAGTTCTTTTATTTAAAAAAAAAAATCATACTCTCTGATTTTAAAGGATAGAAAATTTCTAGTCGAATTGCTAAGAGTCATCTTCCATACAGTCAGGAAGAGTTTGGTAGGATGCTCTGTTTTTGCTAGGTGTGTGACAGAAGACAGTAATACAGTGATCTGTCAGTGTTTTTACATCTGTCAAACCAGACTGAACCCCAGTCTCCTCATGAATTATTTAATATCTGAAACTGTGCACAGTTACATACTCACTTTGGTAATCTAAAAATATTCATATGAAACTTCAATTTTGTGAATTATAAGCTGTTACTTTATGTATCTACTTTTTTGGAGTATTTTGGTAGCTTGTGTAACAAGAACTGCTCTCTGAAGTATCTATCTGGAGTGTCTGGCATGAGGGCATAAATTGCCTACTGTGACTTAACATGTGACTTTAAATAGTTTTCTCTAGCAATTTGTACATCTCAAACTTTAGATAGAAGGCACAAAACTGATAATGCACTCACCATAAATTCAGCTAAACGACATCAGGGAATTTTCCTGAAACAGTCTGAAATATCGTTTGATCTCTCTTTTGGAGGGAAAATAGACAAGCAGATCTCCCTGGTCTCGAAGAGCAGCATCCACTGCAGTGTTTCGGTATGTGCGTGGTGCTAGTGCACTGTGAGATTTTTGCCGTATTAGTAGTAGTAATTAATGTCTTGACTGCTTGGCTCAGTAACACCTTCTTCACTGAGACGATCTCATTTTTGTGATTCATTCATATGAACAATTGAAAATATTTAAAATATCATTTTGGTTTTGTTAGTATAGATTTGATATAAATCTACTTATTACAGAATGGTATAATAGGAATAATATGCTATATAATTTGTATATGAAACTCTGATATATTTGTATATATGATAAGTATATACAATTGACGTATTCATATGTTTTCTTTAGATGATATTTGTTGTGCAATATGTAGTTGTTTAGGCAATTAAAATAATCCAGTGATTCCTCGGAAACAAGATTTTGCTGAATAGCTTGATAATAAATTTATGCACAGTCTGTTATCTTCTGCAACTTCCAATTTATTATGAGGATAAATCCTTTAGGCCAGTTCTCCCTTGTTAGTGCGTTTGAGCACTACATCATCAGAATCACAAGGCATCAGAAAAAGATGATTTGTTCTCTTATTTTTCCCATGTTCCCTGCTCGGTAAGGCCCTTCTGCTTCGTTGCTAAGTCAACACAAATCAGACATAATCATACAAGTTTGTCCTTTACGTTTCATTGCAAATGCTTCGCCCTATTACCCAGTGTCCTTTTGCTGGTGCTGGGAGCTCTTTATCTTGGCAACTAAGGTATTTTTTTGGTTCTGTACTTGATATTAAAGTCCAAACTAATCACAGTGATGCACAGATCTAAGGTCATTCTAGCTTTTAAATGCTAATTGTTCTGCCAACAGTTTTCATTTACAAGGATTTTAAAGGCCACACACACATTCTATTTCATGCAATAGTCAGGCATTTGCTGAAACCAATTAAGAGATATAACTGGTCATTAGAAAATGCGTATTGTTCTATGCTGTTTCTCACTGTGCAAGTGGATCAATTTAAAAGCCACTTTAATAAAGTTGTGAAGGTGTGGAATCTACTTAGGCTTGTACTTGCCTTTTTTTTGTATAAATTAATAATGTTTATTTAACAGAAGGAACCACAGTGTATGGAAGGTTTTGTTTTGGAGGGTTTTTGTCATAAACAGGTGATTGATCATGTTTTGTCTGGTGCATCAGCAAAAAGTCTATTAAAGTTTGCAGGTATCTGCTGCCAATTACAATTCCTGCCTATCCTAAAGCCCCGATGAAAGCAGGCAGAGGGGTGTGCAGTCCCCTCGGTTCATCTCGTTGCAGAACTGGTTAGAATGTGGTAGCAGAGGCTGCCTCCTGGATTGCCTTGGCTGCCCTGCAGTGAGGGAGTGCATTGGGTCTGCTGTGACATAGCTGAAATTCACGGTGCAAATCCACTAGTTTAGGGCCTCATTCTTCACAGTTTTACTGCAAGTCCTTCCCTTATAGCTATGCAAGTGAGTATAGTGATGGCAGGTCAAGATGATAGTGTAGTTGCTCTTTCCAGGTGGAAATGACTGCAGAAGCTTGGAATTCACTGGAGAATAAGACCTTCTGTAAATGGAAAAGGAGTTTTATTTTATGCGAACTTGGACTCATGACTTAGAAGTTAATGAAACCATTTGAGTTGAGTACTTTAATCTCACAAATTGGTTATCACAGCCTTGTGGCCACTTCTTGTTTTATAATAAAGCATAACACAAAATATCTGTGCAGGCTTACAAAATTAAACTAAGGGAGTATGTGCAATTTTGAGCTCATTAGAAGCAATTCATATTTTCATCTGTCTCATTAAAGATGTTTTCTTGAACTGGGAAAGTACGTTTGAATCTGTGATTTTTAATTTCCCTGCCAACTGGCGTGAGCTTTTTGGGATTGTTATTTTCTTTTCATTTATTTCAAAATGTTAAAGGAGCAAAAAAAAAAAAAAAATCCCCACAGGAGAAATAAAAAGAAAGGCAAGGCACTAAGAAACAAGTGAACTGCAAGAACGTGATAAGAAATGCTATTTTGTAGTAGGATTATTCAGTATATAGCCTTTCTTTCTTTCTTTTTTTGGTACTTTGATGACATTACATGGAAACAAAACACGCTGGTAATAGGAGATGCAATTCAGGGTTTAGGATGCCCAGATGAAGCACATGGTCTTGAAGATGGCACTCTTGACTTAATGCTGTTACTTTTTTTTTTTTTTTTCTCCTTTTAAATGACAAATTCCCTTAAGCCAGATATAACTACAGTCTAATGGTGCTTACAGTTTACAAAACAGATCTGCTTGACTTTTGGTAGTGTTGACAGTAAACCCTTTATGAGCTTTTTGTTTTAAGAAACATAAGCACTGCTTTTGTATGACTGTTACAGCTAAGCCAACTTCAGAGGCTGCTGTACATACGATACCGGGCATCAGCTAATCCTTTTAGGTGTTACTGTTTCAGGGGGTTTTTGAGTGTAATTTGGGGCTATTGTTTGCAGTGGACGTGCCCTTACCTGTGCTAGGGGCCTGCAGAGTCAGAACAGGTCCTGGTGATGTGCGTAGCCCTATTTTAGGCATACCTGCAATGGTGCTGTTGGCTACTTAATCAAAGATAGTTCATGAAATAATTAAACCAAAGAACCTCTTGGGGAGGGGGGGAAGGCAGAAGGAAATAAATAATTTGATTGAAAACCGATGTCAGAATAAAATCAAAACACCAAGTGGGGTATTGTGTCTCAAATATTTGACTGGGTTTGGGATTTACTTTTTTTTTTTTTTAAAGCAAACTTATTACTGTTGATGGTGTCAATGCAGTCAGAAAATAACTGAGATTTCTCAAACCCTAATCAGGAGATAATCTTCTCTAGAGTAGTTGAGACATCTTTTTTCCTGTTCAGTTGTTTTGCTTTCTGCATAGATTGCCAGCAAGGTTGTGTTTTAGTGCTAGTCGTGATGATGGGTTGTGTGATGCAGGCATCTTTCTGTTATGAGCAGAACAGAAGCTGCCAATTTATATCATAGAGGTCAGCAAAAAATCTTTTTGTCTGTCATCCTTTTTTTGCATGTGCAGTTGCATGCCCATACCGTACGTGCAGTAGCAATGCACTCTCTTTTTTGTCTGTAGAGTTTATCATCTTCGTGACTTAGGCATAGGCTGGAAAACGCCTCTTGTGGTAATGCCTTTGTAAATGCCAGTTGTTTCATAGTAACAAGCTATCAATTTGTGTTGTCATGAGTATTTTTGCACAGAAAATCTGTGAATGTTTTGATTTCATTTGCTTATGAACTCCTACCTTTGGGCCTCATGTAGGAGGTATTCATTTTTAAAAGATAAATGCAGTGGACTGTACATTTATCTTAAAACATGTTATTGAAAATATGCATGTGATAGGTAAAGAAGGCTTAAAACAAGTTGAGCTCCCCTGCCTATTGCAACATATCGAGTATTTTAAGCTATTTTACTTCATGAGATCCTGCCATGGAGTGTAGATTAAAATGCCTGCTATTTGGTGTTTTTGCAAAATACAGCTCAGCAAATAGGCATAAATGTGTCAGATGCTGCAGCTCAGTTTGGTTTAAAAACCGAGAAAATGACCCCAATAGCAATATAATCTTACTTTCAGGATAACTGAGCTGTAGAAAACACTTCTGGAAGCATGTAGACTTAGACAGCAAATAAAATCTTGGTGTCCTGATATGAAGGAGTGTTTGATGGCACACTTTTTGTGTTGAGAGATACTTGCATTTTATATGATTTAATAAAATGAAAAGTATTTTGTTTAAAAAGTAGTTTATTTTGGCTTTCTTTGCAATAAGTGTTCAACTTTTTCTTTCAATCCTTCGTTGGGATTATTATTTCATTGGAAATGTTACTGCAATTCATTTAATATGCAAGTTTCTTTTTATAAACCTTGTTGTGCTGGTTAAACAAATATTCTCTGAATGTGACAGTATGGTTGGGTATTAGAACTTGTGATATTTTTTGAAGCTCAAATTACAGTTGTGTTCTGTCTGCATTTATGCAGCAAAGTCTAAGACATGCCTATATTCTACTGACTAATAGGGTAAGTAGGAGAAACATATGGTTCAGTGACTTTTTCATCTGCCTGCAGGATAGCTGTATTTTTGTGTAGATGTGAAATTTTGATAGTGGTTTAATGATTTCTTTTCAGCATGATTGTCACGTTTGATTGCAAATGTTCACATTTATATACATATGTTTGTATATGTTGTGTGTGTATAGATGTATATTTTCGATGTGCAGTGATTGCAGTAAATACAGAAGTAACTAGACATTTTTGAAGCTCTTCCTAGTATACAGAATCAGCATAAAATGTGTTGTTCAGGTAAGCCTTAGAGTTTTGACGCTCTAGCTTCAAAGCTAGACCTAGATTGGCGATTATGTACTTTACGAACTTTAGGTTGCATAAAACCAAAATGATTTCCACATTAATGACTCTCTCTCTCTCTTTTTGAGAAGATTTCCTTACTCTCTTCAATACCGACTCTTACTGTAAAAGTCTTGCTTGAAAGTAAGCAGCAGGCTCTCATCTAACCAGCATCTCTACTGGGAGGCAGAAAAATTATAACTGCTACCATTGTGTAATTGAATAACTAGTTGGTTATATTGTACGTATGTTAGTTGTGATTGATTACCTTTCGTGATTCTAATATAGCTACTAGTTACAAGTAATAAGACCATTAGTAATATAGAACTATATCCCTCAAGCAGTCCACTAGACACATTTTTAAATGTTATTACATGAGGGAACAAACTGCTTTTTCTACAACCATATGCCCTTAGCATCTTGCATTTGGATTGTTTAGATCTTCTAAACCTTTTAAAAATCTGAGGGTTCCTTCAGGCTGGTTTTCTATTTCATCATTTGCCATCAGTGAAAGCCAGTAAGAAAAGGTTGGTATATCCAGAGAAGAGGGAGAGTGACTCAGACAGTGACTCACAGTGTTTATACTCTCTGCTCATATGGATTTCTGCATACTGTTCATAAGATGCCATGAACCTTTTAATAAATCTTTTGACTCTTAGTTTTTCTTGTTTGCTTATTAGAGTAGATAATACCAAGAAAGCATTTCTGTAACTTGCATTCCTTTAACTTTAAGGGTCAATGGACTTATTGTAGTGAATTGTCAGAGATGGGGAAATGTTCACAGAAGTGGATAGAGAGAACTCTGCCAAGAAGAGAACGGCTGCTCTTAAGGGTACTCAGGGAAAGTTTGTTTTAAAGTATTGTAAAAAAGGGTCATTGAAACAAAAAGCTTGGACAGATCATCTTTGAACCTGAAGCTACAGCATCTTTTTCAAGGCAGTTCATAGTTTAACAGTGCAAGCACTTGTACCAAATAAATAGCAGAGATGAAGCAAGCTGGAAGGAGAACAGACCTCGTTTTTACCAGTGAATTTGCTTTATGTTGATCTAAATGAGTATGGAACTTATCACCTTTGTGTTAGGGATGTGATACAGCCTCTTCAGCGTCTTGTTACAGATATCTGATACCTCAGTTCAGAAGAAAAATCTTTAGTGATGTTTATACTGCAGAGCATTAAAGTTTTTGATTTAAGTTGATTAAGTTATTTTGGTTTAATTCAAAGGTCCTCACACAAGTACAAGAATCTCAGTTAGGAGTGATGATCAAGACGTTGCTTGAAAAATGAGGCTGCCTGTTGTAAGGCAAATAAATGCCGCATTCCTGCTTTTACAGTTGTCCAGAGTGGGGACTAACTGGAGTAATTTTTCACTGCTTTCTGGCCAGTTTCAATGAAAAAGAAGTAAAGCTTGTGCCTGAGAAATGTGCCCAAAAATGGCCATGTTGGGTCCGGTCAGCCAAACCTGTAATGAGGTTAAGTATGAGATTAAATAAATTAATGAGGTTAGGTAAATTCAGCCCGTGAGGCATAGACAGCAATCATCCTGTGGCTACAATGCAGATACGTTGTTTCCCAAAAATTTAAAATAGCTGCGCTTTTTAATGGACTCAAATGAATGAGTCTTTAAGTCACTGAGGCAAAACTGTAACAGGATCTAAGGTTGATATTTTTAAGATGAAAAATACACAAGAAATTGTTGATGAATGCTAAAAATGAATCAAATTTGCATCATTGTCAGGTATGCCTAAATCTAATTGATCTACAGGATAAACTTCTGTTAGGGAAAGTTCATTTATAATGTATTAGCTACTACACATGTTTTATGAGAAATGCCTGAGAACAAGAAATAGAAAAACATCCCTGTCAGTAATGTTTAGAACTCAAAACATGTTTCAAATTTAAAAACAAAATTAAGAATGCCTCTTGATTTCAAAGCTATCTTGAAAGTAAAGCAGATTTTCAGGCTATCATAATAGCCTTTTAAACTTGCCTAGAGACAGTCCTGAGTATTGTAAATGGCAATTCATTTTTTCTCCTATAAAATAGTTCCACTTTTTTCTTCACATATTTAAGTGGAGAATGAGTCAAGATGTTACTATTAGTCAGACTCACAAAGACTTAATCCTACTTTATTTCTCATTCTAATCAAAGAGAATTTTGGGTGCTCGAGATTGGCCAACCTAAGGTACTTTCAAAAGCACATAAATGATCAGTGTTTCTGAACTCAATTTTTAAAAACAAGCTGGCAATTTAGGAGCATTCTCCAGAATTATTATAATTTTATTTTTCTAAGCAACAGTCTGGATAGTTGGAATCTTAGTTAATGTTACAGAGATTATCATGTCAGTTTCCTAATGATCAATTAATTTTATTAGTTTGCCTAGAGCAAAAAAGTCAGAGAAGAGTATCATAGCAGAGTTTTTCCCAGTATTTCTGTGGTATGTTGATAAGTAAAAATTTAATTTTCCAGTGCAAATAAGTGTGAAATTAACTACACATGAAACTTTTTTTTTTCTCTGCAGAAGTATCTTTATTGCCTACTTTAAAGTTTACTTGGTAATCTATTTTTAAAGTCACTTTGGTTAGATGCTTACACAAAATACAGTACAGTGGATTAATCCAGTTGGCAGGCTGTTTTTTGAAGAAATACTTAATAAAAGGAATTTCATGCAATATACTAGTAGGACTTCATTTACATTAATAAAAGTCTGTTCTCAAACTATTAACCTACCTTCAAGATAAAAGAAAGGAGGGAAACTCACTATATTTTGTATGTACAACCAATGCAAATAGTTTTTGGTGCTCGTGTACCGTTCTGAGCGCAGTGTATTAGAAGAGAAAACATTGTTTTCCTTTCAGATGAGAAAATATCCTGTCATTTAGCAGCAATAAAGTTCCTCTCAAAGAAAACAATAAAATCCAAGAAAGAAGCCATAATATCTTCTACTTAGGTGCATCCCCGTTTACCGTTCTGAGTTGCATTTCAGCACTAGCGGCTGTGGAAATTAACGTGAGTTTTCAGAGAACTGTGCTAAACGAGTTCTGTACCACAAAGTAACCACAATAAATCGGAGTTCATGTGCTGACCTTGTGTACATTACTCACAGCAGTGTGAAAATGTGAGGATCGGGAGAGTTTTTTTCATGCTATTGAAAACACTGAGCCACTACTTTCAGTAAAAGACCTGATTAGCCCAAACATCATTGAAATTCTCATAAAGCGTAACTTCGATTTTTTTTTTTTTTTTTCTGGATAGTGAAAATGTACTTGGAATATATTGGAGGGAACACTTGATGCAATCTGAAGTATAATTTAAAATTTTCAAAATACAGTGTTTCACAATTACGATTTTTTATGACAAGGGGCTTGTCTCTCTTTGGGATGGGACTATTTTGTTACTCATTTCAGTGTGAAAAGATTAAATATTATTCTGCATATATGACTTCAGGCAACTTTTGAATCTCTTTATTAAGCATCTCATTAGGAATACTGGGTGTGCCATATGAAATTTAGAACACTTTTTACCCTTCCTACCACATGTCTCTGGATCTTTAAAGCATTGAAGGAAAAGCACAGGAAATTCTCAATTTTTAATTTTTTAGCAAGAATGTTTCATATTTATTTCTGTGAATGTTTGTTAATGACTGTACAGTTTGTCTAGTTGTCTCTGTAACAGTATGTTAGCTCACACTGTGTCATTAGTTGTCGCGAGTCTGTGACTCAAAGGTGAGAGTGGGGGAAAAAAAACCAAAATGATCCCGTACTCAGAATGGAAAGAGTTTTTGTGATTTTAGAATTAAACAAACATTAAAAAATAATAGCTCAGTGAATTTGCAAGATAAGGTAAGTGAATGTGGGGGTATGTTAGTTATTGCGACATTCCATTTATGACCTTGTTATAACTGGTAGAGCTGGCAAGTTGATTGGTAGCTTATTGTGTGAATTGCAGTGTTTTAATAAACAGAAACACTAAGATGGAATTGCTATTAAACTGGTATTGCTCTGTTATACAGTTCAGTTAGTGGAAATGGTTATAATTCTTATAAAAGCATCAACTTTATAGGTTTAGCAGTAGCTACTTTATATCTTCACTATATACAGCTAGTGTGTCTGCATTTGAATAGATGACATAACATTTTTCATATTTATGTAGACAATTATGATAGGTCTTCTACACATAGTATGGTTTTATGGATTTGTTCATGTTCATCTGAAGAGCTGCAAACAAGAAAACATGTTTTTCTCTTAAATTTTATTATGTCCAGCATAGGACATAGGGTAGTAGCAGCGTTTTAGCAGTGCCTGATATAGCAGTAAATGATATATCTTGTTTTCCGTCTCTGTGAGGAAGTGAGGAAGAAATAGCTTCCGCTTGGAAGCAGGATACGTTTCCCAGTTGGTCCAAAAAAAAAAAAAAAAAATCCAAATTAAGTAAATCAAGAGAAGCTACCCAAGCAAACCCTCTGGGTCATTTGAGGTGTACTTTATTTAGCTGATTTGAAGTGTACAGTTATCCTCATTTTGAACTGTGGGAATAATTATGACTTAGCATGAAAAACTCCGCCTTCCTCAGTTATCTTCAGACAGCGCTCTGCAGATGATGCTGAAGAGCTCTGTGTAAATAGCTTCCCAGCAACTGTTGTTCTAAATTTCAACCTCACATTTGGATATGGATATACCAGGAGAAACTCTGCAAATTCTGATAACGATAGAGTGTTTGTTTGTTTTGCCCCCACTTTTAATCTGCAATCGTAATCAGACTTTTCTCACAATCTAAAGCCATCCATAACTGTATAATCATCCCTTTAGCTTCTGCTGTCCGAAGTCTTCATCTATCACATCAGGCACTTCAGCGAAGAGAGAAAGAAAAAAAAAAAAAAAAAAGAGGTTAAGAATTTTTTGTTTTTCTAAGCTTCATAAAAGGATATAGATTTTGGAATCATAGAAAGTAAATTTTCTTTTCCACCATATGTGAAATTTCTTTTTTATTTTCCTAAATATTGGGGAAAGTATGCAGTAGCCCTGTATATCAGCGTACATTGTGATTTGGTATCAGTAAGAAAAGTCTAGCATTCTGGGAGGAAAGAGGCACTAAATTATTATTTAACATCAGAAGAGGAAAACCCCTCTTTTGTCAAAGAGGTTGGGGGGTGAGGACAGTTTCCAAATCAATGACACAACTTTCCCACAGCCGTTACCTGAGTATTTATCTGCAGTGTGAAATATCTGATTCAAGTTCTTGAACTTTTGTTTCAGAGTGACACATGAACTAGGCTTTCATATTTGCAGGTAAATCCTTCCCATTCATTCACATGCAAAACTGGTGTCTGTTGGTATCTCAGGTTAGAAATTTTAGTAATGAACAACTGGGTTTTTACTCTTTGATTTTTCTCCAGAATTCTTAATAATAATAATAATAATAGAACGGTGTCCCACCTGTGCAATTCTAGGAAGCACTGGTTGAGCCCCTTGTTCTTGGGGGCAGACTAAGCACTAGGACTCCTCTAGTCTTTTCTAAGATGGTCTTCAGTGGACTCTGAAATTTCCAGTCATCTGCAATGTCATTAAAAAAAAGACTATTTTGTAGGATGAATTGAATTAAAAATTACTGCATGTCATTCAAAAATAGGAATAGGAAGTACAATACTAACCCATGCTAATAATGGAAACACATCTGTCTTTTTAAACTGTACTGGACATATCCTTTTTCTAGAATATTTTATTCCATATGTACACAGTATTAATCAGTATTGCCCTGAGGTAATGTAATAGTAAAAGAATATCTATCTTCTAATTCTAATTTATATTCTTAAATGTTCTTTGTGTGTATTATGTAGATCTTATAAGCTGATCAGAGATTCCAGTGTCAAGAATGAATCTGAGATTAAACTGCATTAAAAAAATAGATTTAAGTCTTTTGAATGAAAAAATAATGAAGTGAACAAATTCTGATAAATAAACTACATGGAAATTCTTATACCTATTTTGTATGAAGGATTAATGTGACTTCTAGACAGAAAATGTTTTGCTTGAGCTGTTAATGATCTGCCATTTTATTACCTAAATTAGTTCTCAAAGGTCAAAATGTGATCAATTATCCAGTAATTTGGATTCCTTAATTGGCTTGGGGGGTGCTTGAAAAGCAAAGCTGATTTTTTTTTTTTTTTTTTTTTTCCTTCCCCTTCTCTCTTTCGTAGTCTGAAAAAAAGGAATTAAAGATTAGTAGGATGTTTAGAAGGGCATTTTAATTTAACTTGCTAAATAAAAATACGGGTAGGAATTGTTTTGGAGTTTTTTTTCTTTCACTTTTTTTTTCTTTTCTTTTTGTCCCCCAGAAGACTTTGAGAATTTAGCAATATTCAAGTGCACCGTCTTTTCTAAGTTACTTTTTTGGGGAAAGAAAGAACACTCTGAAATAGTGTTCAATTTTCTTGGTGCTGTGAAACAAAGGAGTAGGAAGTTATTTTAATTTACACTGTGATCTAGTGTAATGGCTGTAAAGGATTTCCATTGACTCGAGTATAGGACAGGTCAGAACACGGATGACCTGCTATTAATGGGATTTATCTGATATCATGGAAGAAGAGTACCAGCCCTTGGAATACCACGTGAGAGCCTGTTTGGAATTTGTAAAGACTTTAACATTTGAAAATAAGGTAGTGTAATTGTATTACTAACAGACACAGGTATGTTATTGTTAAAATGCAGAACTATAAAACTGCATAGCTGTGAGGTTTTAGATAGGCAGCTCTGAAATGTACAATGGGTGTTACAGAAGACATTATTTCCTGGAAGCATTTAGGTAGCTATACAGAAGTGAAACACCAAAAATTATCCCAAGAATTTGCTTTTCCATCCAATTCCAAATAAATTTCTTGTTTTACATGAAGACAAACTTTTTCAGTTTGAGAATAACTCCTTCTCTAACTCTTCTGCATGTGCTGTAGCATAACTTTTCAATATTAAGGCAAGCACTTTCAGCATTTAGGATTGAGTTGAAAGTGTTCACGAAGGATAAAAGCTTAGTGAACTGATTCAGGAAACATCATATTTATCTGAGCCAATTTTTGTAGCTTGACGTTTTATGATTTACTTCTAAGCTGCTAAAAGAGCTTAAGAAACCTTTTCCTTCTGGTTTCTCTCTGTCTCCTTCAACCCTCCCACCCCTCTGTGTGCTGCGTAATCCTGCCTGGAAATTGTACAATTAATATGGAAGCAAACTTTGTGGATATTGACTATGCCAAACCTAAAGATGTATGAGATTAGAAATGGTTATGTACTTTACAGAACTGCCTGATACATGATAACATGAGCACAGCAACCCCGAGAACTGAAAGATACTGCATAGTTTTTCACAAAATAGAGCTGATAACCTGCAGTAGTGTTGAAGGATGAGTGTTGAGGATTTCTTATATTTTATCAAGCTACTTATGCACCAAAAAATTAAATTTTCAATCTGTTTTCCATGCAGAGTCACTTGGTATCAACTTTAAAGGCACTTCAGTCATACAGGAGCTTGAATTGTTGCTGAATCCTTTACAAAATGTTTTCCCTCAAAGCTTTCCAGTGTAAGAAAAGTTTTAAGCAGTAAATAAATAAATATAATAATAAACAAAAACTAGAAAATGAGCAGTTCACAATGTATGTATTTTGTAGCTGGAAACCTTGATCAAGATAGTATGCTTAAATCTCACATGTTAAAAAATGGAAATGAGCGCTTGCACATACACAGTCACAGTGACCTGTTAATGATTCGAAAATAGAAGTGTACTAACATTACAAAAATTACATACAAGTTCAATAACACTATTTAATCCTGCTCTTCCACAACAGGTCCACACAGAAAAAGAAACGGTGGAGTCATTTGTGGTAATTGGGCAAAATATATTTGCACGTTAATTGTTTTGGTACAGCCTCTTTTCAAAAGCATGTTCTCAAAGTGGATGATTTCAGCAGTAAACCTCTGGCAGGAGTTGAAATGAGACTGAATGTCTCTTTTCCTTCCACAGCCTTTTTTAGATTTGTAATACAAAATTAGTAAATGCAGAAAATCAAGTGGTACAGGACTATTATTTTGCACTTTGGTAAGTGATTTACTAAGTTGGTTCAAGAACTAGAACTTTATCTTCTCAGCACTTTATTAAAATGGGTTTTTTTGGACACTCATAGGCAAGCTGTTCATAAATGCAGAGCCTTCCAGAATATTGCTTAAAAAATTCCAAACATGCTTAATGAAAACATTTGGGAACAGAATTGGTTAGGAAGGCAGTAAGTAAAAAGGAAAAAAAAAAAAAAAGTATTCTTAAAATGTATAACATCCTATCATTGAAATGTGCATGGTTTTACAGTTTTAATTGGGAGGAAGATGATTAAAAGTCAGCTGATGATAACTGGCTTGCAGTTATCATCTTTGCAATTAAAACTGCTATATCAACTTGATGAAGGTGTCTAAAACACTTACCTGTTAACTGTAGTTTTTATAGGGCTGTTTTTATGTATTCCCCTGAATTGCAAATTGACTACAATATCAATAAATCTAGTATCTGCCATATCTCAAGAACAAAGAGGCATTTTTGATAACATTTAGAATTAGCAGTTGTGCTCACCATGTGTTTGATGTACCTGTTGAAAAGTGTTGAGAGGGGCCACTTGTGACTTGTTGTTGTTGAAGTATTATTAATCTCACTCTCCAGCACACCATCCAGCTCTTCTGGAGAGTCTACCTAGAACTTCTAGTTGTCTACATCTGTGTTAATATTAGGAATTTCCATCCAGTGTACTTGCTGGATATATGTATATATGTGTGTGTGTGTATATATGTATATATAGTCTAGTTTTTAGCTGAGATGTTAAATAAAATTTTGACTACTCAAAAATTGATTGGAGTTCATCAGATTAGGTATGCAAGCTTGATTTGTAACAGATGTGAGCGCCATGGATTTATAAGAAAAGCAGTAGAAATCATTGATTGACAGTATGTTTGTTAAAGAGAATCTGCTTCCAGACCTCCATTTCTAAAAGTTATTTGTGAACATTGCAATTGCTCAGTTCCCTAAGGAATGGCCAAGAGAAAAGTGTAATTTTTGTTAAATCTTTTGAGCATATATACTACTTTTATACAAAAAAAAAAAAGAAATATTTTGATTCTTCCATGCTTTTTGTTCCCAAAGGTATTGAATTGTTATGTCTTTTTTTTATTTGCTGTGGCATTATTGTTTTGGGGTATTATATGTAACTTTCCTGGTCTGTATGGTTGACTGTCTCAGCAATTACTGCATACTGAAAAACACTAATTTGGAAATTTCACAGCTTTTATCTGTGAAGAAGAATAATGAACTATAAATTTTCTGTCCAGCCTGCCTGTCCTCATGTTGTGATTTTGTGCTTAAAATTAATGTCATGTTTTATGCTACTTGTTACTTTTTATAAGTGCATCTATGTTGCTGAAATGCTTCAAATTATGGAACCATTGTGTTGGTGTCCAATGGACTAATTAGTTCTTCAACTTTCCCAGAGCAGTTTGATCCTAAAATACTACTTTGTACCAGCCTGCTGCTACCTTACACAGGTACCTTGGCTTTTTATGAAGAAACTGGCAGGTGGAAGAGTTGAAGTGTCAATTTTTCAAACTTATTTGTACCTACCAGAGTTCTCTAGTCTGCGCTTTGTCAGAGACACTTTCAGTGCCTAGGCTAGCTATACAATTCATGCAGTGAGAATACTTGCAATTTATGCTGTTGAATATTCTTCAAGAATTTGCTGAGGACTGAGTTTTGTCCTCATAAAGATAAATAAGTAAAACCCCAAATATCTGGAATCCCATTGCAGGCTTTTTTTTATAATTATCAGCACTTGAGATTTTAAGCTAAAGCTGTACAAAGATTACATTAGCATAAAATGTTGTGTTCTTTTGATTGAATATATTATTTGAGAGAATATTCAGCAGTACTAAAGGTAGGAATAAGAAATTATTACCTGCCAGGTGATAAATAGTACTCTGTTGATGAGAAATATTTTAAAAAATGCTAATTGCTCAGTTGAAGTTGACACTTAATCCAGTTAAAAATATGCCGTAAATCCAGCTTTGAAAAATCAGTATTAAAGTAATGGGGCTGTTTGAATTGTAGCAATTAGTGATTCCAAATTAGTGGGTTCTCCTTTGAAATTTACCTGTCACATCATATTTTGTCACATCATGTAGTTCCACTTCATTACACGCTGGCATATAATCCTGATTGGTAAACTGCAGTGAGATGATCAGAGCACCACTTTGTCTTTGGCGCCTATGATTGAAAAGAAACCCAAAAACTGCAATGCAAATAAAATGTTTTACTGATTACCCAGCTACGTTTTGTAACTCCAGTACCTCTCTGTATAAAGTTTCTTTCACCTTGCTTAACCCCTTTATACTCTTCATAAATTATTCTATTTTGTTTTATAACTCTCTTTGTCTTACTGCATATTTTAAGTGCCACGGTATCTGCTTCGATCTGAACCTATATTGCCTTTAATAGTGCTTTTGCTTCTAGTTGTATTACATACGAGTGAGGTTATCCGGTTTGCCCAAAATTGAAACTACTGAGCATTTAACAGTACTGCAGCTCACACTGGTGTCTCTCATGTGTTTAGCTTCTTATAAAATCTGTAAACCTGAGAAATATTCTCTGCACAAGCTTACCTAAATCCTGTTACTTGATGGTTTTTTTTTTGCTTGTTTTTTTCACTCAGAGTGGAGTAGTATCTGTAGAATACAGAAGAGCCCCCTGAAGATTTCAAGCATCTTTCTCTCCTAGAAAGAACCCAGGAGGGAAAATGCTAGTGGGATATGTTTATTTCCACAGTTTTTTTCGACCGGCAAAGCCTGGAGGCAAATGTGATGAGCCATTAACGGTGGATGTCTCGGCCTTTAGTTCTTGGGCGTACGGCTAAGTGGTTAGTGGTGTTCTCGTTCTTCACTGCTCCATATTGTTTCAATGAATCTACTTTACAGAGATTCTTTAGAGCAAAATCACTCTAGAGGAGCTCAATAACAAGCAAAATTAATGCCTGTGGTTGCTTCTTGGTTACAGATTTTTAGAGCTGAAGTGTTTAAGACAACCCTCTTCCTAAAAGTAGATTTGTGACACTTTGTCCAGTTGGATATTTAGATAGTGCAAGAAAGGGGTCTTGTGGTTTATAAGTGCAATATTTTTGGCATTGATTTCCTATTGTGTTGGCTGTCTCTTGATTTTTCTTCTCGTATTTTCTTCTTTTCAGGAAGATGAATTACTGAACTTTCAAATGGTAACATCTTCTATATTTTATTGATATGAGAAAATTACATTTAATCTCTGATTCTTTTGCAACAAAGAGAGTATCCCTCATTCTAGTACCCACACACACCTTCCCCAATGCTTCAGAACCTGTAAAATATTTTGTATGGCCAAACACGCTTCGGGCAGCTTCTTGTGACATAAGAACTTATACAGCCAAGCGTGAAAGAACGTGCACAGCTTATGTAGTGAAAGCCTAAGTTTGGCTCAGGATGGGTTCTGTCTTTAATGAATGATATATAGGAACAATGCCCAGAATTGAGTCTTTTTCTCAGTAACATGAAAAACAGACCTATTCCTTCATTTTGGCCAAAACATTTGGGTAACTGAAGAGGGAAATCAAGAAAAGCAGCTGATTTCTGTTGAAGAACGATCTAAAGAGCAGATGTAATTATGAAGGGCTTCGCTCACTGCTAGGTAGCCAGATAACTGTTCTCCTCTGTCCTGTCTATTGCTCTTACCTTGTTACGAGTATTGGCCACTGGGTTGACAGGAGTAATGATCTGACATTTCTGCATAAAAACACCATTCGACCGTTCTGCTCTGAGTCTGGTCTCTGAGTGAACCCTTCTCATGCTGGAGTTTAGGTACAGGAATTTTGTGTGTTGAAGTTTTAAATGTGATCATTTACTCTGGGAAAAAGAGAGAAAAAAAGGGAAACAGAGACATTGTTCCATGTGTAGTGTATAATGGGTTACTGTCCTCATTTTTCACTTGAAACCAATCGTTACAGTGCTGCAGTGAGCAGTGCCTCATCTATACATATATATCATTTTTGCAAGGGATGCTCTTGAGAGGATATAGATCAATATGAATTCATTTTTTTTCTGGTAATGGAAAAATATTTGAACTGTTCAGTTATTGGGCACAAAGATGACCACTGGGGGTATTGTGCTTTTTTCTCTACCCGCTGCCATGGCAGCTTCAGGTGTGTGTTAACCTGTGGCTTTGTGTATGTCTTGGCAGCTGTTCCAAGGATTCCAAGTTGCTTAGCGCTGCTGATAAGATGCAGTGATACATGATTAGCAAAGAAGCAGTAAGATATTAAGAAATGCAGTTTTGAAGTATGTAAATCCTAATATTCTATAATTAAAATGTTCCCTGCTAGCTACAGTTGTTGCAATATTAAGTTATTAATCAAAAACTTTCAGAAACAGACATATTTACTCATAAATATTTGTACTGTGAAGACACTTTTGAGCTACTTAAAATTTAAAAACAGGGCATGAAAGAATAATAGAACATTAAAGTGAAAATGCCGAAAGATCTGAAATATATTGTAGTGGTGATAGTGTAATTGAACAATGAGGAGAAGGGAGAGTAAGAGCAAAGTAGACTGGAATCTTCATCTCAGTGTTTTGTGTATGAAACACTGAAGTTTTCTCAGTGTGGCTGTTACAGGCTGCGTGAGTGTGAAACGGGACCTTTTATCCTTCATAGTCAATCAAATAATTTCTAGTGAGATATCTTAAGTAACATACTTAAATTCTTTCCATGAACCACTGCAGAAAAGCATTGCCCTAAAGATGATAAAGTTTGACCCTCATTTAGAGGTGAACCATAATGGCAGTGTCATACGTCCACAATATTTACCTGTACTTAGTAGCTGTTTTACTGCCTCATCTATTTTGCTTATTTTACTTTGAAAACAGTGTAGGCAAATGTTGAACAAAACACAGGATTGTGTCCTTGGGCTTTGTTTATATCCCTGGTTATATGCCATTTCTATGGCAAATAGCTTATGAGAGACTATATAATAATATTATCAAAAATGTTATATTTTGATGCAGTATTCTGTTTAAATCTGAACTCTTTTTTAAGTCTGTCTCTAGCAGCGAAGATGGGAAAGACATCATCTAGCCTGTACTAGCAATAAAAAGTATCTTCAGATGGTTTTTGAAGGAGCTTTGGTTCTTAAATTGTTCTTTTAACCAGTTTTCACTTAATTTTTTTTGCAACTCTGTGTTAGCATTCAAGATGTTTCTTCAGCAGATTAGTGATTATTTTATGTGATTTCCAAAAGTCTAGGTTATGTATCTGACCTTTGCTTTTTGTGGGTCACTGAAAAAGCTGAAAATTAATTTGGACCTGTGTTACTTGTTGGTGATACAGCAAAAGAGGGTAACTGACTAAATGAAGTGTCGTAATAGCTTTTAGAAAACTCTATCATTTATAAATTTTTAGCTAAGTGATAATGAAGAGTTTGATGAACTAAATAGCTGTAAGTATCTATGCCTGGGAAAAGTCCCACTGAAGTCCGTAGTGGAGAAAAAAGCTGAATATTATATACAGGTATTGCAGAAGCCTCAGGAATGATTTCACTCCATAGTGGATTGTTTTGTTTTGTTTTTCAAGTCAATTGAGAAAAATCTGTAAAGGAAATAAAGTGCTCCATTTGGGGTGCTTTTCGGTTTTTTTGGGGGGGCGGGAGGTGCGTGGGTTCATCATGTTTTGATTAGATTATCATTCCATATTAAATTCCTGCATCCATTCAAGGAGATGAAATTTGGCCTTAGGGCACCTAGATCCTTATGCAAACCACAGAGGAAAGAATCCCTTATGGTCTAATTACCAGTAACTGAGGATTTAAAGATCAGATTGAATACTCTTTAATGAGGGAAATCATTAGGGTTATTACCGAAAGGGTCATAAAATATATATTTTCTTCGAAAATGTACCCCTTTTTCAAGAAATTCAGTGTATTTAATTTTTTCTGTTATTGTACTATATTAGTAATTAACTTACTCGCATTTATGGTATTACTATAAGAAGTTGGAAAGACTTTTTGGACAGTTTTAAATAAATATTTAGACTGGGAGTGTTGCACAGAGGGAGAAGGGAAATAGATTTTCTTTAATCTATGCATCTCTGCAAAGAAAATACGTTTTATGGATATTGACTTTGTTTCTGGAGATACCTCTCAATAATGTGAATGTTATATATTACCTGCATGAATATGCTTTGTAATATTTAATAAGGAAACAGTATCTTTTCTAGGATAGGTGTGTTTATTAGTGTGTCTCGGTAAGATTCAGTAGATCTGGACAGGTAAGATAAGATATAATAAAACCAGTAAAGATGGTGTTCTCTCTTGAATTGCAAAAACGTTTGCCATTGTATTGTTCTAATGGGAAGGAAATGCCTCCACCTTGGAATATGCTTCACCTTTGTGAAGTGGGCAGTTTAACTTAATAGCAAGTTGGTGCCTAAAGGGTATAATGTGAGGATTTAGTTGTTTGAGCAGGTGAGGATTTCTGCAGGTTCTGGAGTTAAAAGAGAAACTATTTATCTGTCAGCTTACACCTTTAAAACAGTAGCCTCAATACTTATGTATAAAGAAAGAACGGAAGGATCATCGGCAACCACCCCCAACGCCCATCTAGCCATGAAAAGAAGTTTTGAAAGGACTGAGCTGAGTTGATAATTATCATCATTAAGCACTTTTTAATTCTCTCTTGGGCTTTGGAGGCAAAGTTCCAGCTAATGAAGGAATAAAGATTGGAACTGAGCTTTGGAAGGTGTAATGACCTGTTCAAAGTTACAAGTGATTCACTCTTGACGTGGTTGTTTCAGAACAGCAGTGTTTCTCTGGAGGAGTGTGTGGGGATGTGTTCCCTGTGCCTTTCATTGAGACCTTTAGTGGACTCTAGCTGTATATGTGTTCTGACTTTGGCAACCTGGTAGTTTGGAGTCATGAATTTGCCAGAGTATGATTGCTATTGCTAAGTGACTGCCACCAGAGTGGAGGCCACATAATATTCTCTTACATCCCAGAACTAGCTGCAGCAGAGTAATGTGTATTTAATCTGAAAACGGTTGCTGTTCACTTTTCCCTCAAACCTCCAGTGCTATCTTTCTTAACACAAATTTCTAAATGTAGTCAGAGGGGTCTTCCAGAAAACTCATCAGAAGAGGGTATCCAGAAAAGGAGAGTGTTGCAATTCACAGAATCACAGAATGGTTGAGGTTGGAAGGGACCTCTAGAGATAATCTAGTCCAACCTGCCCTGCTCCAGCAGGGACACCCAGAGCACGGGACACAGAGCAGCATCCAGGCGGGTTTGGAAGATCTCCAGACAAGGAGACTCCGCAGCCTCTCTGGGCAGCCTGTTCCAGGGCTCTGTCACCCTCACAGTAAACAAGTTCTTCCTCACATGGAGATGGAACTTCCTGTGTTTCAGCTTGTACCTGCTACCCCTTTTCCTGTCACTGACCACCACTGGGAAGAATTTGGCCCCATCCTCCCTACATTATCCCCTCAGATACTTGTACGTGTTGATCAGATCTCAGTCTTTTCTTCTCCAGGCTAAACAGGCCCAGCTCCTTTAGTCTTTCCTCATAAAATAGATGCTCCAGTCCCTTAATCATTTTTGTCACTCTGCACTGGATCTTCTCAAGAAGCTCCACGTCTCTTATACTGGGGAGCCCAGAGCTGCACACAATTCCTCTGTGAAAAAGTTTTAACACCTACGTGTCTAGAAGCAGGCAAATTTTCAGAGTTTTACCAGGGAACATTCACTACTAAATGCCACAGGCAGCAGGGCACCTGCCAAATCTATATAAGCCTCTTTATTAATTTGTACCAAAATATATTTTGTATGACTTGTTCTATAAAGTTAAATGTATAGTATTTTGAATGTAAAGTCTGTCTGACATTATCTGAAACATTGATTTAAAGCTATCAAATGAATTCAAAGGAAGCTGATTGAAATTTATGGAAATGAATTAGAAGTAGCAGGATTTAATTGAACATTTATTGAAAGTAATTGAAATTAACAAAGGCTATTGATGGGGATCAGAAGTAATTAAATTAATGGGAAGAAATTTGGCTTAATTGAGATTTAAATGGAGAATTACTGAAATTGAATGATATTCAATGGAAAAAAAATCCATCTAATTTTTAAGGTTGATTTTAATGATTTTCAATAATGAAAAGCTATTATTTAGGAAAATATTTAAGAAATTGGTATAAATATACATTTCTTTAGTTTTCTTAAGAATATTTTTATGAATTATTGTAATAGTCTCATATACTATTTAAACTCTTCAACACAAAATCTTAATAAATATAGTTTCATGAACTGTGAGCAGAGAATATAGTGCCTTTCAATGCTTCTTCAATTTCTGTTATAATTGATATTGAAAGAAATGAAGTGTGCCTGGATAAAGAATTACCAGACTTACTAGTAATTTTCAGTATGATCTTTTAAGGAAAATAATTTATCATGATTATGATACGGCATTTTCTGATGGTGTTGCTTGCAAGGGCTATGAATTCTTATTTCAAAGTGACCCCAGTTTTAGATGGCTAGTAGAAACACATTTTTTTGATTATTTTAGAACCTGAACACACAGATTCTGAAAAATAAAGGGTCTTTTTAGTTGATAATTGAGAACAGAGAGGAAGAGAACTCCTCAATAGGAATGCCTACTAAAAATACAGTGGGTTTTTGAAAACAAGAGTTAAGAATGTGAGTGTGATGTTTGTTACGATTATTAATATTTATCTCAAAACTGACCAGAAAAGTGGTAGGAACGGAATATATTTGAAAGTCCCATATGTGCTTGGCCCAAGCAAATTGGGTGGCAGTGTCATGCATTCATAGCCTGGGAAAGCAGGCCGTTTCCTCCCTAGTGTTCCTTCTTTTCTTCACCCTTGCAAACTACCTGTGTACGTCTGCGTGTGTATCTGCCATCGACGTGTGCAGTATGGGAATCAAAGGGGAGAGAGGGTGACGTGAGAAGGGTTGTGCTGACAGCGAAAGGCTGATGGCAGCAGTTCCACCAGTTACTCAAGTGATGTTTGCTGTTTTGTAATTGAACGTGTTTGTTTCCTGTAGTCCTTGCTTAATTTTTAATCTTGGTAATCTTTGGAGTGATCTAATACAAAGCAATATATTAACTGAATCTGTAAGCAGGAAAACGCAGGTATGTGTACAATAAAAGTATAAAGGTATATGGTGTTATATTGTGTGTTTATGGAATTGTATGGAATCTGTATTTTGAAAAGCAAAAACTGCTTGCTTAGGCAAAAGTCCCCCTGAAGCTAGTCTTAAAAAGAGTAGCTCTTCATCTCAGGTAAATTAGTTTTGTTTCTCTATACATTTGAAAATAATAGCCCTTTCAGAGATTTTCAGAAAACAGTGATTGTTAATGATTTTAAGGAAAAAATCATTATGATTTTTAAACATTAATCATGTTTACAAACATGATAAAAATCATATTTAATGATTTCTAAGCAAAAACTTGAGGGATAGAGTTTCATAACCGAGTTGTTATGATAAATCTACTTACCTAAAATTATATTTTCCTATGCTATTTCTCAAGATATCTGTGCGTTTTTCAGAATGGCTTATACAAGTATTTGACACATACAAGAATTTCTCAAATTCGAAAGCATTTCCCTGTGCAAGATGCATATAGAATCTGATGTTTGTTAGCATTTGCATTTTTCTTGACTAAAATTTTATGTAATTTCACTGTACCTTGGAAAGCATATATAAAAGAATAGAATGTGGGGATAAGGAAGTGTTACCATGCATATAGTTCATAAGTTCATAACTTCATAGTTCATAACTTCAACATAATGAAAAATGCATAAAAACTTTAATTTTTCTTTTTCACTACATTTTCAAATGTAATTCTGTGAATTGAAAACATCTTTTCTAAATCTCATGTTCATCAGAAGTGTAGCAATTTCTTCTGCAGTCAGGCTTCTTTAAATCTAGCAGGTGTGTTGATCCACTGGCAAGTGGAGTTTGATTTTTTTTTTTTTTTTTTTTTTTTCCAAGGTGAGACATTCTGAAATGAACATCAGTCTTGCCTAGAAAGGCCTGTTTGATGTGAGTCAAAAAATCAGAAACAGTGAGAGGTGATAAGAAGCCCTTTTTTGGTACGAAGTATTAATATGAATAGCTGATTGAAGTAATTATTGAGGTGTCTGATTGTAAAAGGTGTTATGATTCTAGAATTTGTGCTTTAGCTTAGCTGCCTAATGCTTTGTTACATCTTTGTCACTGGAGTAGAATGCCAAATTCAGGATCCGATATTCTGTTTTTTGTGGAAGGTTGAGATTTTTCTGTTGTTGTTACATTCCTTTAGAAAACATGCACAAAGTTCTCATTCCCTGAAAGCCTCAGTCTTTGTCTGTAGTTCAAATCCCATTTTGATTAACTAGCTTAAAAGCTCTTTGTAGACTCTGCTCTCATTCTCTGTGGTAGTTCTGACCACACCAGGTGCTTCCTTGCTGTTTTCTTTATCAGATTACCCATTTGCTTGCTTTAACACAGGTATGAACTTTCAGAAAATAATGTTCAGCTAACTTTCTCTAGCACAGAAAAACAACCAGGTGCTTGGTTTTATTTTTAAAAGGGGGTGTTGACCTTTGGCTGCATTTAGAATGGTGGTGATAACTCATCACCAGGTATGAGAATGGAACTGGTTTTCTGCTTCTGAAACTGCTTTCACGTGCCTTGCATTATCATATCCAAAGCTCTACATGAGCTGCTATTGAGTAGTAGGTGCAGCACACTACAGAAATTACTCCAGGAACATCATTGACAATTGCAAAATATCAGCTTGATTTGGAATAACTTAAAGTATCCTGATTTTATTAAGTCTGTATTAAAATGATTGTGATGTATTTATTCTTGTTACATAATTCTGTTACATCTGCTTGCTTAAACATTTAAATGAGAACGGATAAATAATTATTGACCCTAACAAATGCCCACACGGGAAAAATTGGCTGGCCTTCAGTTCCAGTGCTCTAGTTTCTTTTGACATTTCCCTTATTTTGAATTATTACATCTGCCCTAGCAAACACATTTATAAGTAGTTTCATGAGTAAAGTCAACATTTGGTTAGATGGAATAAAGCTAACAATGGAATGATTGCTTGTAAAACTAGAATTATTTGGCTTAAAAGAGACCAAGCATGCTGCGTGAACACTTAAGGATGGCATAGCTTAATTTACCATATGCCTCATGTGTTTCTTCTTTTATGAAAACTTTTGATTTAGGTGTAGAGTCCCATAATGGAAGGCATAGAGTATCCAGGAAATAAAAGGTTTTATAGTATGTGTGTATGTATAGTATATGATGTTTCCATAGAGGATAGTGAATAGTTTGTGAACTTTATATTTTTAAAGCAAAATAAGTAAATTATTGTCCTGAAAAACACTTCCTAAAGGAACTTAAGGCAAGTGGGACAAAGGACTGCACTTTACATTTAAGAAGCTTTTTATCTCATGAAAGTTAGCAGCTTTCCCTGTTGCTCCACTTAGTTGCTAGCTGAGTAACTGATAATGAAAATACTGAATTTTTGACTAAAGGAAATGCTCAGATTGAAATGGCAGAGTCTGGACTCAAGGAACTGAAAAATTTTCACTTCATCTACTACATACTAAACTCCACTATAGAAGACCACAGATTTATTTAAGAATTTAGCAAGTTAATGTAATTTATAGAAATGCAAAAGTTATCACTACATGTTAACTTTAAGATATATACGTATATTTATAAAGTTGCAACAGTAAGTTACTCAGAGGGCACTTTTTCTAGTCACAGGCTTTCTGATTTCTATAATAATCTTGCATAAGATTAAAAAAAAACACCCTAAGAATGCAAATCAAGACATGAATTTAAACAGCTGTTGTTTTTCAGTTATGTCAAAAGCTCCACAGTCTTCAGAAATACACACTTGGAAAACCTAATGCCATTGACTTCAATGTCAGAGCATTTTGGGATCTGGTGCTTGTTAGCTTCCACAGGATAGCAGGTGTTCAATCAAAGTTGTTAATGTATTTCTGTGGATCTCATATACTTTAAAAGAAGGTAATTAGAATTATCCACAGGTACTTTGAAACCATGAATAATTCATTTCCTGTGCATCAATAAAATAATTATTGCATATTATCATTCTTAGCTTTCTACTTCAATAAGATTGCTCACATCATGTCACTGTCATAGTAGTGTGCCTTTTTATTTTTCATATTAATGAAAATTACTAGTAGAATGAGGAAAATTGTAATAAGATTTAATGTTACCTGCAAGCCTTTCCTGTTGTATTACACTGAAATGATATAATATCTGGACTCTGCTAATCACAGGTGGGTATTCTTGCCCACTTTGGCCTCTCTTGAATACTTTTCAAGATAATTGAAACTGTTTCTCAGTGCTATTACTTAGCTTAATTATGTCCATTTACTACAACTTTTGCAAATTCAGTTTCTCTACACTTGCTTTTCTTCCATTCTTGTTACTTTATTTACCTAGATTACACTGCAGGAATTAACTACAGTCTTCATCTTACCGATATTTTTAAGCAAGTTTTCTAACACGGCTTAAAAAAAAAAAAAAAAAAAAAAAAAACTTGAAAGATATTTTAAACTTTTGGTTTGTTTGTTTTCAGTAAATTCTATATAAGCCACAAAAATGCTAACAAACATTTTGTGGGGGGATTTTTTCTAAAAATGTATTTCCTACAAAGTTGTAAAAGATTTTAAAACAACTGTGTTTTCTGTTTGGGGCTTTTTGTTGTCTTCTTTTTTAACCAGCTCAATGATGACATTTTAGTGGCTTATCTGCTCTTAAAAGGCTTAGGAGAATCCTTTTCTTGTCTGTGCAATACTGCACTTGGAAGTTGCAGTAGGTCCTCCAATAGGGCTGTCTGTGAAAAGGGTATGGAGAGACTGAAACTTGGGATTTGTATCAGTCAACCTTTAGCCATGGTGTTTCTAGTTAAAAATAAAGTAAAATGAAAAAACAGTTTGTTTTCTACATTTAGTTTGAAAATGTGTTTAGTTTAAATTTAGTTTAAACCAGGTGTTTAAGATAGGGATTCTAGTTTAACTGACTATGAAGAGAAACCTCTAAATGTTTTTGTATGAAATTTATGATTCAATGAAGGGCAAGTGAGCACTTCAAACTGTTGTCCCGTCCTTATTCTTACTGACTAAAACCATAAGTCTGTTTCCATTAGTATTACGTTACTGAGATGAATCATTACTTGGAGGATCAGACACGATCAGGAGGCAAGGTAACTGATAGCTGGTGGGTTTGGGTGAGTACTCACCTAGAGCTGCACTGCAGATTTGTGTGCTGCTTTATGATGTATTTTTTGAAATTAGAATGAGTTTATTCTAGATTCATCTTGATCAGTTTGATCTTGAATTTAGTTTTGAATGATCAGTATTAAGTGAAAAATTAGATCTCGGTTACCGAGGTTTAATGAAATGTGGATGATACGAAATCAAAATATACTACATTTTGAAGGAAAACATTATCCAGAACTTTTTCGCAGTCATTCTTTGAACTCTGTCCTCCTTTGTTTTCTGCATTAGGCAGATATTTAGTGCTGCAGCTGTCTACCACTTTTTTGTTTGTTTGTATTTTGTTTTACTTTTAATACGAGCTCCATGCTCACTCTGGTGATCTGTGTTTACATGTTCAGAATGGGACGGGAGGTGGGGGGCAAATAATGTCCTTCAGAGTAAAGCTGTAACTTGAGGCTACAATTATCTATATGAGGAACAAGCTGATGTTCTTTTATTTTGAGGATTAGGATATTTCTTCTTTGAAAGCTGCCTTTGTTACATTGCCTTAATGTTTGTTGTAAACCAAGAAAAAAAGAATGTGTTCTGTTTAGAAAAGGGAAATTGTGTTCAGAACATATAATATCCTTTAGAAACACTTTTTTCGCAAGCTCAAATTTTTCCAAAACATTTACCTTCAGTCTTTACTTAACCTGTCTCTTTTTTTCCCCCAAAGTTGCTTAATTTAAAGGGTAGCTAAAAGGATTATCATTAGGATCTTATTATATGCTTCTTACAAGTCTAAGCCCTTTGTTTCAGGTAAATAATATCCTTAGAATACAAAGCAGAACTTAATTCAATTAATGGAACATAAGTATGCAGGCTATAAGCAAAATTTTGAAAGTTTTAATGTGCCAGAATTATGCAAATGTCCATTAAAAATTAAAACAAACAAGCAAAAACTCACCAAGAAAAAAATGTCCGCAAACTATACTGTTCTCTAGCAAGATCTGGGATTTAGTCTAAGAAAAACAGTAAATAAAATCTTATTTTTTCATTTACTCCAAGTTGAATGAGATACCTAAATTTACAATTAAAATAAAAGTTAAAAATATTTATTAGGAAATACTAACACTCAATTTCAAGTAGTTATTTGATGTTCACAGAATACTTTCTGCCTATTCCTGTAATACTGTGGCATGGCACACACCTGCAACCTGCTGTTGCTTACCTTTGTATTAGCTTCAAACTTATTTCTGGAAATATGTTTTCCCGCTTTTCATTTGAAGCAGAAAGATGATTGTGCTGTATGAAAACACCCAATTTAATATGAAGATTGTCGAAGTACCATGGAAAATGCTAGAGGTGAGATAGTAAAAGTTTTATACAGAATTCAGCAATCTCATTGCTTGATGGCTCTTTTTCTTCTGTGCTCTGGATCCATGTATTTTGCACCTGAGCATGTGTCACAGTGATTCACTCTGAATTCTACTTAAATAGCTTTTCAGCATGTTCTGACATCAGGGTCCTAATCAGTGACAGCAGTGTCCAAACAAGTGAGTGATGTAGCACCATAGTATTGATATACTTTCATTTAGCCTTGATACAGTCATACCGTCAGATTATTAAGTAGTCTATGAAGTGGTGTGTTCACTGCTGTCTTGGCCTCTCTAGATGGTGTGTTCCGCTGCGTTGACACGTGCCAGCTCACTTAGCTTCAGTGTGAGATTTGCTCCTTTGCGCTGCTCTTTGCCATAGTGTGCAGCACTGCTTCCAAATCCCGGCGCGGCTCATTCTGCTCCTGCTCCAAAAATCCACTCACCTATTTTGGTGCTGAGCTTCCTTTTGAGCATGGTGGTTTCGTCAGCCCAAGAATCTCAGCACTGGATGGAGAATGGCCAGGCCTGTGACACTTTTGTAGTTGCTTGTGGAGTGTGACATGGCTTCATCTTGCCTGTAGGACATGAATTAGGACACGATTGCTGTTTGCCCAAGTAGACTTAGAAGATTTTTTTTTCTTAGTCTTTTTCTCTTGGAAGGATTTCATGTAATTGATTCACTGTCCTTGCAGTTACTGTAGATATTAGCAGCATCTTAGTCTTCTGCCTTGTCTCCTTTAATTACAAAACAGCAATTCAAAACTTGAATTAACTGCTGCATATTTGAATAGAAGTGTCCAAATGAAATACAATGGCTGCTGATCAGGTGCTCTGAGTTTTGTTTTCTGCTGTCAAAGTCTATGAAACAATGAACATGGGTGAAGAAATTGTGTATTCTGTAATGTTCATTTAAACAGAAAAAAAATGAAAAACAACTGCACCTGGGGAAAAAGATTTGGAAAGACACCTGGAGATGTTCCAAATGTGCGCTTTCTTAATAATTAGCACATCATACACCTAGTTAGCATCTCATAAATAACCATAAAGTAGTCATTTAATGAATCATTTTACTTGTACTGTCAGAGGTTACAAAAATAGAAAAACAGTTTGTTTATTTTAAGAGCACGGTGCGGATGTTCTTTCAGCACTGGTTTAAAAGATTGACATAAGAAAATTGACATCCCTTTATTGTAGATGAGCCTTACCTTGTATGAGTTGGGCTTGCTCACTGGCATCAGGTACGTTGCTTTTCGTGTTCTATTTTTTGCTGAATTACAGGGGATGGCTTTGGTTAAGGCAGGGGACACTTCCTGACCGCACATTTCACTGGGTCTGTATGTGTGGGGACTAGGTGTGGAAACCTGTTAGGTTTCCCACCTCTGTGCTACTCAGGTAGATGCAGTTACTTGGTTTTAACAAAAGCATTAGAACACTGCAGCATCTCATGGACTTGGTAAACTTGACTTTGTCAACCTCCAGTTCTGAGGGCTTCCACGATAGGTTATAATCCTGCTGCTGTCTCTGCGGCTCATAAAATCCATGTAGCTCTGGAAGGAGATTCCATTTGTTGTTGAACAGCCTGGATTTGGAGTATGGAAATGGAGGGATAAGATGTGGCCCAATCCTCTTACAGGAGCAGGTTTAAGCACTCTGCCTGCAACTTGGCATATTTCAACATAAATTAAGATTCTCCTTATTATTGTCGGAACGTAAGAATTTCTTGCTAACTGTGGGCAAGCTTCTGTCTGTTCTGATAATCCTGTATCTAGCAATGGGCAGTATAAAGCGCTTAGGGAAACATACAAGAAGTATAGAAGTATAGAAGATAGCAATTGTGTTGAAATCAATGGATATAGTAAGAGCTGATGGACTACCTGCATAAAGACCTCAGGCTGGGTCTTTCATGTCTTTTGGTTTTTACAAGTAAAGATAGGCATGACAGCTGCCTCTTCCGAAGAGACTGAGTTGAGAAATCCTTGCGAGGTTTCTTAGTTACTCTGCTAGTTTTAGGCCTTAATCCAGAATCGGCCCTTAACATAAATATAACGGGCTGAAGATATTTTAAATCCTGTTGGGAGAGAAAAAGGGAGGTTCAGAAATATTGTATGTATACATATGACAGAAACTTTTCTCTGAATAGGTTGTAGTTGGATGGTGTAGACATTTCTGAGCTCAAGTAGGCCTCTTGTCACGTAGTACCTCTGTGAGTGCATTTATACTCCCGCTCCTTTTCTCATGTAATAAAAAATAAGAGGGGAAAAAAAAAGGGCAGTTATAGACTTCATTCTGTTGTGCAAGATTAGCAAGTTTTAAGTATTGTTTGCACAATGAGAGTCCTTAGCAGAAGAGGGGTGTAATGTTGGTCTTCGTGCAAGTTTATGGTAAGCCCAGCCTCAGTAGGAAAGTAATTGCCCCTTAGGTAGTTAACATCTTATTTTGAAGGGTTATTGATGCTGACAATAACACTATCCTTACCATCATTGATACTGAACACGGAATTCAGGGCAGGGGAACCCCACACTTAGGGAATTACCTTCTTCCTAAACATTTGTAACCATCCACAGTGCAGTAGCAGAAGTACTCATGTGCTCCACAAAAAAAAAGTGTGTTCAAAGTCTGGCGTTTTCAAACCTGTTGTTTTCAGCTTGAATTTAAAAAGTGCCTAGGCTTGACTATCTCTGTACTGAAGGTACTGTGAACAACTGGAAATTCAACTTTCATAGAAATCAGGCACTTAACTAAGAACCTGAAAGGGGGAAGTAACTGCTTTGTTATATCACAACACTATATTTGCACAGACTAAAAATGTAAAATTATCTGTAAGTTCTCCCTGAATTAATGAGAGCTTTTCTGACTCTCAAATGACAAACATTGGTAGTCACTTTCATGGTTTAATCTTATTCCTTTTTTTTGTAAAGAGGAGACACTGACCAGTGATACTGCAGTACAAAATGAAAAAATAACAAAGTAGAAAATGGATCAAATATTGTATCCTGATTTCTTTGATTATGAATTCAATTATTCTGTTCACAATTAAAATGATCCCCCTATCGCAAAAAAAAAAATCTGTATTTTTTTTTTTAAATGGAGCATATCAGTAAGCGTTTTTACTTGGTTGCTTGAAGTTAAATAAGAATAATTAGTTTTTCAGGGTCAAGGCATCAAGATTGGAAGTGGAATGAAGCAGGAAAACTAAGATTAGAAGATATGTTCCACAGCCGTATGCCATTGGGCTGACTGTAAGTGTGCAGCACAGCTAACGTGAATACTGATTCCATGATGGCCACGACATCCACTGGGCTTCGATTCCCTCTTTAGCTTCTTAAGAATTTATATGGACATATTTTTCTGCCCTGCACCAAATGAGCAAAGTGTCCTTGTATGAAATGTAGTACCATAATCCAAGATTGGAGTTTAGATGCTGTGGTTAACACTTCTGTTTCTTGTTCGGAGCAGAAGTAAATTGATCAATATTATAGTTAATTTGTCTGACATCTTGAAGCCTGCTGATTATATGTATTGTTGGTATAGAGTAAAAAAACCAAACCCTAAAAACCTTTTGAAGAAACTTTGAATAAATGATCTGAAAAACATATTTGGAGAGTCTTTGACATCCATCAGCTTTCTTTAAATGATAAGTAGCAATAAAATGACTGCAGAAAGAAAACCTTAGTGTTACCTCAGGTGGTGAGTACAGGGGAGGTATTTTTGGATTTCTTAATGTAGCTTGCTATCCTATAATATATCATTAGGTGTTGTCAACAACGAGGAAAACTGCCAATCATCTTAACAACTAACTACTTTTAAAAAAAGCCATCCAAGTGACTTTAATTATGATGAAGTATTTATGAAATTAAGTTACACTGAATACACAGATGCCTTCTGGTAAAGATCTCTATTTATTTATTTATTTCCTATTCTCAGGCCTCAGTCTTGCAAAGCACTTCAAGAATGTGCATACTTTGAAGTTGCTAGGAATTTCTTGCATAGCCAAGGTATTTTAATTAACTCAAAAAAATAAAACCCAAAAGACCTTCAATCCCCTACCGACAAACAGCTGTACACTTTTCCCTCTAATTGCATTGCACGTGTTTTCTGTAACTTCCCTTGGCCTTCACTCCTGTATTCTTCAGTTTGCTTTTGACTTTGCTGAATTAAAGCTGTTAATTTTCGTTGATTTGCGTTTGACCTATGACCAGATTCTATTATAATAATAATAGTAAAAAACAAGTCTTTATCCTAGAGTCTTCAAGAGCACAGAACTCTGTAAGTGTAGCAAATCTGCCTGGACCCTGGCCAAAATCCTGCTTTTTCCAATGCATCTAGAAGAGCCTGAAGTCTTGCCTGTGTATCATATGCAGACAGAGTGGATATGATGTCTGCGGTACTTCTGGCTTGTAATGTCTTGGGGTATGGGTGAAAGTAATATGGCCTGCTTTGGGAGGAGGCAAAAGCTTGGAAGATGCACTGCTCAAGGCAGAACTATCTGAGTTCTCCCAACTTTACGTCTCCTAAATCCTTCAAAGGTGAACTTTTATTGCTGGTGCTGTCAATTTGGCAATTGTGGTTTACAAGCCAAGAGACTTGGAATATCTAAATCCTGCTCAGAGGTCTAAATCACATGTTCTGTATGTACTCAAGTCAACTGTTTTAAGTGCAATTGATCTTATTAAATGCTCTCTTAGCTACTGCTAAACCCTAGAGATGTGCATTTCCATCAGTAGACCTACATAAGCTAAGTGTATCACAAGGTTAATACACACTTTAGAGTTGAATCAAACTGAAGCTACATTTCTAGCCTGTACTTTCACACTTAAAGTAAAGGGTACATGTATATTTGTCTTCTGATGGCTAGGAAATCTGCACAGTGGTAGCCATGCTCAAATTACTGGTAAATGGTAGACACTTGAATTCCTCCTGTTGTGGTATGTAAATGGATTACTGATTTCCCTGTAGTATTGATTTTATTCTGTCTTCTACCTAACCAGGCGTTGTTTCTGTTTGAGTGTGGTGGTGTCACTCACTGCTATAGGATCAGTTTCTTTTTGTGTTTTTGCTGAACTGATCACACTGCAATCTGAAATAAATGAAATGGGAAAGCTTTGAGCAAGAGCAATCCAAAATATTCCATAGTGTGGGAATTAGGTCTTGGGATACTATGTTAAACTTTCTGATTGAAATTAGATGGAGCAGAGGCTTGTCTTTCCATGCATCTCCAAAGCATGAGTGCTTTACTACAGTAGCTTAAGTAGCTATTGCTCTCATTTTCTTCTTTTAATTAGCAGAAAATAAAGGATAGGCATGCAGAGTCCAGACCATGTGGATTCATCCGTCTTTTGTCTTACTATATTCTCTTTCTTGCTGCTCTTTATTTTTTTCCCCACTTTTGTACTCCATCAGGGTTCATTTTTACATTTGAAAGCACTTCAGAACTCTTCACTGATTTACTTAGCATCCTTTCTTCTCTCCAGAGAAGATCTGGTGGCAGACAGGCAAATTCTGGCCTGCCGTCACTCTGGAAGGATAGGAGCAACAAACTAACTCAGTCCTTTCTGTCCTTACCTGTATATTCTTATTTCAGTGTACCCACCAAAAAAAAAAAAAAAAAAAAAGTTTTAAGAGATTATTTGATATGACTTCGATATCACTGTTTTTAGTTTTTAGATATTGGAATATTCTATAGGCAATGCATAGTATGTGAAAAATAAAAAATGTCTTTAGACTTCAGCTTTACAAGCCAAACCGAAGAACAAACAAACAAAAAACCTTCAAATTTAGGCTCTTAACATTGTACATTTCATAGAAGATTTCACTATTTAGCAGACATGCATCCATCTATCCATGTAGATAAGATATTCAAATCAGAGAATGGTAGCACACTGTGCATTTTCTAGGCAAAAATATATATATATATATGCTGTCTGATTATAACATTATACTTCAGTGATTAGCAAACTAACTCCCAAATAAAGCCAAATGCTCCTCCTTTCTTATGTGCAATAGTGAAATGATTCAGGAATGCTCGTGTTCTTTCTTCAGTTAAATAACCCTTGCAAGGGTGCAGGGAATGCCTTGCAGGGAAGTACAGTGTAGAATGTGACTCTGGAGAGCAGAAACTAGCATAATAGAATTATTCTTATAATAGATTTTGGCTCTAAAACAAATGGACAGGAGATATAGAAAGTACATTTTAAGTGGTGTTTGTCTTTGTAAATCCTGTATTTGTATGTTCACTGAGTATGCTCTTCAAAGAATCATATGAACAGTAGGTTAAAGTCATGTAGGTGTCATAAGATTAAATGGGATTAAGAAGTCTTTCATTTGTGGTTAATGATTGAATTATTAATTGTGCTTACTTGCATCTATAGGGATTATTTGAAGAACAGAATGTAGATAGTGTTGTCCTAAGGAGTATAGAATATCTATTTTTAATTCATTGCTGAATTAGCCACACTCAAAGTCTGAGGACAAGGCTGCTGGCCATCAGCCAACAGCAATTGCCACAAGTCAAAGAAGCTGCAATAAGTAGGTCAAACTTAAGTACAGAATGCTAAAGCTCAATTATCTAAATCAAAAAACAAAACAAAATTAAAAAGAATATTGCAGATGATCAAATACGTGGTTGAGAGTATTTGATAGGGAGCACATGGAAACCATCTGTTCTTCTATAAGCTAAACCATAGTAATAAATATAGGCAACCATGCCTGCATCAGCAGCCTGCATTTCAGTTAGTACATCATGCTTTTCTCTGACTGACTTTATAAAGAATATTTCAGATTATTTGTGTGGAATAGATGTATATATGTATATAAGAAATGTCTGAAAAGATGTGAAGGGTTTACATTGTGCAGATAAATACTGTGTATTTATGAATACTGGCTTTGTTTTGTTTTAATTTTTAATCTCAGTCTACAAAAATTTGGCGGGTGCAGGTAGGAGGAGGAGGCTTCTCTGTGCTCTGTCGTCTGTTCAATTTAAATGCAGTTTCTAATGGAGAATTTTGAACAACAATATTTTTCATGTACTGTGTGGGGAAGGTGGAGTTTCGTTGCTGTTTAAAAAGAAAAGGTATGTATGGAGGTTTTTTTTTTTTTTGAGGGGGGTGAAGCTAGAAATGTTTGAAAATAGAGCAGAAATTTTATGATTCCATTCTGATAATAGGGCTCTTTCACGTTGATTACGACCACGTTTAATTATTTTCCATCTCTGCACCAGGTTTGCATTTTTCCATAGTTTATTACATTAGAGGTTCTTGCTAGTTGATCCTTTCCCCCTGAGATAATTGAGCAAGGGCAGGCGCGCAGGGGGCTTGCCCTGCAGTTTTGCACCCCCTGCCAGTCTCTCCTCAGGAGTTTCAATCCATTTGCTGCACACGGGCAGAGCCGTTCTGCTGTTTCCTGGGAAGTTCTCTTCCAAATAGTTGGGATTTACGTTCCAGTCACATAGTGACTGCACTAAACAAATGTGCACATATCAAGCATATGAAACTGCACAGGAGAACTGTTGTAGAGTTGTGGGGGTTTTTTGTTGTTTTGTTTTTAAAAAGTGCAAATTTCTAGTATTAGCTGAGATCAAGTCTAACCTGCTTGGAGCTGGTACTGCACAGCCTAAAAGAAGATACATACCTTGCCTCCGATTTTTTTTTTGGTCTGTACAAAAACTTTCTAAATTAATTTGCAGTGATAAAAGGGGGGATAGAGGTTCTACTGATCTTTCCACTTGATTGCCATTGCAGAACATACAGATTACGGATGCCCTCTCCATTCAAGTATGGATTTACTTGTTAAATTCTTGCTTTCTTTTGTCTCCTTTTTTTACATCTAGGAGTCTCAGCATTTGCTTAGTCATTCTAGGCACCAGGTGATTATCGTTAGAGCTCTGATCAGCTGCCTGCTAGCCCAGAACCATGGATAAATGTGTCACATACACAGTCTGTGCAGCAGGTTTGGGGGCATCTCAGATGTGGATCTAGACAGACGTTTACTGCCAGTGTTTGTGCCGAAACTCATATTCAGGACTTTCTGGATGGAAAGATGACTACGTACTCTTCTGTGTCCTATGATACAGTTATAGCCACACAGTCTTCAGTTCAGATTGGAAATTACACATACACACAGAATCTGTTTTGATAAAGACATTTGGAAGCACCAAAAGTTCCACATGAACTTAAGAAAGAAAGGCAAATGACTGACATCAGTATCCTAAGCAGTCCAATTTCTTCATACTTCCCCAACAAACATGTAGTTATATTGTTTCTCTTTTGCTTCTTTATCTTCGTTTTTCTTCTAGTACCTTTGTGAGAGAGCCCTAAATTCAGAACATTGTCTACTATTAAGGCATGTTAAAGTTCACTGAACTTATGGAGTGGAGAGAAAGGGATTGCTGCTCCTGTTTTTCCCAGTAGAAAAGCAGCATGCTTACGCAAATCCAAATTTCCCTGGAGACATCCGATTTTATGTGCAAGGAAATAAATTTCTGAATATGCTGTGACTTACTTACAGCTGATAAAAAAGCTAGAATGATACAATGTTCCTAACATCTTCTAGTTTTTAACTGTTAAAGGTTAAAATTTTAACCAGTGCTGCTTCACTCCTTTAGAGTCTGTAGGCAAGAATCTAGAGGTAAGTTTAAATCAAATAGTATATTTGTAATGTAAGTCAAAAGTCAAGAAGTTTATTTGCAGCCTTTTTGGAGAGCTTTGTGTAAAAGGCACATTTCTCTTTCCATTGGAGGTCTCTCACTTCTTTCTAATTTTAAAACTGTGAAGTTGTTGAAAGTGTAGGAGAGAGTTTATCTGCAAATATTTTGAAATACAAGTTCATTAAACAGGAATAACTCTAAAGGGGCTTAAGACGAAGACCATCATGTATTTGACAGAGACAGAAATTTCTTTTAAAAGATTCTTTAGAAAGTCCTACAGAGTATCCTTTCAAAAGGAAAAGACATGTCAAGTCAGATGTTTCAGATGGTTTTGCTGGTGTGGGTATTGAGTGGTGGTCTCTCAACAACAGTGTTTTATTTCAGTATAATCCAGATACTTTTGTTCGGTTACAAAGTTATGAATATATTAATTTACTACTACACATGGGCAAAATAAAGCACATAATTTTGACTCCTTAGAATTATGTAGAGGTGCCAGTACAGTGCACAATTCTTTCTGTAGCCACAGTTAGCTAATTACAGTGCGCCACAGTATTTGTGCTGTCACTAAATGGTTTCACAGTGTGTAGCTACATCAGTTCTGTTCTTAAATTTGGCAACTTCAATTATTGTTGATAAAAGCTAACTTGTTCAGGAACTCTGAACTATGGGAACTGTGCTATTAAAGTCGCTAGGGATCCCATTTTAGTTCAAAACCAAGTTCTCTGGTATCCAAAACCTGAGTTTTCAACAAATAACTGAATAGAAAATGTCAATTATTAAGCAGAGTTCAAATCTGAGAATGTAGAGTGCCCTTCTGGCTTATCTAGGAGCTGTTTCATTTCACAATAGAAACGCTGTAAGATTCCATGAAGGAGGTTCAACAGCTTCAAGATAAATTGTCTTATTTGATGTGTGAGCAGAGATACGAATTTTGCTTTTTGTGCAGTGTATAAATGTAATGTTCTTGAAAATAGTGTCCCATTAAAATATAGTAGATAAGACTGTATAGTTGTATATTACTGGCAGGCTTTTAAAAATAAACTCTGTTTGTAATAGATGGGGAAAAATATTTGTTTGATGGATTGAATCACATCTAAGGGTCTAATCTTGGAAATATGGCTCAGTCCAAAATCTTCTAGAATTTATTATTGTTGCTGCATGTTATATTAATAGCAAGGAGACAACAATTTGTGCATAGCAATTTCAGAAGACACTGTGGAGAGATCAGCAGAAGATATTTTATCAGAACATTTACAGTGTAAATGGTTTAAACAGACAAGTGAAAGAATAAAGCACGTAGGAGCTTTAGGAGCATAGGAGAAATGTTACATTTTTTTTCTAAAACCGCTTTGTTTTACCAGGCAGAAGTGGCAGTTGCAATTTGAGGAAAAACAGCACAATTTGTGAGAAACAAGAGAACAGAATGAAGCAGGTAAAGGAGGACAGAAGCACAGTTTTTTAAAAAAATAAAAAATAAGAAGGCAGGGAGGGAGGTGTCATGAATGCAAAAGAAGGAAAATCGAGGGCTAATAGCCAGTCATCAGAGCATGCCAGTTAAAGTCTAGACAAAATGTGTGTTAGTGCTCTGCCGGCTTCAGCCTGGCTCAGTGTAGTGTTTTTTCTGGTCTTTCTGCACAACTGAAAGTTTAGGGAGAAACGTGCAAGGGAGGAACAATGAAATTAATATATAAAGCTTGCTTTCTCTCTTTTGTCCCCTGTATTGACTGTTTCTGCAAATGGTGGCAGTTTTCAGTTCATGAAAATGGTTGCATGAAGGAGCCATTTTGATTGGATTGGTAAACTCTGTATATTCACTTCTGTAGAGAAAGGGATTTTGGCATTAGGTGGCATTCCAAGGATGTATGTTCTCCTGGATGTAGTCCTGTCTTTTCCTTTGGAAATTCAGGTTAAGGCCTAAATTCTGCTTTCCATGTTGAAAATGTCAAAGTGTCAAAAGAAGAAGATTTGTTGTCTTACCACCATGTTTTTTGGCGCTCCCCGCAATATGCTGTTATGTAAGAAAATGTGAAGGCCTTGTGCATCCTCACTGTTGCCTTCCTTTATCTTTGTTTGGTCTGACTATTGAGCAGTTAGCTTTTGGCTTCCAATCTTTTCCCAAAACTCTTGCAGAAAATAAAGATTTTTTTGCAGATTGGGATCCTTCATCACTGAGGAGAAGGGAATCCATAGCTATTGTTATGGTCCCTAGCAGGAAGACAGAATCATACAAGGGAGGGAGCTGCAAAGCCGGCTGATATTTTTTGAGAGACGGCTTCTTTATTAAGAAGTAGCAGCACAGATTGTGGATGTGTTCAGGTGCAGTGTAGGAAATGAAAATAACAAAAGGAACTTTCCCTTCCTCTTTGGATGTACTTGATTGGTGATTACGTGTCTTGCTAAGCATCTTATGAAAAGTAGGAATGCTCTGTGTTTCAGGCATTTCACTAGCTTAATCTCCTGATAAGCTTTCTAACATCTGTTCTGAACTTGACATGCATTTGCTTCTTTTCTTTGCTATCCTTGAGGCAAAATTTTCTTCTCCAGTCCTCACTGCAGCTCTCTTATCTATACTGCAGACTTTTTTTCAAGTGTATTTTACATTCATTTAGCTTACTTCATTGATAGGAATTTCTATATGCCAACCAAGCACAGAATATATTTAAGACTTCTTCACTTTCTTGCTTCTAATCATCGAGAAGATAGAATGAAGGGGCTTTTTCTTGATAAATGCATTTGTTTAATTTTTACGTTCACAACACTTTCAATGGCTTGTATGTTTGTTTGAGAGAAACAAATGACCAAATATTGAAAAGATTTAAGTGTTTCTTGTGCAGGTTACAGTGAGATGTTAGATTTCTAAAGTGCTCTAAAGGATTGTCCCATTTCATGCTTATTTAAAGAACTTGATCTGCTACATATTTTTAAAAGATTGATTGCAGGAAGCAAAATCCCTGACACCAGGAGAATTTTTGTCTTGTTTCCTTTTCAAAAGTAAAGAGGCATCCTTTAGGGACAGTGAGAAAGCAGAGAAGGGAATCTGGAAAGACTGGTTATTTTTGAGTATTTGTAGCCTGAAATTGTTTTGTTTTTAAAGCAAGCAAGTGTACATTGAAGTACAGTAGGCAGCTTCCCTACAAGAGTCATCGATAGAAACCACGAGGCAGTCATGCCCACGTTAGCTTCTGTTGTTGTGGGCTGAATTAGTTTGTGGGTTTTTTCGTTTTCTTGCAAATGCAACTCTTCACATCCATTCACTTCCAAGGTTTTAAGGTCACTTTCAAGCAGGATGTTACTCTCCTGTGTTGTATTACTGTCCCGTTTTGTCTTTGCAAATGGTTGTGTATACATAGTAGAGCAGTGTAGAATTGGATGATACTGCATAAAAACACAGCGTGAATGTTTCTGTGTACAGCTCCTTTGCTTTTAAGTGTCAATTGATTAGCTGATTAAATCACATATATTTAAATCCACCCCTTCTTCCAGCTTCTAGGCAGGGATGTATTGAGTTGGGCACTGCATCCAAGCCATTGCATTTTACTGTCACTGCCGAATCTCCTAGGAATTACAGTTCATTCTTTTTTGAAATGTTCTTATGTTCCACAGTGTCTTGTGGCAGTGGATTTCACAATTTAATTATGTATTGCATTAAAAATTACTTGAAATAATACTTCTTCTGCGTTCTTTTTCATGTGCTGCCTAACAATTGCATTGGAGGCTTCTCAGTGCTTGTGCTGCGAGAAACTGAGCGGTCATTTCCTCGATACCATTCATGACTTTTACACAGTTCTGGAGTCTTCTAAGTAGCTCTTCCATGTTAACATGCTCCTAGTACTGTGAATGATCCCCCTGTCTGTGCATAGTCTGTTCATGAAGATGAGCATGTGCTTTCCTAGAATGATTTACATGGTTCAGTATGTTTGGAACATTCTTTGCCTCAGTGAGGATGATGTATTCCCTGCTTTTCCTAGGTTCATATAGACAGATTATGTCTAGAATTCTCTGTCTGTGGTGAATTGTTGCAAAAACTTACTATCTGTATGGTTTAATCTACTGTGCCAACACCTTTATGATCAGCAGTATTCATTTTGCAGTTCAATTTGTGAGTCACATGCAAAACGATTGCAAAAACAAAAGCCATAGAGGAGCAATTATTTGATGGGTTTAGGGGATATGCTTCTACTGTTGTGCTATTTAAAATGGGCAAAATCTGAACAAAACCAGTGAAGGTCTTCATTCTGAGAAGCTCATAAGCCTGTGCTTACTTTTTGTCAAGTGCCTCAAATCGTTCACGCACACCAATATGAGCAAAACTTAAGCATTTTGCTTAGATTTTTTCCAGGTTTATCCTCTGCCACTTATCTCCCTTGATCTTTATTCAGAATTTTTAGCACTTCTTTGTTCAACACAGAGATATTACTAGGAAGCGTAAGATATCTAGAGTTCTTAGTTTAACTTTCGTGCTTTTTCAGAAGAGAAGATGTAGTTGTGTTGCAGACAAACTGTATTGCTTGTATATGATTGTAGTTGCATGCAATACTAAGTATTCAATTTGATATAAATACTTTTTTTCCCTTTAAATTCCTATGATATCTCTTTGATGCTGGTTTATAGCCTGTTTCCTGGCTGGATAACTACAGTGTTGTTGCTAGAAATCAGCACAGCATTGCAGCCTATTTAAAATAACAATCAGGACATTGAATTTTATATATTAATGGAATGTTGACAGCCATGTCCCAATCGTATCAAAACAAGTTCAACAGTATAAATTGTACATAAGTAAACTGAGCAAATGAATTAATGATTAATGTGTGAAGTTCTAGTTAATTATTTTAAACATTCATTTGTTATCTGTTGCGCTAAAAAAAACCCTGATCACTGCATCAAGCTAATTTGCATATCACTAGACAGAACGCAAAGCTACCTGTGTTAATGTTACTGTGTAATTTTATCTCTCATTGATAGTGTCAAAGTTGTAGGAAGTAGTTACCTTTAACCATTCTTCACCCCATTCTCCTGGAATAGTTCAGTGGTGATTATCATTGTTTGACCGGACATCAATTTTACTTTGGATCTTCCATTGGAAGATCATGTATCACTTTAAACTTGAGAATATATAAAGACCAATGGAAAAAAAAGGTATGTGTTTCAGACTATTTGTTAATAGTTGTGTCTTGGGTTTTCTCTTTGCTTACTGCATTTCTTCTTGTTTTGTCACTTGGCTGTAAATAACATACTTTTCTAGCCACTTAGAAAGGTAATGTTCTACTCACTTGTCTTGTACAATAGACTTATCATTGAGCAGAACATTCCTGGCAGCCTATTGAAGAGCTTTAAATTGAAACATCCTTTTAGTGTGGAGTAGTAATCAAAGTGCTTGTGTGTTATATGGGAAAGGAGAAGTAAGCGTTTTTCAAGTTTATGGCACAGAGCTTTTCCCATTGTTGTTAGAGTTGCATCATTAAAGAAGCTTCCTTCAGTTGCCATATATATTCCAAAGCTTTCCTTAAAAAAGGCTTTGCTCTTGGAGCATTCTTTGGATTGGTCTGTGTGATCTTCATCATCCAGAAAGTACATTATATTTGAAACACTTACTACTACTTGGAGGAGCAATTATTGCTAAATTTATTCTTCACCCTCATTGCACAGCCTAGAACACACTTACTCAATCTGTGGTATTGAAATGTGCACTGCACAAGTAGATCTTTAAAAAAACAACAAAAAACAAACAAGAAAAAAAACACAGTTTGCTACAGGTGTGGTGCTTGCAAAGTTTGATCAGCAAAGTCAAACAGTTCGAGCTGTGAGAGATTTCAGATCACTTAGTGAGAACAGATTCTTTTGCTTGTTAATCTTTGATGAGTGCCTGCTATATGTGTGGGAAGTGTGGAAGTGTTAGCATGCTTTGAAACAAAAAACTCTGGGAATATTTCACATGTGCAAAAATTCCTTTCTCCCACTGCAAGTGTCAGAAATGGCTGAGCTGATCAGCATGAAAGCATCACAAAATGAAAAATAAAAGCCCCACCAGAGTTAGAAACCTGGTGTAGAAAATGTCAGCACAAATGGTAAATTTTAAGCTAGAGAAATCAAGAGTGTTAAAGTAGGAACTCTAAAAGAGTTTTAATACTCAGCACTACCAGTGGTTGACTGAATTTCAATACCAAACAGTCATTGTTTTCTGTAATTAAGTTGTACTGAGAATAAAACTTTCTACTCTAAGTTCACTCCCCTCAATTCCCTCCAGCTTTCAGATGCCGGCAATTGCCCAAGTGAAGTGGTACTACTCGGTCTGTCTCCTTTGTCATAAGCTGGTTTGTATTCCTAGAGTTTAGAAGACAGCTAAGAGGTGTATGATCTGGAAAGGAAACCTTTTTACTGGTTGCCTTTTTTTTTTTTTTTTTTTTTTTTTATTTTTTTTTTTATGTTGCCTGTTTCAGGAAGCAATTTACTTCATAACTTTTTGTTTTTAATTAACTGTAGAGATATACAGAATGATGTTGAAACAAACACAAATTCACTAATTTGTCAGATATATTTATAGTGTATTTTAACATGTTTAATAAAGAGTACCAAAGTGGTGTCACTCTAGAGATCCCAGAGATGTCAGGGTTGATGAGAACGGTTACCTGACTATTCCAATTTGATCAAACCACCACTGCTCGCTTCACATTAGGCTTTTCCAGGCTTGATCACTCAAATTTCCATTATTTTCTCAAGACTTTCTTAATAGTATGTTTTTTAATATATTTACTTGTTTCTTTGCTGCAAAGAAATCTAGTGGAAAATGAATCTCTCAGGAGTTCAACTGTTTGGCCAGGTTAGGTTAGGTTATTTACCCTATCAGAGAGAGAAATCAACTTTGGTGGTTAGTGGCCACCTCATTAGATGCAGGACGTCCTTAGCGTGGTGGTTGGCAATGTTCTGTGCCACAGACAACGGCCTGGAAGAGTTTTCAGTCTAGCATGTTGGAATCTCCATCTACATCTTACCTGCTTAGTCTCCCCATCCTCTATAGTCTGCCTGATGTGAAGAGAAAAGAGAAGAGCCTAGACTGGAAGAAACAAAAGACACTTTTTCTAGAGAAGCGCAGTATACGGTGTGCTCCTTCCTTCTACAGAGAGGAATACATCTCCCGTTGGCCTAGGTGTTGTTGGGCAGGCACAAATATAAGTGAGAAGGCTACAGAAAGCTTTATGGAGGCTTCTCTCACCTAAAGAAATGTGAGAGAACAAGCAGCATGACAAGTAAGAATGTTTGCGCACCAGTTTAGTAAACCTTTGACAGTGGCTTTATTTTATTTCGTGTATACCACTGTGCAGGCTCACCTTAAGAAGCAGCTGCTTCTGAATGCAGTGCCCGTAGAAATCTTTGTTAATTGCAAAAGCACTGAACTATTTCTTCTTGGACTGGCTCTGCTGACCTGAAAACTGTGTTTTTCAGATCCATTTGTGTTCTCCAGTGGTGAGTAACTATATTTCAGTCTTGTATAAATTCTATAGTGGGATTAGATACTAATTCCCCAAAAGACAGTCTCTGTGTTATTGTATTATATTTTATTTATAATATAATACAAGTTCAAAAATGATCATAGACTTAACTTGTTCTCCAATATTTAAAGTCATGGTTCACAGTATGTATTCACTACACTATATGCATGCAGCTTTCCTAATGCATTTTATATAATATTGCAGATTAAAGCAAATATATATCAACCTGATAGTCTTTGAAACATTATAATTCTGTATTTACTCATCTGCTTGCAGTTAGCTACTGCAGGCTGTGGCAACTAATGCCAGATGGTATATGTATACAGCAACCTACATTATAACTCTCATTCTTCATAGTATTTGAATATTTTAGTCAAAAGGGAAAAGTGATAAGGAGGATGTGTAGATATTATTTGTGATACTTCATATATACACACTATGAAGTGGGTTTGTCTATTCAAAAAAAGTCTGCAGCAGAAATAAAGGGATGAATTCTTTGTAAATAAGAAGTCCTGGAAATCCATCTGCATTCCATTTCTCACCTGAATAAAGAGCAGCATGTTCTCATTCTGTACAAATCTTGCAATGGGAAGTAGTTGTTGACTCTAAGTTTGGTAGTCTGGCCTTATGAAAAAACCTGTGGAAACAGCCGCTCCTACCACTCCCAAAGTGGAAAGACTGGAGGGAGGCACGAGTGCTAGAGCTGATTTTGTGTGTTCTCCGCAGGAGGGGGATGAGCTCTTCACCTGGGGCCAGGACACCCACGGGCAGCTTGGAGTGGGAGAAGTCAGCAGCACTGCAGAGCTGCAGCTCGTGGAGGGGCTATGGGGCATCGCTGTGGCTCGGCGCGCTGCTGGAGGAGCTCACAGCCTCGTGCTGTCAGTCCCTGGAGCTGCCTGCTCCTGGGGGAAGAACGATTTTGGACACCTGGGACACGCAGAAGGTGAGGAAAGGCAGCAGGGTGAGACCAAAGTAGGAAGGTGTTTTCCCAGCCGGAGAGCTTACTGCAGAAACCAGTCCAGCATCATCCTCCCATTGCTGTCAAGCAAGGCCCTGCAGCCACATTTCTAGCTGAATAAAGAGCTGGTTAAAGGTTGGGGGGAAAGTTTGTGAGTAGAGAATGTATTCCTTTCTGCCATTAGAGCGAGGATCAGTCTTCAGTGCGAACAACAGTAAATGCTGTATTAAGGTTAGCAGAGAGGGAGAGGGCTACAAAGCTGATTTTACAGGAGAAGGTGAGATGTGGAAGAGAGAGTTATTTTGCCTTCCTATATTTTTTATTTCTTCCATATGCCTGCCCTTTCCTGATGCAAGCTTATCTGCTGCTTACTGGGTATGGAGAGTTTTATGTGCAGTTAATTCTGCAGACTAGCAGCTAGGATATTTTTGCAGCGTGCATCTATTTCCCAGAAGTGCTTGTATATGAAGATCTGGGAATAAGCCATTAAGATTTGTGAGAGCCTTGTTCTTTCCTACAGGGTGTTGTAAATAACTTGCAATAATTTGGACTTAAGCAAAAAGGAATTAAGAAGTTGACTGCTGCTAATGAATACTAATGATTGCTGGAACCGTGATCAATGTGAAGCACATATTATTGGTGAAGGTGCCCTTCTTAAACTTCATTAATCACTAAGATACCTAGGAGAAGTGAGGAAGCAACAAATAATACCTTGTTATTTGACATCAGCTAAAGGAAGAGCTGGTTTGTATTAGGTGTTAAATTCTACATTCCAGTCTCATGCTGATGCAAAGCAGGATTTCTGTAAGAGTTTATAGTCGTATAAGTAAAAGATGCTTAGTGCCCTATTGGTGCTTCAGCAAGTGAGTATGTCTGAATAAATGAGTAATCCTGCTCAAGTCAAGCGGGCAACATGTGAGCTTATAGTTAGCCAAGTATTTAAATACATTGCTCTGAGGGTCTCCGTGTGAGCATAGCCAGGATATGACAGGAGCGTGCTATCAACAGGACTGTACTGTGTAACTGTTAGTACTTGCTGTTTATGAAATGCTGCATCGTACAAAGATCCTTCTATAGCCAACGTATAAAAAAAACTCCCCTGAGTTTAATTGCTTGTCAAATGTATCTGCCAATTTTAGCTGTTCTAGCAGTATTTGCACACTAGAAAAGGTTGCCCAGAGAGGTTGTGGGCTCTCCAGCATTGGGGTACTCGAAGCCCAGCTGGGCACGTCCTGGTCAGTGCGCTGTTGCTGTCCCTGTCTGAGCAGGAGGTTTGGACCGTATGATCTCCAGAGGCCCCTTCCAACCCCGACTGCTCTCTGGTGGCAGTGGAACTACCTCATGTATTCTACAAAGCGCTTCCATAGACAGCCCGTGTCACTGCCTTCCCCTCCGAGATCTCTCAAGTGATTGGTTATGAATGATCATTCGGTGCTGCTGTTTTTCTTTTCAGTACCAGAATATTTTAAATGGAGTCTCTTAGATCCAAATAATTGGATATGTGCTTTTAAAGAGGACATTAAAGCTGTTACAAATGGCATAAGGAAGGTTTTTATTTCAGACCCAAATAAGGGCTTTTCGCAGCTGATAACTTGTCCATATCTTCTAAACTATGTCAGTTTGTCTGAAGAATTATACTACCTCTGGCTGCTAGCCTTGGAGCATGTTATGCAGTGTTTCTGTGAACATTCAAAGAAAGTGATCTTGTTAATAATGGAAAGAGCAAGAGACTTTTTGCTATGTTTCTCTATGTTTACCTTCTCGCTGGGCATGTATTGCATTTTGGGGAACAAGAATGGGGTTAATAGATTTTTTTTTTCAAAAACAATTTACTGATAGTTTGAGGCCATCATCCAGGTGTGTATATATAACGAACAGTATAAAGAGTCCAGGTATTGGCGTTCGTGATTGATTTTGTGCTACAGGGGATAGCAGTAAATGTACAGACATTATTTTCTTTTCTGTTTGCTGACATTTCCCTACAAATAGTGTAATAGTAATAAAGCTGCTACAAAAATGTTTCAAGATTTCTATCTGGGAAGTACAAACTTCGTACCAAATGCCATACTTGGGTTGCTTTCAAAAGGAGGGGACTGTTTTTTTGTGCCACTGCGAAGTCCCCAGGAACTTCAAATGGAGCTTAGTATGTTCAGCATGGCTGAAATAGTGATCTTCCCTTCCTCTCTGTATCACAGATCATAAAGGGCTGATTTTGGTTTGTTTGTTTTCTAAAGCAGCATAAACAAGGCTTTCCCCCCAAGGTTTCCAGGGAACATTTATCAAACATCATTGTCCATAGTTGTCTTTCAGATTGCAGACATTTTACATTTTATTTTCTCTGCATAAGGTATTTCTTTCTTAGCTTAGTTCATTTTTGAAATGATTAAGCAGAGATTGTGCCAGAAAATTTTTAGTTTCTTTTGGCACTGCTCTTCTTACTAGAAGGTTATATAGCCTGACATAATAATCTGAGTGTAGAAGATAGGAAACAGTTTGACTGTGGTTCACAATATATTGCTATGGCCAAAGACACAGCCGATCATGGTAATAAATGTTCACCTGTTTCAATAATAAATGGTTAGTTTGTATAATAATTCTATAATTCATTTTTACCATTTATGTTGCATAATGATTATAATTAAATATTAATAATAAGGTTGTGTTTATATTGTATTATAGACTTAATTATGAATTATTTCAGATGAAGTTGAAAGTAGTAGCCTTTCCCCATTCCTTACCAAAAGAAATTTGACAAGATCTGTGTTCAGAATATACTAGAGAAGCACAAAATGTAATAATCCCATGCACATTTATGGGGGCTGAATAGTTTATTTGCATTTATAAATGTATAAAGTAAAAATTTTAACTTCAACATGTTTAACAATGCTTAAGAGGGATCTGATGAGTCACGCTAGTGACAACAAGAAGATTCTGGTAGCTATATAAATGCTACAAAAGGGCCCAGGTATTTCATTTTGATTTTTTTTGGCAATTTTATGAATACTCCATCCTGATGAAGGACTGAAGGATTTAAGCTAGATATCTATTCTAATTTGCTCATGTTTTTAATATGCTTTTCCCATTTTTATACAGAATCAAGAAAAAATAATTTCCTTCAACAAATAATCCACATTCCTTTATTCAGTTTGATCTGGAATTACGATTTTTTCTTCTTCCCCAGCAAGCAGTGCAGCCAAATTCTTTTCTGAAGATTGCTTTGCTTTGGGAAAAGTTGCTTCATAGAAATACAGAATCCTTTCAGTTTCACTTTTGAGAGTGCAACTCTTTTTCCATCTATTTCTTAGTGTATTTTTCCCTGCCAAATAGGCCTGTCTGTTGTTAAACCTAATTTAAGATACTGCCAAAAGTGACATAATACAGTGTCACAAGTTATTTAGGAAATTTTAACGAGAAAGTGATTATTTCAAAACAAAAGTTGTTCTTAAATAACAAATCATTTTTTTTCCTCCTTGTGTATCATGATGTTCATTTCACTAGTTACCACATGACTGAGTTCAACCGCGTAACCTTTCTGTTCACCGTGTACTAACAGGCATGTTTTACATTGCAGCATCCGAAATGCCGGGTAGCGTTTCATAATCTGTTCTCCTCCCTTCTCATTGCCGTTGTTCCTTATCAATCTGTTGCAGTTGCAGAAAGCAATTCTCAGCATGGGAAGCTATTTTTAGTGAGCTTTGTGAAAGGTCAGATACCTTAGGCTTTTTTTAGATGTTTTTATTAACAATATTTCTTATTTTCATTTCATTTGAAATTATGCCTGAACTTTATTTTTGGAAAATCTCTGGTGGGGAGGGGGAGAAGAAAGAAAACTGCACTTGATCTTCCTTGATAAAGTGTTTCCTCACAGAAAAACAGGCAACAAAACCATTGTTCTTTTTGTATCTTTTCATCTGATTTTGTTTTTAAGAATCCACACATCATAAGTCTAGCCAGCATTATTCATAAATGCTAAATTGATTAGTTGAGTTTGAAACTAGAATGTCCACAGGGTGCTGAGATGAATAAGAGATTTGGTACCATCATTAACAGAAATATCAAAATACTCGCTTTCAGTAATTTATGCAATGCAAGAGTGAAGACTGAAATCATCCCTCTCTGAGGTGTTTATGATGGCTTTGAGGGGCAGGAAGCGTTGTCTCCACATGGATATTTACATCCCAGAAAGCCTGTTTGTGAAAGGACAGTAACTTTTTACTTTTTACTTTTTTTACAGGCATGTTCTCTCTTTTCCTTGGCACTACCTTCCAAAGGAGAAGGTCATATATCTCTTTCATACCGCGAGGCAGGAGGGTCGTTTTTCTCTGCCGCATCATAGGCTGTTGTGCAGTGCAGATAGGAAGCTGGTCAGACACTTGTTGCTGCCTCTGGAGAGCAGCCGTTCGTCTTCTCGCTGCACAGCCCCTTGTGCCAACTCTGGTGCCTCGTGCCTTCCTGACCACTTTCTGAGCTGATCTAATGGATCCAGCAGGAGATGAACCCAATCCCCATCGCCTCAAAGAAGGAGTTCATGTGGTTTGGCACATTTCTTTTTTTCAGCCATGCATCAGCAGGCTCCAGTTTGTCCCAGTGAATATTGTGACTAGGAGTAGGGGGGGAAATTCAGGCATTAGGAGAGAAAATAGAGAGCAGCACTTGACCTGCACAGAGCATATACACTGCTAATGTATTTGGGTGTCCCATATAACTGGGCTAGAGGAAGGATATGAGATACTGACTGAAAGATGCTGGCTAGAAGGAGAGAGTGAACCTGTTCCACTGTGTTAGAGGTGAAGATGTGCTGCAGAGGAGGAGACCAAAAAGGGCAGGTTTACTCTAGCTTGGCCATCCTCTGGCCTCGCCAGTTCATTGATAAATTTAGAGCCGTATTTTCCCAGTCCTGGCTTTGTTTTGAAGGAAAGTGGCATCTGGTGCCATGTTTTGTGTTGAGTCACACTTTGTCAAAAGTTTCTCTTGGGGAACGTAGCGGGAGAACAGCTAATAGGAAGATTCTGCAGGGAATCTGCCTGAGATAACACCAACCTGCTCAGCTCTGATAAGACTGAAATGCTTCTGTTTCTCTTGAAACATATTTATACCACTTGCAGTATTCCTGGTGAAAATGGATATGTTTTCAGGGAATAAATGAGAATTTTGAGCATTGCTTATGTGGATTCCAGTCAATAATTTCTGCTGAAATCTGACTTCTGGTGCCTAACTCTGAATCTGCATCGTCTTTTGTCTCCTCAGATGAAATTTGGACTGTTTTATTAAGTCTATCAGTATCGTCAAGGTGAGCTAAATGCTCTTAGGAGCATGAATAGACTCAAAACAGTCATACACATCTGTGCTTCATAAAAGGTTCTGAGACCCTTTCCGAACAGGAGACTCCAGAGATCCACTTCATACTGCAAGCGTTTTTTGCCACTCTTATGTAGGTTAAACTCTGGTAATCTTGCTTGTCTAGACACTTTATATTTTGCTTTTCCATTGCCTTCTTTTTTTTTTAATTAAAAGATCTCTTAAGAAAACACATTGCCACAATATTATGTTCCATTGCTTTTGTCAAAATTATATGTAAGTGCTTCTTTAATAACTGTCCTGGGATTTAGGAGATTCTGGAAACAGGTCACCTGTTTCCCATATTAAACAGATTGCCCTACAGCCTGTAATGCACTAAAAATCAGTAGCATAATGGAAGTAAATCTCACAAACAGTGCAATTTACATCAATTGTTAGTGTTAATTTATGATCATACTTTATTAAATCCATTTAGTTTTATAAAAGGACTGTAAATTAATTCTGTGATTTGGGAACTCACTGAAGTTATTACTTCACAGCACCTTATTAAAGCATTTGAACACTTCTTGCCTGTACAAATACATTGAGATGCTCTGAAAGTCTCTGTGGTTTTTAACTGTGTGCTACTGCGACAGTATAATGATTTTCCTTGGTATAAAAGCAAATTCAGGTGATGATAATACATTTTCTATTTAATTATATGCTATATTTGATTGTGTAGATTTACAGAGCCCCTTTTTGTGTATTATTCATAGTGCTTAAGGGCCTCATTTTTGACAGTCTCATGCCATTTGTGTGTTGTGTGCCATCCAGCTTGCCACTTCTGTTAAAAGAAACTGCAGGCTCTACAGACCTCTTGTTACACAGTGCAAAATCCTTGTTTAATTCTGTCAGAATGCAGGGTTAACAATAAATAAATAAAAGGACAGACAGACACCAAGATTAGCATTGCTTTTCCTGTAAAATACTCTCTTCAAATCCATTCTGGAGGAAAGAAATACTCTATGAAATTATTAAATAGAACTTCGGAAAAAAAATCCGTGTGATCCTTGAAAAGGCATCAGTTTTATTCATTTGTATGTTGAAATGCCATCACTGGTGTAAAACACAAGCTGCTAACAGAGTGAGAGCAAATACCTTGCATGGTAGAGATGGGAAAAGGTAAATTTAACACCCAACAGGTGTTAGGAGCCATAAATAATGAATGACTCAGCAGTGATTTAATCTGTTGTCAATCAAAGTATTGAGGAATTCCTACTGAGGAAGCATCTTGCTGAGAATGCTATGTTTAATGGAAATGCCTGTTCATTAGAGAGGCAAAGTGTAGTTTTACTAGAATAACACAGAGCATGTTGCATTTTCTAGCAGTGTGTAACCCCTCAAATATCAAAAAAAGAGTTTTATTGTTGATAATCATATTTTCTTGCTATTCAACAATACTGTACAAACAAAACAATGGCAAATGGACAAAACACTTTCACATTCAGTAGTTTCACAGCATATATTTAGAGAGTGTAGGTTGCCCTTACACTCTAAATAATTCAGAGGATTCTCAGAGTGATATTTTAAAATTATATTGAAAATAAAATCATTAAAATATAGGTCAAAAGAGCACTAAAATATTTAAGACTTCTCTGACTTTTGTATTGTGCTTTCTATATATGTAAAATGAGTGAAAAACAAAAGTTTGGGAATCACGTGTGTGTTATTCCTGTGCAGCAGGAGTGCTGAGGGGCTGCCGTAATTGAAGTCTTGATCCTTCAGTCAGCCGTGCATGTGCTTAACCCAGAGCTCAGGAGCAGTCCCAGGCTATTGACAAACATCCTCTTCTGCATCTAGTTTTGCCTATAGAAGCAATTACTGTCTGTAAGTGATGCTCTGCTTCCTGCTGCTTTCCCCTGTAGGATCTTCTTCCCTACCAGCAAAATTGCTCTTTTGGAAGCTTTCTGACCCATTTCAGTCAGGAAGAACTGGATGCAGAAAGATGCTGGCTGAAGTGATCTGGCTTATTCTGAGTGCAAGCAAGCGAGATGCCTTTCACACACGCAGCTTTGAGGGGAGCCGATAGGAATAGTTGCAAGAAACTTGGAAGCAGCTTTTTGTCTTGCACGGCTGGAAGAAAACTTTGAAAGTTCAGTAGGTTGATGCCTGTGCTAAAGGACATTTATAGGTTTGTTTAGGGTAAGGATAAAATATATGCAGACACATAGTTTGGCTGCAGTTGACTGCCGTGAGCTGAGCTACAATAATCAACATACAGAAAGTAGGAACCTTGCCTCAGAAACCTCTAAAGCAAATCTAAGTCTTCTGTTTTGTTAGGAGAATCACTTTTTTATTGACCTTAATTGTCCAGCACCCTGTAAGGAAGCAAAATCAGAAGAGAACAAGGTAATATGTATATTTTTTAGTTCTATTAACATTGTATTTAAAAATTTAACATTCAGAAGGTGCTTAGAACTGATATGATGTATGTATATAATACAGTATAAAGATGTAAAGCAGGGTTTTGTCACTGATTTCTTAGTATTTCAGAGAATAGGGCAAATTTATATATGTTTTGGAGGCTTTCAAAAATAGCATTACATTTTTGGATCATAAGTCATACATTTTCACCAGAGAAAATCTTTTTTTTATGTGATGTAAATCAGTAGATATCCTGCTGGTTTCATTGGGATAAGCAATTCTATAAAGCATAGACAATTTTTTTTTTTTTTTTTTTTTTTTTACTTTCCATCTGCCATTCAGTCAAATTCATGTTACATTTATTTGGTATTTATACAGATTGTTGGTGGGTTCTTTGTCATGGCTTCAGATGGTAACTGTTCAGTTTAAGATCCCTTTCCTGAAATTAGCAGTGAGAGCTCATGTTGTTTTCACTGATTATGTTTCATTGTATTTGGTTTGTAAAGAATATTGCCCTCTTTCAAGACAGGCACCAAAAATAGGTCTTAAAATCAGCTGAATCCCGGGAAAAGAGCATCTTTTTTTCTGATAGTGACGGTATCGTGGGTATTGTTGGGCTTATTCCTCTTTCCTCTGCAAGCCAAGCCCTAGCGAGTTCACAGCGGGTCGGAGCTTGGGCGCAGCAGAGAATCCTCTTCGCGGAGCCGCCGGTGGCAAATGCAGAGCAGGCGGGTACGTCTGGTGGGATGCAGCCAAAGAGGCTGAAAAGAGTGGATGTTCAGAGTTGTAGTGCCCCATTTGATTGATTGTAGGACTTCGCTCAAGCTGATCATGTTGCCCTTATCATCTAGGGGAATGGATCTTCCGTAGTAGCACATTGCAAGTGTGATAGAATCTCACAGTAAGGTGGTTTGAGAACCAGCATATGGTATTTAATATCCTAATGTATGCAACAGATTTGGAGTCCCAGCGGTAGGAGTATGTAATTTTTTAATTGATTTTTCTTTTCTTTTGTGATTGTAAAGGAGCTTGGCCCACTTCTGTTGCCTGCCGGAAACTGAAAAATACTGGAAGTGGTGAACAACAGTAGGACGCTCTGAGTCAGAAAACAGAGCGGCTGTATAGCTGCAATCACTATTTATGTCTGTGTGGGAAGTGTATGCAACCCTAGTACTGACTGCATTGTGGTCAATAACTTGCACTTATTGTAGTTCAAATTATACACATGCAGGCTGTCAAGGGTGAGACATTTATCTAACGCCTTCTGACAGATTCAGTGCAGTTCGGAGCTGGCAGACGTGCTGTTTGGACCAAATGTTCCAACACCAACGCTATAGGCAAAGAGCCAGTAACTGTTTGTCATGCAAATAAAAATAACTGATACCACAGCAGTGGTGTCTTGCTGAGGAAAAGCCTGCTTTTTGGTAGAAACACAGTTCACTTACTGGCTTTTAAAGCACAGAGAATGAAGTAGTATGTACTGTTTTGAATGACGTGTGCAGTAAGTGGCAAAGAACAACTGGCACTGTTGTCATAACCTCTGTAATATTAAAAATACCTGCTGTGTAGTCTTGAAATCTTTGTAGCTGTGTTTCTTTGCACATTTCACCAGTGTGTGGCAGAGTTTGGACCTTTCTCAGTACAAGTTTGCAGACTCTGCTGCAGTTTGAATCTTCCTGGTCCAGTAAGAGAGAATCACAGTGATCACAGCCGAGGAGAAGGCTGACCTTGAAAGGGAAGAACAAGTCATGGTTCCTTTCCCACTTCACTCCATCTACCACACACGTGGTATAAACAGACAATTTTAGATGTTTAAATGTGAGAAGGAATCGGTCTTTCTTTCCTCAGAAGCAAGACACTCACACATACAATAAAAAAAAACACAGTTTATGGCTCACAGCGTGCTAGTGTTACTGCTAAATTTTAGCTCTTTTGGTTCTGAGTAATGGTGTATCTACTGTCTTAGGTTCCTCAGGGTTCTTATCCAATCTTGATTTTTTTTCATGATCATAAAATGCAAATGCTTTGGTATCTAGGAAAGCTGTTTGATAATGCAAGCTCTGCCTATGCTATCTCACATCAGTTTCTTAGCCTTCTGTTTTGCTGTAAACAAGGATAAATGCTCATGCTCCCTTAAAGCTCATGTCAGTCACACCATATAAACATCTCTCTCTTTCTGCTACAGTGGCAGGAAAGAAAAAGAAAAAAGAAAAAAAAGATTACAGCTTTGGTGATTTCCTTCATCCCTTTGCTTCTTTTTAGATAGTGGAATCGTAATACATAAACATAACCAGGACTTTCTTATCCACCTGCAAAATCGGTGTGCAAAATATAATTAACTTGGAAAATGTAACCTATGTAGTCAGTGCTCCATCTCTTTGTTTTCCATGCTAAAGCTATTATTTCACTTTTTCTCTTTAGCTTTATTCTGCAGTTTTCAATCTACATCCAATGTTTTTCTGCAGTGTACTGCTGAAAAATGAAAAAGCTGGCCCATCATAAGTAAAATTGCTAGAAGCATGTAGGAAGTGTGTGTGTAAATTGCTATTTGGCATCCTTTGTAAAAGTTGTAATCTCACTCTCTCAGATGTTCATAAAGACAGATGTATAGAGCATCTGTACCAGGAATTATTCCCTGCCAGAATCGTGACCACTCCAGGCAGAGCTGAAAAATCCACTCTGCTAATTGAAGAGGAAGTTACCAGGAACAGCTTTGGCAACAGCGGGTTCATGGGCTGTGGTCACTGACAGGAAGTGCTCTGAAAGGTTCCTTATTGTGCATGTGCTGTCAACAATGTCACCAAGGGTTTGTTTCACGTAATCCAAGCTAGGTGACATTCAGCAACGTTAGCCCTTGTTCTATAGGTAAGTATGGCATGGGAATCTAGTTCAATCTTCAATACTGTTACTGACCAAATGGATGGGTAAGTCTAATTTCAGGACAGCACCATAATGTGAAGACCTTTTCCTTCTTTTGTTCTCCCCAAGTACATACTTTATTACTGCACAGAGTGAATTTGTTTTGCTCATAAAATATGTAGATATTTCTTTAAAAAAATCTTGTCATGTTTTGAGTTGTAGAGGATATAAACATACAAACAATATTTAACCCAATGAGTAAAATCCATTTATGATTTGTTACTCCTCTATTTCCAAAAGGATGAGTGGATCTATTCTAAATACTCCCACTAAATTTACTAAATGACAAGAAGTTTGATAAAAATTTCCTCAAGCTGTTAAACTTAGCAGTGCTTTGGTAAAGAATATTAAATTTTACTCTTCACTTCATCTTATGTTTATAATAGAAGGTTTAAAGTGGTACTTTTGTTCAGAAAGGGAGATCTTGCATAGCTGTATTGAAAGCTATATTTGTAGTTATGGTCATTCCAAATAAAGCAAGGTACCATTGTTGATGTTACTAACACATAGGTTCTGAGTTGGGTCATGGAACACTAAAAACAGTAGCTAGTGTTAGTTTACTAGTAGCTAGTTAACACTAAAAAAAGGAAATACACGAATGCACATGTATTCTTAATTTTCACCAAACTATCAGGTCTCATACTGAAAGAAGGTTGCTAATTTTGTAAACTGAAGACAAGAATATCTGAATTTCAGAAAAATAAATTGGAAATAGAGATATAAATCTTCTGGAAAAATCCATATAATAGAGAAAATTCATTATGTATTCTCTGAAAACTTCATATTCTCTATTAAAATATTCCAAAATTAGTATTTATAAGTGCATTAAGCATTACTTATCATATATAAAAGCATATGTAAAAATGTCACCATTTTATCTACAATTTTTTTCTTCCATTGTTATTCATTCTAACATTTGTGTATTTGCTAAACTGAATAATCTAAATCACACGGTAAAATTGGAGCTTAACAAAAGTGCTCTATCCTCAGCTCTCTTGCCTAATATCTTCCCTTTAAATGAGGATTAGTGTGTCACAGTTGCCACTAAGGTAGACCTTTCTCTAGCAGCGCAGCAGTGCAGATCAGCTAATGCAGGTAATTGTTGGGTTTTGTTTCCTGAGGTTTGTCGTGGGTTCATCAGTGCAGTAATTACCTGTCTTTTGCTAGTGCAATGTAAAGCAACACAATTAACAATTGTCAGAGTTATTTCTTTAGGGAAGAAGTTTGTTAGGGGAAGTTACTTTGTTTACAGTTTTATTATATGGGATGTGCTTATGGATGTACAAATATATACATTACGCAGTTAGGCTAATTTGGACTACTTTACCAGTAGGTACAGTTCTCCTTTGCGAGGGAACTTGCAAGAAGCACATGTGTATTCACAAATAGACGCTTAGTGCTTGTGATTGTATCAATTTCTTGTTTCTTGAAGAACCCAATGAAAAGTCCTGCGGTGCATGATGGTCCTTAGCTTGTTAGAAGGTTTATTCTGCAATCTTGAGCTACCCCAGGAAATCTCCATCTCCTGGGTAAAATATTTTCATTGTTTCACCGCTGATTGCTAATGTGCTGACTGAGAGCAGAAACGTTAGAATATAACAATAAATAAGTCATTTATTAGTTCAGGTAGGGTTCTTGTCTTCAAACAGCTCATGCTTTTAAGACATTTCTTCTCAAGCTGTATTTATCCAGTAAGTCCTTTCATGGTTTTTATTTTGAGGGTAAAGAGTACACAATAAAATATCAGATTATAGGAATCAAGAGGGCATTTTTGACTCATATTTGGGCTCTATGATTGTTGTCTGGTAACAAGATAGTAACTCCGCACTTTTGCGTGATTAACATAACTGTGATACACTCTTGAAACTCTGGGAATGTCTTTTGTCCCTTGGAAACAAAGTGGATTCTAAAGAGCTGATATTTTATCATCTACTCCTCACCTCTGCTGATTAGTTTGAAAAGAGGTCAGAGAGTGGAAATATTTTTAACAAATATGATTGTAGTGCTTTGAGGGTCTGGGGAAAGTGAACTCTCTGTATCACCAATGTTCCTGCACACTGAAATGTTAGCTAGAAAATGGCGATTGCTTTCCAAGTTAAACCATTCTTACTTGTGCTATTCTGTGCTAAGAAGGAGCTTGCACAGGGAGCATTGCCTAAACATATTGCAAAGTGAGATAAAGTCATGTAACATGTCTTTCAAATTGAATGTGCTTCATTTGAGGTCTAAGAAAATCAGCAAAATCTACTTCCTACAAAATCAGGAGGTGGTTACGTAAAGATGATTTCCCCATTGCAAAAAATATGTAAATATAGCAGAAAGTGTGTTGTTTTAGCAAATACAGACTTTTAAATATTAATATTAAACAAGTATGTTATACTCTTTTATATAAATATAGTATGCTGTATACACGTGTGCACGCAAAGCCACGTGCACACAAAATTCACAACAGTTGTGAATGCTTTCTTTGCTCTGCATAGGTGGTGTGCAGAGTGCCGTTAGGAGGTAGAGAGTCCGTGAAATGAGGAACTTGCCACCTTTCCCCTCTCCACCCCTAAATGGCTGCATTTTTCATTACCCTTAGTTTTTATTATTCTTCATAGAACAATAGAACTCAGATACTAGCAGACTTTAAAGATACAATATCAGATGCTGGTTAAAACCACCAACCTACCTTGAAGAAGAGAAATTAGTGCATCTGCGATGTTGCAAGATTTTGCAATGACAAATATTTTGTCTTTAAAGAACGAATGGCAGAAGTGTTTGCCTTGCCTTTGTATTTGCTGTTGCCTACAGATCAATTCTACTTGGATTAATTTTGACCCTAAAACCTCTATTGACACACATCACTGTATAAAAAATGCAAAATATGCCAAAACAGCTCTTTAGAGAGTTGTACTTGAGATGAGTGGTATCATCTGAATTTAATGTTATTTATACAGGAATAAAAAGTTGAAAAGTAAAGTATGAACATATAAAACTCTCTCCTGAATGCAAATAATAAACATAAAAACTGTCATAATGGAATAACTGTCAGTAGAATTCTAATCCCACAGTTTTTATGTATTTTTTGTTCATAGGATCCAGTTCTGATCCACTTTTTTCAGGAAGAATTTCTTTTAAGGCTTAAAGGCATCAAAAAAAACTGAAAAAAGCTTAACTGACTACTCCAAGTCTTTCCTCTAAAACACTGAAAAAAACTCCTAACAATTGCAGATATGCACCTTCTGGTGGACATGTACACCTTAAGTGTATATTGGAAATTATTATTTTTAGTAAGAAGGGAGAAGAATGTTGTCTTTAAGTCCATAAGCAAGTGAAAATGCTGTATTTTATAGCCACTTCCTTTTACAATATTTTTGAGGTCCTAGCATAAGCTTTGATTCATAAATTTTAATTGACTCTCTGGCTGAGCACAGATTCTAGTTTTTGATATATTTTTATCTCTGTCCTGAATACCAGTAAGTACATGTGGTAATTATAAAATATTTGCTGCAGCCGATATTCTGTACACTTAGGCAGTAATTTAAAAACCAGTGCTTTCTAGTTCAATCTCAGTAAAGTTCAGTCCATCCAGAATAAAAGGAAGAACATATTATTAGCATGGTAATAACTAGAGGCAGGTATATTCACTTCCAGTAATTGAAAGAGGTATTCTTAAACATTTCTAAGACGGAACCAATGTTAAATGTCAGATTTGTTTTTAGGTATTGTGCTAGCTTTAGAATCCTGTTACCTTAGAGAAATTTTCATTGTGTTTAGTTTATTACGGATGTGTAGCATCCTAATGAATTCTTTCTGTAAATTTTAATCCTGTAAACTACTGTGTTTGGGCAAATAACAGTTTGGGAAAAGGCATGAAAAAGCACCACTTATTCTTTTCGTGTGTACGGTAGGGTTCCTCAACCTCTTGGTCTGCCTAGCAAATCACTTGCCTGACATTGTGCGGTGGATTTTTTTTTTTTTTAATATTGATGACCGCAGTTACCGTTCAGCTCAGATGCATTAAAATTATTTAGTGGAGTCTATTAAAGTTAAATCTGAAGAACCGGTTCTCCAATTTCAATGGTGATGAAATCCTGTTTTATATTAGGTGTACCTGTACTAATTGCAATTCTGCTTGCAGTAAGTGGGATGGAATACAGTTATTTACTTGATGGGAACAAAACATAAGTTAAGAAAGAAGACAGTGATATTTGTTCATTTTCAATTTTTTTCTTTCATGTTCCATCTCTGCCTCCTGCGTGTATTAACTTCCTCACACTTTGTCAATCTTATTTCTGTAGATCAAATGATAGTGGGGCTGTGATAATACTGAAACTAGAGGATTTTGCCATTTGGTACAGTGGTACTTGCATGTAAAGAGTGAATAACACATAATAAAGAACATAATCTGTTTGCTAGGTGTTGTTGACTCCTTGGTCAGGTTATGAAGGGAAACAACATTTTCTGCAGTTTCCTATTCAGCAAAACAAATCAGCCCTCAAAAAGAAAAAGCTTAATCTTTCTCATTCAATCATGTTTGATGTGTTTTATGGCAATTAAACAAGGAAGATCTGCATAGTGCATAAGTATATAAAATTGCACATGTTCTCATTTGAACACCAAAGAGACAAGGTATGTTTGATGATCAGAGCACTTGAATACTAATATGCAACAAAATGTTTTTATTTTTGTTAGAATTATGCTCAGCTTTTCAGAATTAGATATTGTATTGTATTCTAGAAATAGGATACAAGAAACAAAACTGGGCAATAGTCTCAGTGTACTTCAGAAACTTGTATTTTGTCCTAGTTGATAGTTCTTTATATTGGATTTAGTATAATTCAATTATCTGTGAATTTTATGCTGCCTGCCGGAGACTGCACTCTACTTAATGATAGCCAGTACAGGGCAGCCAGCGTGGATTGCTTTATCATAAATCTTTAAACAATATGTGGGATTTAAGGTGATTTGTGGACTTTCATTGCATCCCGCATGCTAGCATATGTTGATACAGGGCGACTGAATAAAAGGCAGCGAATTTTGTATTTACTGTCCTCGGAGAACGCTGCTTTATCTCAGTGCTGTTTGCAACGGAATCTAATTGCTAAGTCATGGGTAAATACTAATCCTCGCCAAGAAGCGGCATTGAACGTTATCTGCAAGAATGTGCTCAAAGTGCTGTAAACTAATGGCGTGTAATAAGTTCAAAGATGAACTATGGCTTAAGAGGAAGAAGTGTATTAAAGTTCCTTCCTCTGGAGAGACACAGAGGTCAACCTTGCATGATAGCAGTAGTTCTGTAGCATTAATGCCATCTTCTGTGTTATTAGACAAAATTGTAACTGTGAAACTAGTGTAATTACACTGATCCCAGAACTGAGCAATAACAACAGAACAGCAAGAAGGAGAGGGAGGACCGATAACCTCTTTTGGTGGGTTTCTTGTCGTCTTTCATTTGACACAGAGAAGAACTTTCCTTTGACTTTGTGGAGATAAAAGGAGGGAAACAATTTGGAAGGACTGAGAGAATCACGTTTCCTAACTTCCCGGAGAATATAAATGGCTCTACAGCATCTAAACTCTGCTGATGAATGTAGCCGTCAGGGGTTCTGTAAACAGGCAGTACTGTTTCTGCTTTAGGTCTTAACGGACCCATGAAATGTAGGGGGGAAAGGAATAATCTTTCTTCATCTGCAGAAAACATGGAAATCTTCTGACTGTTGCTGCAATTACTGCTATTGAAAGGTGCACTGTGGCTTGAGGAAGCCAAACATGGGACTAGACCATGTGGTGTCATAACAGCTTCTATTGCTTTTAGGAGGAGGATAGTTCTTACGGATCAGAAGCTGTTGTTAGACCTCTTACCTTGTGATCATAAAAATCTCATTCAGTATCTTTGCTTTCACCTGGGAATCTTCATTCTTGCTACTTTACAAATTACATTCGTGAATGCTTTTTCATTATTAGCCTACCAATCAGACTTGGTGGGGTTAGAAAATTTCAAATGCAGTTCTGTCTGGAACAGTAGCCCAGATTTGGTCTGATAGCATGTGCAAATGATCAGCTTGTACCCCCAGCAAATGAGATTTTTGAGCACTTCACAGTTTGCTCTTTGAGGCTTGCATCATTTGACTAGTCAGGGTATTGGACTGGCATGAAGATCGTAGACAATCTAAATTTATGCCTTGTGAATAAAGCTGGGCAGCATGGGCTGCTGAGGCCAAAGTTATCTGAATACATGGGGCATGTCCATCCATTCTGACCCCAATAGCGATGTATCAATAAAAATATTAGATATTTTTCTCAGAAGTTAGTCATCTCCTGCCCATAAGCAAAAATTTCCAAAATTCCCCTTGCCCTCAGTTCTTGATATTTGAAATACATTGTCTGTTTTGTGAAGGTTTCAGCTTCAACCTGTGAGGATTTCAGCTTGAGTCTGTGATGCCACAAAAAAAAAAAAAAAAAAAAAAAAAAAAAGTCAGTATTTCTGGTTACAGGCAAACTGCTGATTTACAAATATGTCTTTTGCTGGAGATGGCTCAAATTCCTTGCTAAAAAATAAACAAAATCAAGCCTCCTCTGGGTTTTAATCCTGACTGTATCCGACTATTAGTCTCCCTAAATGCTCAAATAACATGTAAAACTTGCATGTAAAATTCACACAGATGTCATCTACTTGTTCTTTTGGCTCCCCACCCTGTTTCCCTTAAACTGGCACAAAACCTAAAACTTAGTGTCTTAAAACTCTTGATCTGATCACCTGTGTTGGTAGTGAATTCACTATGTTCCCATTTATGTTGTAAAGAATTGTTTTAGAGGAAAGACTTGGAGCAGTCAGTTAAGCAGTTTCTTTTGGAGAAGAAAACCACACTTTATTTCTAAGTGAAAGAATAGCTTTAAAAGGAGACTGTTGATTAAAATGGTTAATGAGCAGAGGAAAACATTTCTGTCCAGGTAGTGAGCTCCAGAATTAACATGTGTAACCAGCAGGTTTCAAATACATTTACTCATTTGTGAAGTGGAACTGACAAGAGGTGCCCTGGGCTCCTGTTTCTTGGCGGTCAGGTACTAAATTACTGTGTCTTTGGGTGGAGAGCCCTTTCTTCTGGGAACTATGGAATTCCCTGGTGTAGGATCACTATACTGCCCTTACCTCTAGCATGTAGAACTACTATAGACAACTTGCATTCATGACAAAAAAGCAGGCTGTTCATACCTGAAGAATAATAATGCAGTCAGTGTTGCAGTTTTAAGTATTTATCTATAAAAATCCAGAATATAAGCTTTATATATATATATGTAACACATATATATATGTGTGTGTGAATATATATACATGTATATATATATATAAAAGATACATGACCTTATGATTTTCCAAGATGTCCTTTTACTGGGCTCGTCTTTTGTTCTGTTTTCTGATATCCTCAACTTCAAGCCCATTTATCTCTAGCTCTTCACAACAATGCCTTTGGCAGAGCAGAGCATAATTTTTATCTATGAGAGTTGATCGTAAGTGACAGGGAGTAGTCAAATGAGAAGATTTCAGTCTCACTTTCCCTATTTTTTATTGTTTGACACTTGATAATTACATGAGACAACTTGTGTGCTCAAAATACTGCCTCAAAATTGACTATATAGATTTTCCCCTTTTTAAAAAGGAGAATTCAAAACATCAGGTTTGTTTTTAAGTTGTAATAGAAAACTATGGAAATTGTCCAGTATACAAAAGATTTAAAAAGAAAACAATGAAATTTCTTCTATTAGCCCTCTGCAATCAATGATGACTTTGCAAATGGAAGGAATACTGGACTGTGACTTGCTAACACACCAGTTTAATAAAGCATGTGCTTAAGTCCTGTTGATTTCCATGGCATATAAGCATATCCTTGTTGAACACAGCACCTTTCTGTAGACTGCCCTTTAGAAGTGTTACATTCACAGGAAGTTGTTTCTTACCAACTTCGGTGGACCCTACGTGATATAAAATAACCAGCTCCTGACTTATTACTTCTGTCTTGTTTCAGCATTTGGCTATTCTTGCTTTTCTAGAGCTGTAAAAAAGCTTTTTTCCAGTAAAAAGGAAAACATGAATACTGCATACAGCTTAGCAAGTCTAGATTCAGAGAGTACAGTGTAGGACAGTTGAAGCTTCTAAGCTGTTGTTGCAATGCTTGATCCTGAAGAAATTTGCCCTTTTCGCTTTTCCCAAACACCTGTTTTAAATTACTTGTTTGCCATCCTTGTCTTAGCATTTTGACAATACCTTTAATTGTTTCAGGTGTCTTGCATCACACTTAAAAGACGAAATGGTAGTTAGCAGGCCCATGAACTCTGCTGGAGATGTTGCTCTCTGTCGGCAAGAGTCAGCATCAGTGCTCTGCATCCTGGTAAGGACATTTAGATATTCTGTTGTGCTGAAAGCATGAGGCACATCGTATGTTAACATTTTGTCCAAGTAAACCTTTACTGTACGTATCTGAGTTCACTTGCAATTTCCTAATGCTACTTATTATGTGTAGAGGCCCTTGCCTGCATCACCAACCCAGGTTCCTCTGAATAATGAATATTATAGAAGTTCCTTTTACAGAAAGGAACATTTATACGAGGTCTTGTGAAATGCAGTGTTTCATTATTCTTTCCATTAGAAAGATACTATTTAGATATCCTCTGTCTAATTTGTAGGTTACGAGTATTACTCAGTTTTTCTAATCTGAGTGTGCTTACAGGGTGAATAAATGTCTGTAAGAGCACCAGGGGCTCTGCTGTGAACCTAAACACCATAGACATTGTGTTCGAGGCAGATCAAAGGTGAAATGGTTGTGTCACACTGTGCATAATGGACCAGTTAAGAGCAGAGCATTATGTCTGACCCTAGGTAAACTTGGTCAAACTTCTTGCTTCAGCAATATCAGCATGAATTAAGTTAATAAAGACTTTTTAACCATATTGTCATTTTTAGTATGTTTCTGAGCTTTATGTACTGCCTTTATACATAGTCTTGTACGTTGACTAGTATTAAAATTTCCTTTTCTTTCTATGTTAATAAGAATTCTTTGTGCATAGAACATATATGCAAGAAATTTCAGGTTATATGATTTTCCTTAAAATATGACCACTGCTACTTACTGCTTGAGAGCACATGTCATAAGGCTATAATTTAGAGTGGCAAATATATGAAAGTCTGTTCTGCCTCCTGCTACCCGTCAGTGTTCTTTGTTCTTGTTTCCCATTTTGTCAGGACAAAAAAAAAAAAAAGGTTGAAAGATACATTTTTATAAACTTCTTTTGAAAGGATCAGAGATCTGCGTTCTTTTTGTGCAATGCAGTGAGCTACTTCCTTTGTGTAAGGAATGTAAGTGATTGTGGTGTGTGTGTGTGGTTTTTTTTTTTTTTTTTTTTTTTTTTCTTTTAGCTAATAACTGCAAATGAGCTGAGTAAATGCCTGACAGAAATGTGACAGATAGACATTGATAAAACTAATCAAATATGCTGACCTCTTTGAGTCTGCTATCATTAAAGCAACCACTAGGATTGTTGTGTTGTAAAAATTCGGTATTATTCTTTGCTCAAATTCATAAAGAATTTGCAGCGTGTTGATAAGCAGTGAAAATTTTGAAGGCCTTTAAGTCATCTTTTTGAAATAAGCACAAGGATATTTGAGACAGCCGCCTTTGCTGTAGGCATGCACATATTGCTAAGCATAACCTGAGCCTTACTCATGCTGGAGGTGTGAAGACTCCATTTCTTACATAAGTTGTTTGGAATATACATTTTTTTTAATTTGCTACCTCTTCTTAAAGTTCTGCTGTCTTTTCAGTGCAAGGAAAAACTGAACTCTGTAAAGGGTTGCAATCTTTCTTTTCTACATATTTGCAAATAATATTACATTATTACCCTTATACCATTTTCTCAGAAAACTCTGTGTAATTCATATGCTCTCTTAGGTTCATCAAAGCCATATGAACCTAAGTCACAAAAAAAAATTACTGTTTAACCCACTATTCTATCCCACTGGAAAGGTGATTTTTAATGTGTGTTCGTGTGTGTGTATATATAAGTGAAAAGGTCATGAGCATCTTCATCATATTTTACATTAGTTTGTCTTATAACTTTATATCATCTTATGTGAAATGCACTTTGTTACTATGGACTTCACTGAATATTCACTAACACTGTCTTGTGTTGTCTGAACTTGGGTGCCACTATTGTAACTGATCAGCTTTACAGTTAACAGGTAAACAGTATGCATATAATTCAGTATATGCTTTCTTTTGGGCTACACATTCAAATTTAGATGAATGAACTCTAGTAAGCCGGGAAACAATTTGTTTGTGGAGTTTCTTAATTAAGAAAAAACGTTGTGAATGAGGAGGTAAAATGAGCCTCTGTGGGGAAGTCAGAGATACGAATAATAATATACAGTGCACCTGTGAAATAGTCAGAACATAAACATATTTCTTCTATTTTTAACCCGTAGGACAGTTTTGGTGACATTAACTGATAGTGGACAGATGGAAAGTCCCATGCAAGTGGTCACCTGCTACACTCTTTTTTTTTTTTTTTTTTTTTTTCCCTCAAGTTAGCTGCAAATCCATCAAAATCTATAGCTGTTAGAATGGCTAATGATTTCCTACTTAGAAATTAGCCAGCCATATTAATAATACATCATGTTTCCCAAGTCCGTCAACCAAGAGGATGGAACTGCTAACAGGCTGACTGCCAGGTCGATATGTGCTTGCCTTTTATATGTTAATTATACTGTACTCTCATGATGACTAAGTAGTTTTAAGGAAGCTTGGTGTGTGTGTTTTCCCTTTTATTTTATTTTATTTTTTTAGGAGATCTGGCTTGATAATTTGAATCCTTAAAGTAGTACTGACTGTCTAGTTTGTGCACCATACAGATCTAAGTTAACACAGAGTTTAGCTGTGTAAAAGTCTGACTTTATACTAATTCATTTGCACTTGGAATTGTGTTGCATCTCCGAGAACTACAGATGGACCCTCTAGAGAGTGTTCATTAACCCTGCTGAAAATGGGGGATGGCCAGTTTTAATTATTCAGGGACTTTCATCAATATTTTGTGACCTTTTAAACTGCAGCACATTAAAAATACAGAGAGTTAGAACCAACTTAAGAATTTTGCTGACAAATAGCATGTTTAAATACAGTAATAGGAAGCTTCATGTATTTCATGCACATACATCATGTGGAATGCTTGCTCAAGTACTTGAGAAATGTCCCTGAATTTTACAGCATTCGGCCCTCACGTAAAACAAAAGTATCTTTTACGAAAGCAGTAAGTTATCAAACCTATATGTGCTGCACAGAACTTTAACTGTCAAGGGTTATTCTGGAGATTCTTCAACTGTTTTTCTCTCAAACAAAACAAAACTATGAATTGAAAAAGGGCAAAAAGAAGTACACGTTTCATTTGAGGGATTGTTGCTTTATTTTCTTTGTATCCTGATATTTCCAAAGAGCCACCTGCCTTAAAGCATCAAAGAATGGAGGAATTGATTTAGGCTTGCAAGTGAGCTCAGAAGAAGAAAAGTGTGCTCTGGTCAATATTTCAGCTTTAATGGGAAATTGGGTATTCCAAAGCTTGTTTAGACCCTTAATGAGCATTTTAGGCTTCACTAAGGCCAAAAGTAATGTTCTCCAATTCTTGCAAATAAATATTTTACTGTTTTTCTTTTCTAATGTGAGTGTTCTGATAATTGAGGCAAAGTGTTAGTGTTTAATCATGCCAATTAATTTTAATTGTAAATGTACATTTCCAAAGGAAAAATTATCCAAGACACCTCTGAGGTTTTTCCCTAATGCGAACAGTAAATTCTCCTAGTGCCTAAAGTGCTAAAAGCAAACAACAACAGAGGTCCTGTAATTGTTGATTTAGGCTACATTAAAGTTGAATAAACTACTAATGAGTAAAAAATAAGCTAAAGTGAGTACTGCATTAATCTTATTTTAAATAACTAAAAGTAACCCTAAAAATGTGTTGAATAGACAAAGATGATGGCAAGCTTTTTTGTTGCCTAGGACATGAGGAGACTTTAATATAACGCTACCTGAAAGTCAAGTGATTATTTATTATTGTGGTGCAGAGTCCAATACAGGAAGCCTGCTTAGTGCGTGCTTCGAGCGTCCTAATTGAAATTCTGTGTTTTGCTTTTGTTCCCTGAAGGTGTAAAAGGAAATGAAATGAACTTAGAATTTTTTTGTTTCTAAAATATCTCTTATTAAAGTTCCAGGAAAAAAAAAATCATTAATTTTGACAATTTGCTAAATGGTCATTAGCTATACTCAAATGCAAAGCTTAATGGAAAATTTGGTAAATAATGACTGTTTTTCTCATTCTTGGCTACTGACTTTTTATATAGAGGTATATAACGTGTTTATTTTGGATTATAATTCTTGTTCTTGGAAGCTGTAGTCATGGATGAGTACTTGGGAGGAGGGGGTATGATCAATTGTCAAACAAAAACATTGTCTCTGAATTTGAAAGGGGCTTGAATAAAATACAGACTATTGCAGGATAAGCCTTATTTGGGTCCCTTCTGAAACCTGTCAGAATTTTGATATTTTTCCTTTGACTGTGTATAGACTGTCAGACCACTTCTGCCAAGGTAAATTCAATGGAATATTGAGGAACTTCACCAAATACCACTGTTTTAGAATCGGGAGCACTAAGCATAAAAAGAAGGCAAAGAAACTAGATTTTAAGTAATATTCTTGAATTACTCAAGAATTTGTCTTTTGAGTTTCTGGGATACAACTGTTGCTACATAAACATAAGCTCAACCTTGAAGAAAGTGCTCTGTATCAGAAAAGGTGTGAATATGTCAGTTAAAATCAGTTGATACTTCCCATGATCTGTTTGTTTTCAGTTTTACAGTGTTAAAGAAAACTGTGTCCATTTTTATTTAATTTGCAAAATGATTAGGCTTTTATCTGCAGAAGATCCATGTTTAAACTTGAATATCATTTTATAAGAAGTGGAAGCTACCTCTTACAAGTATAGCTCAATTAGATATGAATGCAAGTAAAACAAACAGATTTGTGATATTCCTAATTTATGAAATGAGTTATTGCTTTTAAATCACAAAATTATGCAAACTGCTGAAGAATGTGGAAGGAATAAATGCACAGATTTGCTATAGTTGCTTTGAGGGGTATCATTAAGCAGAACTCAAAGCTCAGCAAACAAATTTTTGTTAAACTAATCTTCATTTGGTTAAAGTTACTTCGCCCAAAGTTGCTAGGGTTAAATTTGATTGCTGCCTGTGACTTTGGGGAGCTTTGAATGGGAAATTTGCTGGAGCTCTTTGCCAGCCTGGCAGTTAGTGCCGTTCTCTGGCAGAGGGTTCAGGCCTCCACACTTGCTGGAATTCTGTCCCACTAACCAGAAGATATGAGATGTATGGCTACGAGTTCATCTCCTCTTCAGCAACAGCAGCTTCTTGTGGCCAGTGCAGTGCCAGCACATCCGTGGGTGCCAGGTTCACGGTTCAGACTTCCCTGTCTTTGCCAGGAAAAGAAAGTAGCTGAAATGAAAGGCTGCTTCATGGCCAGACCCAACCCTCTGGGTCCGCCGGTTGAACTGTAACGTTTTCAGTCTAGAATGACCCCGTCTGTGCGTTTCAGTTTTGTGTAGAGTAAGAAGCTGAAGTGAGAAGTTTTAATTTTTTGATCCTGATCTGCAGAATTTCTTATTTCCCAGTCAGTTCCTAAACTTCTCCTACATCCACCAAAATTCTTCTCCATCTTCTATTTTTTTTTTCACAGACAGCAGCACAGTGGGTTTCTGAGATCGCCCTGTCTGTTCTCCTTTCTCCTTCAGCAGAAATCCCTCTGCGCACGCACCCTTTACACCACCTTGCAGTGGCCTTTTTCTTCCTCTCCAAAGTACTAGAAGAAATGCCATTAGAAGCCTACAAAGCCTTTTTATTTTTATGAGCATTTTGAATCTTTCGCCTTTTTTTTTGACCTAATAGCTTGTCAGCTGCGCCTCACTTTTTTTTTTTTTTCTTTTACAGCATCTTTAGTATCATTCACTTAGAATAAGTAAGTTCATAGGGATATAAGCCCTTTTGATCTGCAAGATATATGCCTGCACTCATGTGAAGCTATGTTAGTATGCCAGCGGGAAAATCTATTCAACTTCGTTGCTCACTAAATTTCTTCAAAGATGATGAAAAGATGGACACTGAGGAGAAAAAATGCATACTTTCTTCAGAGATATAATGTATATATAATATTTTATATTACTCTGTGCAAAAATGTGCCCAAGGAGAAAAGAGTTCTTCCACATTAACACTGAACATAGAGACTCCTGAAGTGAGAGGATGTTTCACAAGTGTCAGCAGATGTTTGTGAAACAGATAGATTAAAAAAAAAAAAAAAAAGACATTCAGGAATATGTTGCTTCATTTTTTGTGATTGTAGAACTCTTGAGTTACAAGTTATTTCCAGAAAATGGCTTCCTTCATTCAGAGCACTTTGTCAGGCCTGTATACGTGGAACACTGTGAGCGTAGCCCTCTAGGAAGGCTGTTGGCTGCCTATGAGACAGATTCAGCTCCATGCTCAGATTTCTACCTAGCAGCCTGGATTCTCAGTGCTCACGGACACGTGGGAGCTCCCTGCGAGGGAAGGAGGAAGGAAGGAAGGAGTGTGTGTTGTGGGTGAGGATGAGCCAGGCAGTTGGTCTTCAAAGGCATGTCTGAGCTTCAGCCTTGGCAAAATGGTATTTTCGTGATATATACATTATGGACTGTATGTATTTGCAAGATGCATATTAACGGCATTTCAAACAGGTAAAAAGAATATGAATTTGAATTACAGTAAAGATTGAAAGTCCTGCATGTATGTGGTAAATAGAAGCTGAAAATAAGGTCTTGTGACAGCAGGAGCATTCAGCTCTGTAAAAAGTAAGTTATATCACCCCAACTTGGTATGTTGTAAAAATCATGAGGTATCCCATGTTGGGAAAGATCAGTAGGTAGCTTTTCCTGAAGGAAACTTGCTTCAAGCTTGAATCCAAGAAAATTGCTTATCTTAAACACAGTCTTGACAGCACAAACCAGCTGTGCAGTGCCTAAGCTTCACCATAACCTTTATTACACACATCATTATTTTTTCTGGCAAATACATGAAATTTCTGGTCAGAAGGATCTCCAAAGGTAATTGCCTCGTTGCATGCAAGTGTATGTATGAAAAGCTTCCAGTTAGTATGAGTCCTAATCTCCTGTGCTTACAGTGAAAGCTCAAATACTTTCTCAAGTCATGAGGTCTGGCAGTATTTTCAGAATTGTTGCCCTTCCTTGGGTTTCTCTGCATGCCACTTACCTCTGGTACAGCTGTGAGCAGCGTGAGTCCTTTGAGAAATGTCTGCACAGAATAAAATTTGCTGCATCTTGGCAGATTTTGTGTTTTTACTTTCAGATTGTATCAGATCTTTGGAGAGACTATCACAGCAGTTAAACGCATTATTGTTTTGATTCTAATTACATAGAAAGTGTACCTGATGGTTGGGCACAGCATAAAGCTTTTATCAGATGAGTTTGCAGTGGTAGCTAGTCACAAGGAAGGGAGCAGGAATGAGTAGCGCTGCTTTTCACAGGTGTAGATTAATAACCTTTGTGATATCCTTTCATAGTGCCATATAGCACACTATCATAGGAGTTAAATACTACGTTAAAAATATACTCTTAAAGCCTCTTGGAAAGTTAGAGTCTTGTAGAAGGAAAACCAGTGTGTTCTAGGAAACTAAACAATTTAACTGAAAAAAAGAAATTGAATAATAAGAGTTGAAGGTCCGGATCCTCTGTTGCTCTAAAAGCATCACGGCCTTGTTAGAGATGTGGTATTTCGTTCATATTTAGCTCTTTAAATTAGTGGATGGTTTGGGAACAAGTTTGTTTATAGCACTAACTATTGAAATTTTTACTGTTACTCTTCATTATTCATCATACTGAATTATTACGTGCTTTAATTTCAGCCCAATCTTGAAAGCTTTTACTCCATTTTTATTATTTATCAGTCAGTACTGATGCTGTGTGGTCAGCCACTCATATGAGCGATGACACTATAGGAAATCAAATGAAACTGTCTTTTTTAGTTTAAATCTAGTAGTTTATTAGCAGTCATTTAAGTAGAAAGCTACTAATAATTGTAATCGTAGTAAGAAATATACATACAAATATTGAGGCAGTTTGGAGGATCAGTGTTTTTGTGTGTTGTTCTTTAAAAAGATGGATGGTTCTAGTCATTGAAGTTTCAATGATAAAGTAGCTAGATGTAGGTTAAAACAAAAAGATACTGTTAGTGGTAGTACCAAGACATGGTATTTTACATCCCATTGGTTGTCACAATATACTTTTTGTGTTTAATGTACACCAAAAGAGTTATGATAATTGAGTGCATATGTTTAATGCATACTAAGTAATGTTGTGTTATTGTTCTAAGACAGTTGTGTATATGTGGCAGTATTGACATCATGAGCAAATTTGTGAGAACTTAAACCAAATGAGGACCAGACTATTTTTTCATGCATTTGAAATCTTGTGAAGAAAAAAAGAACAAAGAAGGGGTTATTGCCAGTTTAAATTTTTGATCTGATGTTTTCAAATGTTTTTGGTTTTTCTGTAGAAAGTTATGTCTTCAAAAGATTTATGTAGTATTTCAGTTTTGATTAGGATCAACTTCATTTTTACAAGATAAAATCTACCCAAGAGCTTCCTTTAAACAGTGTTATTAGAAAAATGCCTGTTTTATTATATACATGGCAAGTAGTCAGAAAGCAAATACTTTCTTGGAGAGACCTAGTAATTATCTACAAAATATCTACTAAATTTCATTGTCTGAAATCTTTCATGCAACTGTATTTTAATAAAAGCTTTGCCTTTCTGCTGTTTTTGACATAATCCAATATGATGTCTTGAAATTCAGTACGTCTTCTGAAAAGAAAAAAAAAATGGCTCAAACAGGATAAGTTAAATCAGATAAAAACATTTTTATAACTTGTAATCTTTACAAAGAAGTAGCTGAAATGTTTCATATGGTGATTAATCATATAAATGTTGTGATATCAAAGGCAGTTGATTGATGTACTGAAAGCACAAACATATTAACTATTGCCTGGTGCCATGTTACAGTCTAGCCTAAAAGTGGGTGAACCTGTATGCTGGGTGAAAGTAGGGGGTAAAGTTTGAGCTCTGAGGTTTTGTTGTTCTGTATGCTAGCAATATAGTGCAGTACAATAAATTCACTTATCTACTTAGGTCTCAAAAAACTAACTTCTTTGAGACAATCGTGTGCTTGTGTTTTTATGAATAGAATATACTGAACCAGTTTGTTAGACAGGGCATGTACTTTAGAAACACTTTTTTTGGCGGGGTGGGGGGGTTGTTTTTTGCTTTTCTTGATAGCAGAGATGATTAAATGACTGAAATCTTTCCTCCTAATTTCCTGGAATCTTTGCTACTTTGTTCATTCATAATACACTTTAACACTTGAATCAAAGGAAGTAAAATACAATTCTAAGTCATTTTAAAGAGGTTCAAATGGGAAGAATTCAGAAATAATTTTTAAAGGTAGAGTATTTGCATCTGAAGTTAAATGACATGAATGTATATGAACAACATTTCTTGCTTAACATCCTGGATATTGTGTCCAATGTCTGTGTGTTCAAAGGGTCGTTATTTTTTCTTTTTTTTTTTTTCTTTTTTTTTTTTTTTTTTCTTCCAGCAACACCCTGATGACTTCAGTGAAGCAGAACTCAAATTGCATGTTTAAATAACAGCAGGAAAGATCACTCATGCACTCTGTCTTATTGCAGGAGCTTTCTTTTTTTTTCTAGTTTTCATTTTCATTCTTTCACACATTCAGTGAGATAAAAATGAAGCAGTTGGAAACAAAGAAACCAAATATGGATATTTTAAATCCCCAAATTCACAGGTTGGTATATCACCATTACAGAAATTGTCACTACTGCTAATGCAAAAAAAAAAAAAAAAAAAAAAAAGTTTATTTGTTTTTGTGTGTATGTGTGCTCTTCTGTATACAAGGGTGACAAGCTTCAGCTGCCTCTGATATTCTACACAAGAAGCTATTTTTCTTCCTTTCTCTTTGCATGTTCATATTCTAAGAGAATGTGAGAGTGTAGTAACTTCCTAATGTTAAGCATGCTAATGTTTGATTAGTTTGTTTTAAAGATGCCCAGGGATTAAAAGTGGAAGAGAAAAGTCTCAGGGGACTATTATTGTCATGGTCATACACTGAAACAAATTATAATATGCTGAGCCTAGTCTAAGGGTGTCTCGAGGACTGTGGCTGCAGAAATAGGAATCAAGAAACAGCAAAGGAAACACACTGAGACGGTTCTGATTTTGAAAAGAAAACAGTGAAGAATGATGATTAGGAATTAAGGCGTAAAGGTCTTTGACGAGATTATGTTCTGTTTAACTCATCTGTTCTGAAAACGTCTCTAATCATGTCCATTCTTTAGAGGATCCTTAGTCAGAAGATCATTTCAAAGCCCAGTTGAAGTGACCTTTCAAATTGCCTTTAGTGTCTGTTTATTTCTTGTTTTGGGGGATTTTCTGGTGAACATATAAAGCAAATTCCACAAGAAGTGATTCTCGAAAGACACTAAAATTATTGGGAGAATTCCCATTAACATCATGCAGGTTTAAATCGGGACCAAATGCAAAAATTGTTGCTGTCACTTCATCAGTCCATCAGTTTCAGAATGAAGTGAGAAAGCAAGTTAATAAAGGGAGGAGCTAGAAAAAAGGGGAGCAGAGAGAACTGCTACACTGAAATATAGCTTGCAATTTTCATGATACTGTCTCCCTTGGAAGAAAATAACTATAGAAAGGTCTCCACCTTATTTTTTATTTTGTGGAAATTGGTTATATTGACCTATAGCTCATAACTACTACTCAGAATAATAACAAAGGCTGAAGGAAAGTGTTTGTGGTTTCCACTCTTAAAACTTTGAAGAAAAGCAATTTAATATCTTGCATAGAGAAGTAATAATATAAGAAAAAATTTATAAATGGAGATTAAATGTTATAAAATTATAGGGGAGGAAAATGTGCCAAAGGAAAAATATCTTATAAAAGCTGAAATAGGTAAAATTCAAGAAATTCAAATTCTAAAGTGACAAATGTTATTATTTACAAGGAAAAATATGAAAAACCCTACAAGCAATAAGTTGGTAATTATGCTAAAAACATGCACTCTGCATTTTTTTTAATTTCCTCATTAAATCTTAATTAGTATGTGCACTAGAGTGTTAATTCTTGCTTTTATTCCTCTAGGGCATCCCTACACCTTCAGGAACATAAGCTTACTCAGTTATGTAAGAGATAATTATCAATAAGTAGGACCACCACGTCGCATGTTCGTTTTGTTGCTTATTTGTTGTGTGCCTGCTCATCTGTTAGCCAGAAAAGCAACAACACTGTTTTGTTTTGTTTTCGTATTAAGACATTCTGCTTTAGTAATGGGATATAACAACACAACAAAAGCTGGTCAGCATATTGTCATATAGAAACAACACTGGAACAGTTTTTGACTTCAGAAGCTAAGTTAAACTCCTTTTGTGTTTGAAAATGTCTCCTAATATCTAGAAATTACTGTTCATAGAATGCAATATAAGAAAAAAAAAAAGTATCAGTTATAAATATAAGGTAAGTTCTGCTTAACAGAAATTATTTATGTCAGAAGCCAGAAGAACCTTTATACGTATCTTTTGGTTATTTCTATTCTCATCCCCAGGATTCTCCTTTTTATACTTGAACTTGATATTTTATACTTGATATTTCTGTTTTTATTTAGAGAAAACACTTTGTAAGCAAAAGGTATTAATAGAACAGCCCAATAAATTCCAATAGGTGTAAAAATAAATAAATAAAAATAAAGAAGCAGTGTGATCTGTGGACCACCACCAATAAGTCAGTCACCCAGCTCTATTAGAGCAACAGATGGGTTTATTATATGAGATATATTCTGAGCATTCTCTTCATAGGGCTGGATATCTCACTTTTGAAGCTGTATCTGATCTGATTCATTAGTGCTAGAAAACAGATCCTAAGTAATTTGTACAAAACGGATATCTGGATACATTCGTTTCTTGATCATAAAACAGACATAGCTGATGAAATGTCGTGACAAGGTGAAAATCCTTCTTTCTGAGGCTGGCACTCTTGTTGCATTCATTTTTTTAGAGCTATTTGATAAAATGACTGAGGAAGAGGTGGTTTTCTTCTGTTCATTTTTGTGGCCCTTTCTTACAGCAGGGCTGCTGTCACCATATGTGATGGTTTACAGTTCATTAAATGCTTGTCCTGAATGTCAAAGGGGCTCAGGTTTTCCATCTGAAAGATCTGTTTTTAGAAGTGTTGCCAAAACAAAAGTACTTACATTTTTCTTAATTGTAATCAACCTTTAAATGCAAGTTTTGAACCCCAATGAACAAAGTAAATTTGGTTGTCCTTGTGAATAAGTAGTCTTATCTATCATAAAATTCACTATTGGAAAAAATGTTTTCTCTGAACAAAATAAAATCACTAAATACATACAGCATATCTATCAGCATTTGACAACATTGCATGACAGCTCTAATCAGCCCCTGTAATGTTCAGGGTTGAATATCCAATTCATGAGATTTAGTTTAGTGACTTTCACTAAAATGGGCAAGGTCCATTTTCCTTAAGCAATTTTTTTTTAAGGTTTTTCTCAGAAGATTGTCAGTCAACTCAGTTGCACCGAGGTAATCCATGAATCCATAAGGCTAGAATCCATGAATCCATAAGGCTAGGAGGTTTGTTATAATGAAGTGTATATGGGAGTGTATGTATGAGGGAGAAAAAGGTCTAGAGAATAACCATTCCTTTGCATCTAAATAGCTGTTTGTCTAATATGGCCTTTCCATAGGTTTCTGAATGCTTCTTGCCCCTCTGGAAGGTTTGTCCTAATATCTGAAGTAAATTTTTGATCCAATTTATACTATCTGTCTTTTGTTCTTTCCTGACCTGAATAGGATGACTGTCACTTTGCAAAAGTTTTTTTTCATCATAAGTCTCTCCTAAACCTTTTTAATTTTTTTTTTCCCTAAATAAAACAGATCAAATTCTTCCAGCCCTTTCTTATATGTCATGTTCTAAAACTTTGTTGTTTTCTGCTGTAGAAACTTGGCAATTTGGCAGCATCTATTTTTGGGTCTCAGAATTTGGTGTCAAGAATAAATTGTTTTACGTATTTCACAGCCCTCTGATAATCTCCACGAATGAATTTGTCTTCCTTAAAAATATGACCTAAGTCCTAGACCCTCCATTCTTTTCTTCAGTTTTGCTGTCTGGCCCCTTGTTCTTTATTTTGTATCTATATGTTTCATGAATTCTTTCCACTTGCAATAATTTGAATCTGTCTTTATCAGATTTCATCCTGCAGATTTTTTGAATTTGTTTCTTATTTTTTAAGATCATTTTGGACCACAAAAATCCAGAATAGTTTCATGCAGTGCCTGCTTGCATTAAATTTTGTTTTCTTCCTAAAAACCTTACAGATGAATAATTTGCTTTCCCAAATTCAAAAGCAAAATATTGATAATGGCTACTTCAAAACATCTTTCTATTTATTATAGATATACCTCAAGTATTATTTATTTTAAATTCAGGTCATATTTGCCAAGCTTGCCTCTGGAGATGCCATGCTTAGCAGTATCCTAAACCTTATTATAGTAGGGCTGTATTGCATCTACTGTGTCTTATCAGTTAGACTAGTTACTTGTATAAGAAGGAAATTAGATTGGTTTGTCATGGGTTGTTCTTGACAAATTTATGCTGGCTGTTTTTGTGACATTATTATCCTGTAGGTGATAATAAATTGATTGTTTAATCTTTTTTTCCAGTATCTGTACAGCAATCAAAGTTAAGCTGACAGATTTACAATTCTCTCCTTTCTATTTCAGAGATGGGGAGGGTGCAATGTTTGGCCTTCTCCAATCTCCAAACCCTCTGGGATCTCCCTTTCCCTCCATTAGTTGTTGGAGGTAATTGCTGGTGGCGCAGATGTTGTTTCAGATAGTCTGAGTACTCTGGCATGAATTTTATCAGCACTATCTGACTTTGAATGCTTCTAACTGCTACTGCTCTGAATGTTCTTTAACCTGTTCTGTTCTGATATGTTCTGTGTTTCAATCTTCTTGTTAATGTGATTTGAATTGAGTTTGTGATTATAATGACGTGTGTGTGTGAGAGAGAGTGAGAAAAAGGAAAGTGACTGAAGAAGACATTGACTGTTGCAGCCTTCTCTGCATCATTCCTTGCATCTGTGAGGACTAAACATGCCTGTTAAGGTGGGGTTGGAGGGTGGGGTGGGGAGGGGAATATTTATATATCTGTTTAGAGATAACCATGCCAAAAAAATCTTACCAAAAAGATATTGTCCTTTCTACTTCAGTAGTCTTGTATTCATGTATATCATTGCCCAAAAAATGCACCAACATGGAAACTTTCTGTAGCAGCTGAATTGTCCCTAATACAATTGTCCATAACCAGTACTCTAAACCATGGTGAACATGACTATGCCCTTGTGGTCTTTACATTCTGAAGGGCTCCAAAGTAATTGTCAGAGCAGCCCGAATAGTGCATGCCTGCATCTGAGAGTCCTATCCCAGTTATCTTGGAGATATTAATGCTTGCTTTGTTCTCAACGTGCAGTACTTTTGGGGAATCTGTGGATTATCTATCAATTCTGATGATGCTAATAATGATAATGTGATCATTCCCCCAAGTATTCTTGTCAGAAAGTTTCATATGTTTAATGCATCAACACTGAAGTGAGCGTGTTGTCATAGCGTTATTATGCAAGGTGCAGTTTTCAGAGATACTATCCTGGGAGGTTAGTAAGAGAACCGTAAGATGCCAAGCATTAAATAATCTAAGCATTCTTTGGGGTACATACTAATGATGGATTGTAATAAATACATTTTTGCTGTATACAATGAGTGTCAGTAGTACACAATCAGTAGAATCATGTTATACTGTTGTACATCTATCCATGTTCTTCCACGCACTGTATTAGATACTTGAATGTGCAAATGACCCAAACTTGTGCATTATGTTCACATAGTTACAGTTATTTACACAAAGTCAAGTCATGCAGGCTTATTTTAATATTAGTACCAAGCATAATTTGGCTAGGGAAATATCTATTCTAAAAGAGTATTGAATAGTATTCTCTGCAGTTTGATACTCTCTAATCTTGGGCATTTTTAGTTGTTATTATTTGTGCTTTGAAGATTGATTCATTAGTCATTATATTGGTCTTATATTGGTAAGAGGGTGTGTTCATCGAGCCCTTCTTCCCACTTTGATGAATATTTACACATCACAGAATAAATATAAACAGTGTAAAAATGTGCTGCTATAGGTATTAAACCTTTAAAAGGTTGCACAGTAGAGCATCATTTTACTCTTGGACATTCAGTGTATGGGACTGATGTGTTAGTGGATGCAGATAAAATGAAGTAAGAGAAGGATAATTCATGTGAATAGATACTAGAATGTGCTGAGAAGAGTTGGCTGAAGTCTGTGCTCTCATATAGACTTCTCTTTAGACTTTTGAAAGCTACTTAGCTTCTCACTTCCCTTCTTTAGATGACAAGGAAAGTATTAAAATGGGTACTTAGCAAAGAATATTTGATAGAATGTCTTCCAGAAGAAAAGGTGAAAATCCTTTCAATACTGTATAGTATTCCATTTTAACAGGTTTTGAGTGAAGCACTGAATTTTTCTGTTTGAGGTAGATTTTCATAATGATCTTCATCTTATATATTCAACATATTCAACAAGGATTTACACATTTTAATATGTAAACAAGTCAGAATATTCAAAATTAGAATTAGTCAGGATAGTAAAAATTAGAAGGTTGATTGATGAAAATATAGATATCTTCCATGAATGAGATTATATTGTAATATGGTCATATTAAAATGGCCAAAATGACCAAAATTGTTGATGGCAGGTCCCCAACCAACCTTAAGTGCTGCAGTTTTTACACAGCTTTTATCAAGGATCATAGTTTAAAAACAATTGGAAACCTTAGTGTAGTAACACAGAGGTTAGCTTGTTCATGCAGAAGTTGAATAGCTGACATTGTAATCATTGCAGTAGGATGCATACTTTATTATAGTATGTTTCAAAGTATCCCAAGTGAAGGTTATTCATGCCACACTAGTCAGGGTTCATCTGTGTTAAACAAGAACAATAAAACTGTTAAGTGCTAGATCATTTGCTTGGCTGCAGAGCTTAAGCCCTGTGTATGGGCTTAAGCCCATTTCTGTATTCTGCAGCCTTTCCTGAAGAACACGGTGGCTTTCTGTGTCCGAAAGCTGCAAGATGACTTGTAGGCTTGTCAGACATCCACAAATCAAATAACGGCTGTGGGGAAAAAAACGTGGTTGGTGGGTAGGAGGCCAGAAGGGTCAACAATTGACAGTTACACAGATCTTTACTTTGGAAAATCGTATCTGCAGCTTTTAGCTTCTGCTTTTCAGTGGCGGCGTGCGAGGACTGGAGTCATAGAAAAATGAATTATCCAATGCTGCAAGTGAGAGTCACTTAAAACCTATCATTCTGAGTTCTCTAAACTTCTTTTTCAAAAAATGAGAAGCAGGATCCACAGGGGAAAATTATCCTTTACAAGAGACTTCTGAGGTAAAAGCCATGGAACTATGAAGTGGAAGGAAAAGTCCTTTTGACCCATAGCATAGGAATTTGTAATCACATGAGTAAAAAATATTTCTTTGTTTTTCCACATGAGATCATATTTACATGTCTAAGATGTGAAAAGATACATTAACCAGTTCCATATAAAATCAGAAATAAATTAACAGTTATTACATTTTAAACTTACCCTTTTGTTTAAAAGCTCCATAAAATTATATATTTTCAAATTTCTCTGTCTGAGGGAATATTTTGTTATTACAGAGTAAATAGACTTTAAACTATATTGCTGTCTTAGAGTATGTTTAAAAAAAAGTCTGTGAAATGAAATTGAATATTAATATTTATCAATACAGCTTTGTTTTTGAATGCTCATTTTAACAGAAGAGAATGATATGATTTTTTTTCCCCCATGCTTTAGATGTATCATTTATTCAGCATTCAGAATATCCCATTTGTTCCCTTCTTTGCTGAGGGTAGGCTTAATGCATTCATTTTTCTTTAACCACAGTCTCTTAGGTTCTTTGGAACATTTCTCTGATTTTTGTTCTTTTTTTCCTAATGGGAGACTACCAGTAGCTTTGGATCTGCATGAAGTGAGTTATATTTGTGCAGTTTTATGAATATATATTATGGGAGTAGAAAGTGGAAAGGTGAAAAGAAAGTGAAAATATATCTTTTTTTATTCCAATTATTCTCCTTTTAGTATATATTTCAATTATATAGTACAGTGTGTTATAAGAAAACATGCTGCAAACAAAATCATACATAATGACAGGATAGTATTAATAGCAACACCACGCATATATAACAGCATGAATAAAGCAAATAAAACTACTGGGAAATTGCAAAATTCTGAAAATTCATATTGTGCATTGCTTGAACATTATTTGAAGATATCCTCAGAATATGTAGTCAATAGTTATCTTGCTGGCACAGTACCTTAGGACTGAATGGTGCATATTAAATCTGCTGCAGATTCTTCATGACTCCTGAAGTGCTTAGAAATCCCTACAGATCTTTTAACTGTTTATTTTCATCAGACTTTCTTCTAACTGTGGAACATACAGTAAGGAATTTTCCTTCCCTGCAAGCTGCAGTGTCTTTATGAAGGTGCAGAAAACTTTATTTTTTAAACATTAAATACCAAAGCCTTCTAGCAGTATCTTCATTGCACTGCTAGTGTGATGAACGTAGGATAATCTAACCTACTTACATCCCAGAGAGCCTGGAACACTGTGCAACAGCTGTTGTCAACATGACTGGAAAGGTGGATCCATTGTTATGTATCGTGTTCTGTTTATAATGAAAAGAATCATTTAGTTTCTTTTATTATTACTAGTTAGTCACAGTTAGGTTTGCAAAAGTAGTGGTTTCTTTTATATGTAACTTGTCTGTGAGTAAGATAAATTACTTCAGGGCTTCTTTTACTCTTTTGGTTGATGAGACTGCTGGCTGTGTATGTGCACTATGCAAAGGTGCTGAGTCTTGCAGGTTTTTATTTCTTCCTGGCTGTTTCTGCTTCCACTCATTGTACCTTTGGGTCTGCATCCAAAGGGCGATTTCCTGGTTGGGAAGTACGTCTTAGATATACACCGTAGAACAAGACCTGTGGGCAAAGATGACAAACTTGAGTATTTTTGCTTCTTTCTCTTCTTTCTCTTCTTTCTTCTTTGTTTCTTGTTATATGGTAGCTACTTGACTACTTTTAATTATTCTTTCCTGCAATAGCTTCTCAAAGACCTTTCTTTGAAATCACATTTTTTTCTTCTTCATAAATAATCACTTAGTATTACTGCATTCCTGTATTTTATGAGTGAATTTCTCACAATTCATCCAGATCACTTTTAGTGCACTTACAAATGCAGTGGAATCGTCCTTCCGTTAAGATTTTGATCCTTTGAACTACTGATTACCAACTCCATAGCTGACTCTATTCTTACATTAGTGTTTTTAGGACGAAGCACAAACACACACGTCCTTCATTCACTATGTGCTAATCTCCAGACTGGTGTTTGTGCCTTCTTTGACTGCTGCTCAGTTAAGTAACTGTGCCCGGGGTCTTAGAAGTAAAACAAAAGCTGAAAAAAAAAATAATAATAAAAAGATTAAATCCCAAGCAAACACAGTGAAGGTAAACATAATGGAAACTGTAGAGGGTCACTATTTCTCTGCTTTGCAAATCCAGCAAGGAAGAAAACAAATACAACTGTAGCTGTGGACTGGAATACTAATGGGGGGAGCGCTTTCTCTTGGAATACTGTGTGGCAAACACCCACTCAATCCACAAAGCAAGTTAGAACAACCCCCTAAACAGCAAGGCTAAACAAGAGCAATGCAAATTGAGTTATCATAAAACATGATTGGCAAGCAGAAATGTTAACTTAAGAAGTAGCTCTTAGAGCTGCCAACAAGCTTCCTCCTGGTAGGCTTTTAGAAAAGTTTACATACCAATTCTTCAAGTTGAAGAGACTGGCAGAAATCAACACATTTCAACTCCTTACCAAATAGAAAAATACCCACTTGCAGAAAATGCTTATGTTCCACTTGATACTACTCTTTTGGGGGAGATCTGGCTAGTTCTACTTACGTTGCTTAGTTTAGTGTCAACACTATCCCCCTTGCTTCCCCATACTGGATTTACTATAGATAGCACGTCCTGTGTTAAATGCTCAGTTTCTATGGCCATTTTGCTCTGCAGTTGCTGTTGCCAAACTACTTGAAGGAAATACCATTGTAAAGGCTTAAGAGGGGATGTTTTTCTTCCTTTTGTGTGTATATTAGAGGTCAAGTGCAATTGTTCTCTTAAGCAACATGCAGGTGGTTGAAGAGGAAGCTAATCTTGATTTCTGTGTGAAACTTAGGTGTGATTTTTATGGAACCGTTTCAAGTAGGTTATTGCTCTTAAGTAACAGTATAGCTGCCTTTCTTTTAAATATGTTTCTCTTTCAGCAAAGCACTAAGCCTAGCGGTAGATCTTAGAACACTTTTCCTTTATGCATCTGTAAATATATGCTGCTTAAGAGACACCAATGTCAGCTGCCATATGTTCCCATTGCTCTGAGAACTCTAAAAATAAAATCAGAATATCCAGAATCCCTCTTAACTGCCTTATTAGTTATCCTAATGCAATTATCAGCTTCTAATCTTTGCTATGGTTATAGTGAAGAGTCAGAAGAAATTTGGCCTGCTGAAGTGATTACATGCAAAGAGGAAGTGACTGATTAATGATTGCATCTGTCTCAGTATCACCCTATTAACTTATGACATCTGTGCCAATAGCATCTTAAAATGACTGGCTTGCCAGCAGGGTGTCCTAACTGGGTTTTCACTAAATCTGATGTTTAAATTAGAGTCTTTCGAGATTCCTTTTTAAAAATTCCTTCTCTTAAGAAAGCAATCTCCTTTGGTATTTTCAGGAGAGTTTTAGTGTACAACTCAGGAGATTAATGTTATGTGGATTTTTACATAATTAGAGAGAAACTGGAAAGGTCATATTTTCTGTCCCTTGTGAAAAGCAAGATGTTCATGACAGTAGCACTGTCATTTCTGACTAATGCTTATGTAAGTTCTTCTAAAGATCTCTGATGCCAGAAACTAGACTACCCCAAATAACTTGTTTAGGACTTCATTATTGTTTGGATGTTTTTCTTTGTCTAACCCAGATCATCTTTGTCTCATTTTAATGCTGTTGCCACCGTATTGACCACAGATGTGTGTTTTTCTGAAGACTGTTACCATTTCCATGCTGTGTCCCCTCCCTCTCATCTTCTGTTCCTTAGCCTGAACAACTCCGATCCATTCTTTTTTTAAATTCCATTAGAATTTTAACTAAGCTTTCCTAGACTCTGCCTCATTAGTCTTCTCCCATTAATCTTTCTTGAGGGCAAAGTGCCAAAACTGAAGACACATGTTCATCTGAGGATCTAGTTGGTGTAAAGAATGACTTGTGTTCTGCAGATTGTGTTTCTGTCGACCTGTCCTACAGATGTCCAGCATCATTTGCCTTCTGTGTCTCATATGCCTTGGGGTACCTAAGTTGTGATGGAAGATGGAACTCCTTTCTACAACTTAACTATTTCTTCTGTTTCTGTTATGCTCATGAAAAATCACAATTTTTGAGTATTCTTCCATGTTAGAGGCTTAAATTGTAAAGCTCAGTAATGTCCAGGCACTTAAATAAGTAGAAATCAATTGGCTGCAAAACTGAATGGGTCGCACAGTAGAAACACCTTAATCCCTGCATAATTTGCAATCTAAGTGAAATTAAGTAAATGAAAACAATGCAGATGAGGTAAGCAAAGTGTATGTGACTTGACTCTGATATTAAGTCTATATCAGTTTCTACATTCTTCTACTGTTCTTTCTAAGCAAAATAAATTGCAATTTTTAGTTATCTCAGGCTTTCAAAAATAGTATAAATAAGTGACTAGGTAGTTGTCCATCAAACTTCCATTTGTTTTTAGTTCAGTCATCCTTTCAAACAGATCTGTCTTCATATGATTTGAACTGTCAGGTCAGACTGGTAGAGAACTGAAGTACAAAGGTTAGAAACCAGAGTAAAGGGCTTTTTACAACACAAGCAGTTTCAGAAGCTTAAATCTGAAACAGCAGTTTAAAACCACCTCACTGCTTAGAAGTTTGGTATTGCTAACAGCCTAGATTTTGAAAACAAGCGTTTATGAAAAGTTTGCCTTCTCTGTGTAGCCAGAATTGTCTTGGCATGAACAGCTATGTGTTTGTGCCCAACTGGGTTCCTAACACTGCAGAAATCACCATGCAAATCCCAGAGAGATTCTGCCTGGCAGGCATCTTTTGGAAATGCAGCTGTGGGGTCATTAGCAAGCTGCTCTCCAGTGTAGTTTAATTTTTAAAGCACCATTCACAAAGCTGTGGAGGTTAACACTTCTGATGCATCATTTTCCTGTGCTTAGCTGGTGGGATTTATTTATTACACAGTTTGTAGTAGCAGTGGCATAGCATTCAGCATGTGCTTGAAAGCTTGCATTACATTCTGCAAACCTCTTGAGAAGTTAGTTTAGGTGACTGTGCCCATGTTTCTGTGTTTTCCATCTAGACTGTTGTGATTATACTGCTATTCGTATCTAAGACATCCAACAAAGTAACTCATGTCCAGTTTAAGAGAGATTCCTCTGACGCAGATAGTACAATCCTAAGGACACTGTGCAGTAATATACATGGGGCGGGTGTTAAAAGCATGCCAGCTTTCTGAAGAACATCACTGAGGATGATTAAAAGAGGAAGGGATTCTGTATGTGGAATACTGAATAACAGTGATGAAAAGAGCCATCTGAAAATAAATGACTTTAGAGAGAGAACTGTATATAATAGAGAACTGTTCAATTGTCAGAGACACAGAGACAGTGAGTTTGGAATGCTTGTTTTCTGTCTTTTCCAAAACAGATCTAAATTAAACCCATAGGTGGGAAACTCAAAACAAAAGCGGATACTTCAAAATCTGCGATTAAAGCTCTTGCTTAACTCTTCCCAGAATAACTTTGTGCTACAGATTGCTGTGAGTATTTAAAGTTGGGATGGGTTAAAACGTGACTGGACCTACTCAAGGAAGAAAAGCACATCCAGGGTTATGAAGTAAGGAGCACTGTCTGACTTGCAGGCAGCTCTAGGGAGCTGGAGGTTGTTCGAAGAGGGGGGTGTTCTGGGGACGTTCTGTTACCTGCTTGTGTTTTTGTTAACTTCCTTGAGGTGCTACTCACTGTCATAACAGGGAGCTAGGTTGGAGGAATATTTGGTATGGCTTGATAGGCTTGTTCATAGGTTCCTAAGCAAACTTTTTTTCTGGCGCCCCAATGTGTCATTCCCCGTCTGCATCTTTGCTGTTGTCTTAAGTCCACTTGCCTTTTGTCACTCAGGTGGTCCCTCAGGTGACAAAACCTTAAACCTTTTCCTTTACTCTGCTTGGTAGCACAGGGGCTTTTTTAGATTTAAACTGCTTGTATTATTTTCCCATGTTTTCTGTTTCAGGCTTTAGGAACTATGCTTTTTTCCCCTGTTCTCCCCGCATTTCTGCCTTCAAGAAATCTCAACATGCTTTCGTTTCTTGTGCATTCACTGTGATTTATTCCGCAAGAGTCACTAATCTACAATGTTCAGTCAATAAACAAAATACTGAGGTGACAGTTTGATGGACCAATTACACAAAGGTGATTGCAAAAATGCACTCTTATTTCCTGTAGATATTGTGCACAGAAGTCATAAAGTGGACTGCACATTACTGAAGTCAAATTATGATGAATGAGAATGCATGCCAACATTTCGGCATAGTTTTGGCATCTGGTAGATTTATTAGCTGATTAGAAATAGAAGATGAAGACACACTGCCTGTTGATTCATTGAAAAGCTGTTCAAATGCTAATATAATGGAACTATTATTACAGAGAACTCTGATTAAATGTAATATTATACTTCTACAGTATCACTTTTCTGTCTGCATTCTCACTGAAAAGAATAATCCGCTGTAATAATAACCATCTTTGTAGATAATACTATCCAACTTGAAACCAATGGAATATTGCACTTAAAGTGCATTTTAAATAATTCCTCTGTTTTCATTGACTTGTGCATAAATCAGGCTATCTTGGAGGGAAATATCAGCCTTTTTTCCTGTATTTTCCAGTAGTTTCTAATAGTAAAACTGAAGTAACTAAATTGCTATCTGTTATTTGCTTGCTTGGGATTCAGAAATTTGTTCTTACATAAGAACTTCTGTCCTTTTGCCAGCATGCTCCAGGTTAGCATTGATTTCTCCTGTATCCTTGTACAATCTCCCATGTCATTCACACTAGTATAGATTTTACATGAGCAAAACTGATTTTGTTAGGAAGTTTGTGCTTGCAAAAATAATACTGTGCTGTGAAGAGTTAGATATTTTTAGAATTTTCTGTAATATATTTTTGAGTTTATTGTAATTGATTTGTAGATTAAAAGGTTATGCGATTGTGTAGTATGTCCTCCGATATTATATCAGATCTTCCCAAGCTTCTGTTTATCTCGAGCTGGGGAAAGAATTGCCTCTTGATGTAAAACTTTCTAGAGCTGAACAGAATGTAATAAAATGCATTTAAAAGGTTAGTTAAAATGACCTTTTTGCCACTTTTCCCTGACTCATCGTTTCTGATCATTCTATCTCGCTTATGTGTTTCAGAGACTGTCTTTTATTTTCTACATTTACTCAAATCTAGCATTTTATCTAGCTTCCAATTAGCTATTCAGCATTTAGGAATAGGAGGGAATAGAGAGAAACAATTTCCGAAAAATAATGGCCCAACGTAGTGTGTTGCCTTTGTTGGTTGTAGTAGTGGTATAAGACCAATTCAGTAATACAGAAGTATTTGTCTTTTTAGAAGGGAGACAGTCATAGTAACCTGTTAAGCTTCATGGAGGCATCCCAACTGGTAACGCTGGAAATTTCTAGCTAATCTATATGCCTAATGCTATTTTAAATATTATCAGTCTGTTTTTCTCAATAGATCTTGAGGCTGGAAAAGTTAATGACAGGAAATTCTAAAAATGGCTTTAAATTGCTTGCCTTTTAGTCACAGTGAAGTTTTCCTCGTTCTATTAATTTAGGTCAGAATAAATAAGAGTTCCCAACTGTCTTTAACTGTACTATTCATTTTTATGTATATTGATAGGCTAGACAGATCATTATCACTCAGGAACATCAGCAGGAGTGGCATCAAAGGACGAGACAGCATTTAACCAAGAAAATATTACATGCGTTAGATACACCAAAGAATAGCTGTGGATTTTTGCTAGCAATTAGAGTCCCAGTGAGGGTCCTGTTGTTGTTGCTCTGCTGCCAAGACATTATTGAGTCTGACCTATGCACCACATGTAGTTTTAAAATGCATAAATATGAATATAATAAAGTAACCCACATGGAATTAGCTGCAGATAAGTCAGCCTTTTTTTTTTTTCTTTTTTTCCTGAGGTTGCATGTAACAACCACAGTGTGTTTTCATGGGAGGCTGTTTGTGCATGTAGAGAAAAGTAAAGGAGCATACAGTCAAAACTCTTCTCCACAGCCCATAATTTAGTCGTTTTGGGGGAAGAATGTGTTTGTATTTAAAAGTTAGTTATTTTGCACATTTTACCAGTCTATTAAGAGTGAATGAAGTTACTTAACTCTTCTGAAGTATAGGGCAGACGAGGAAAAAGGGAGCTGCAAGTTGGTATCGTGTCGGGATAGATGATAGTTGTGTCTGTTGCTTTCATCCTTATTTTTTGCTGATCAGTTGCTAAAGAATGTTATGGCCACAGTGAAGGCTAGAATAGGAAGAGCATTTTTCATGAATGTTGGTGCAGATATGCTTAACATGGTGCAGGTAATGATAGAGAAAAAGGGTAAAGCAAAAAGGATGTTTTATTATATTGCTGAAACTATCTCCATGTGGCCCATGCTTTCACCAGTGTCCACCAGAGTGACTTGATTTCACCAAAGTAATGGTGAATATCTTACAAAATGTAAGATATTACATAACTGTAAGAAAATTTATTGTCCAGGTTGGAAAATATTCAAAATATTTTTCTAATAAGATCAAAATGTTATCATAAGCAAAACTAACATAACATGGCAAGGGGCAAGGCAAATGAATGTGGATGTGGTTCCATATAGAATCTAGATTTGTATAACAAAGTATTGAACTTGGGAAATTGGGTAGTTTTCAGGTTTGATATCTGTTGTTCTATCCAAAGTTGTTCCATGTCTTGTTACATTCTATTCCTCCATCTGAGTGTTCCCATTTCATAAATAATGCATTTCTTAAGTCATAAAAGCCTTCATCTATAATTTCCCTTCAAGAATAATACTTGCCTGCGTAAGTATTCCTAAAAACACTGAAATTCTAGAAGGGGCAGAGCACGCATTGGATGATATTCTAGCATGCTTCTGATGATAGTTTAAATGAAAATTTCACCAGATCCGTTTCTCTGGTTGCTCTATGAATACTGTTTCTTCAGTTGCTCTGTGAATGCTATGAGAAGAGAGAAGTGTATAATTAGAAGTCTAGAAAGAAAATAATCTTTAAGGAGGAATCTTTTTTTTTTTTAATTAAGTAACATAATGTGTTTGCCTACTGTTGCTCTAATTGTGCTATGTAATTATCGTGCATTTGTAGGAGTGACAGCACCTATATAGCCATGTTTCTTTGCCCCTAACGTAGGCATCATCCTTCTCTAAAGAAAGTACTAATCTAATAGCAGATGGTATCACCATTTTATCTACTGTTAAACCCAGGGTGTGTGGTGGTGTTTGTTGTTGTTGTTCCATAAGATTCTACAGAGCAAAAAGGGATGAAGTTTATAATCTCCTAAAACTGCAGGTAGGACATTGGCATTTACTTTCCTAAAAAAAACTTGACTAAGATGATTCATCGTGACATTTTACTGTATGTTCCTATCTGTTCTAGAACTTGAAGTGCTTCAGCCTGAATGATTCAATGTAAATAAACAATTTCTGCTTTTGCTTAAGTACTTTCTTCTCATGCTTTCTATACTAATCCCTCTCAGACATCTTTGCTTCTTCGCTGCGGATTCAGAGCCCCCTGTGACCAGAAGGCCATCAGAAGGACCTGAGATTGCATCTTCCATTGTCTGGGTCCTCAACAAACTGAGGGCCACAACAGGAATTTTATCGAGACCCCCAGAAGCAATGCTCTGCTGTTCTGTGCTGAAAAGACAGGTTCTTTCCAGTTGAGTGACAGCTGGGAAACATTAGTAGGAGCTAAGCTTGTCATCTTTAAATGTCAACTGGCAAAGATAGGATAGAGCTGTACTTGCCAAGGATGGCAAGTACAAGGATGGCTTCATGGTGATGAAAGAACAGCAGAACATCCTTCAGAGTTTTGTGACCTCTCCCCCACACTTACACTTGACATCCTTTGATTTCTTAGGAAGTTGCCACAAAGGATTTTCTCTGAGGTTAAGTAGAGACTTGTCTTTGTAGCAGTAGGGTCATGGCATGCTCCCAGGCACTGCCACTTGATCTCCAAATGTGTTAAATTGTTAGAAGCATCACAATCATCATATGACAGAAACAGAAATATCACGGGGAAGGATCATGCCTAGGCATCATTTAATAGAACATCCTGTCACTAAATTTTAAATAATTAGAAAAGGGCTGTTTAGATATACGTTTGAAATTCTCTCTGCCAGAATTTTCTGTAGAGTTGAATATTCAGGGCTGGATAGCCTTGTTCTCACAAATGCCCATCACCTTGAATCTCTGCAAAATGCTCTGCCCTGATATATTAGAATTAGCATGACATCTAAACATTGTATTTCAAGACAAACTTTTAAATTAAGAACAAATATATAGAAAGTGCTTTGGAAATGCTTTTTTTTTTTTTTTCCTAAAATTGTTAATAGATGAGTTAACCTTCTCTAGTTATAGAAAGGGTGTCAAATATATTTATGCATGTTTAATCTGCAGGAAAAACAGATGCAAAAATGTTGCATCTTCAGTAGTAGTAAGCAGTTGCATCTTACTTCAGTCAGTGAGTATCCACTGATGCAAAGTGGATACTTCAGAATTAAGCTCATCAGTATAATATCTATTTTTCTGAAATGGTTATAATAGTTTTGATACAAGATAGCTCTGATTCAAAGACCAAAGAAATGTATGAGGTATGTGAAATGTAGATTCTACTAAGGTTACATTAAGTCATAATAAAGTTACTTTTTTGATGTTCTTATTAGGCAACTTGTAATGATGCTATAAAGTATAAACATTATTATTGATTTTTCATTGTTCTATTCTCATGACAGAGTGTTAAACAGAAGTGTGCAGTGCGGAGGATGCTAGAGAGCCAGTAGAAGAGAACATGATGTTTAGTAGACAAATTTAGAGTGTCTTCTCCTATCATGTATTGGTTTCTGTGAATGCCATACCTTGGTGTACAGGAATGCCTTTCATAACTGCACTGTGTCTCTATCCGGGTTTGCTTAAGTAGCATCATTAAGAGTCATTTCAAGGCACTTGAGCATCACATGCATTGAGTATCTTGCTGGCAACTTTACTTGTGCTGATACAGTATTTACCCACATGCCTGTTTCCTTTTGACCTAAATTAGTATTTTGATCACAGTTTTGTCCTAAGGACAAAACTTCCTTGTGACATGTGCACAGCTAAGCTCAACTGTAGTATGTAGTCCTCCCTTCATGAGTAGATCACACAGGGAGATCAATGGGACTCCTGCAGGCGAAGGACAAGCTGAATATTAGAGATGAGATCTGTGCATATTTCAGAGGATAATCCTGTTCTAAGTATTAAGTTATTAAAAGGGGGAGGGATGGGAAAGCGAGTACCTTTAAGTATAGCTAATGCATTTGTTACTAGTGCTTAATATAAAACCAATCATGTCATCTTTCTGATAACAACAAAAGAATGAAGCCATCACAAGAAGATGTAGATTAAACAGTGAGCCACCCACTTATTTAAATTGCTGAATCTGTCCAGATGTGATTAGACCCTTGTGTAGATAGACCTGGTGTGTTCAGAGGATACTATGACTTCAGTTCGGTTAAAGACTGCCTGTGCTGAGGGGTAAAAGGGAAAGACCCAAGTGTGTCAAAGTCTTTTGGTCTCTGTCTCCCATTTGTGTGTCTATGTGGTACTGAAATTTTACTGTCGGAGTACTTGCACTTGACTGTAGCTACCGTATTCCAGTGTGGGAGAAGTTAACTAAAAATAAGCCAATGTTTTTCAGCTTGGTCTGTGATAAAAGCAGGAAGACAGTAAAGTCTTCTTAGCTTCAGTCAACCCTCCTTTTACAGGAAAATCTTCCAACTCTGTGAAGCAGCCAGAGGGTAAACGCATTTCAAGTGCAGGAGGGCAGAAGGCGGCTGTGGTTCTGTGTCTAAAACTCTGATCCGGCCAAGCAGGCTGGGATGAAGCAATGCAGGACTGACCTCGAAGGCACTTTTGAGGAGGTAACAGCTGAATGCTGTTTGTGCCACATTCTGCACCAAGCTCTTCAACGGGCTTTGCAACAGGGTAGTATTATTGATAAATGTAAAAACTTTTAAAAAAAAAAAAAAAAAAAAAAAAAAAAAGCTAGCCTTGAGCTTTGCGTGGGCTTGTTTCCTTTTAATGCAAAAATGAGTAGTCTCTGCAAGAAAGAGGCTAGGAAAATTTAAAACTAAGATAGTAAAACAGTGTGGACTCAGGTGAATTTCTATGCATTTTTTTTATCACAAAAATGCAAATTCAGGAAGTGTGTTTTTGACATTCTGCAACCTGTAGGACAATTTAACTGGCATTTCACTGGGCAAACAGATGTTAAAGTTGTTAACAACCTCTGGCTGTTTCTCATTACATTTCTGCAAGGTTCCAATCCATATGGCAGGCTAAAAAGAATAGGGCAGACTCCCATTACTCTATATCATCTTTATTGGGGGGATAATCTAATGGTAAACTGAGCTCGTGTAGTCACAGCCAACGTTATTTTCTGTTGACTGTGTTGCAGAGGCAACAAGCAGTGGCACTAGGGCAAGTGACTGCTGAAGATAGCTGTGGATTTTGTTTTTCTTTTTCTTACTCCTAAAGGAAAGCAAGGAAGAAATGTTTAATACAGATGAAGTTCTGCAGTTGTGACTTTAGTTCTTGTTAGACTGATTCTAACATTTCTTGTTCTAGCAAATGTCCTTGTACCTTAATATTCCCACTATAAAATCCAAGCAATTGCAAAGTTTATTTTAGCAATTTTTGGAGAACTTCCAAAGGAAGGACAAGCAGCAGTGTTTTTGTAGTTCATTGCTCTTATAAAGAACATTGGTACAAAAAAACAGTACCATACTGGTGGATCTGGGGGACTTGAGGTATTGCTGCTTGCCTGCATGGAGTACTGTAAAGCACTTACCTGATTTACAGATCAAAATTACCTAGTGGTTTCTTTTGCTTGCCTGTACTCACCTCATTTAGTGAAGGTTCATCCTCAGTTATCTGTGCTAGCAACATAAATTGAGCTGAACAGCAAGAACAAAGTTCTGGATGGGATAGCCATCGTTAATCTTACTAATCAGTCACCAGTGTTAGTATTTATTTAAAATATTCATTATTGGAAAGTGGACTTAGTTAGTGCTGGCCAATTGTTTCAACTCATTTGGTTTTTCAGTTCTTTTTATATTGTTTTGTTCTTTCAATCTAAATATTTTAACTTTTTTTCTCAAGGCAGTATGAGGTCCACAGGAGGAAGTCTATAGCTTTCAACTTGATTTATAGAGACGATGATAAAAGTTTAGTCTCACAGCTTGTTGCCCATTTCTCTGCTAGATTGCTGCCTACAGCATATGTTCAAAGACAGGTTGCCCATAGTCGAATGTAGCTTTCAGTAAACATAGACTACAGTAGAAGCATACTGAATTTAGGCTAAACTTGTAGAGAGAGTGGGGTAGACTACGTATTGGGTTGTAGTTCATTCTTTTTTAGCATTTATGTATCTGTTTAGCTATGCTACAGGGGTAAAACTGGACAGGTTCCGTCCTTGTTTAGAGTGTCTCAAGTAGTCATAGTTTGTGGCACAAGTTATACAAGAACTAGATGTTTTCCCATGTACTGTACATATATCTTGAGAATCAATTTTTTGTCTATTTCAAAAATACTTCTCAGATAACACAAAGAGTAACTTTTGTGGGCGCATCGTGCTATATAGACAGAACAATATGAAACTGCAGATGACTAGCAAAGAATCATTCATCCCTAGGTGAGGAGAAAGAACCTGTTTTCTTTTAGGTAAAATGAGATTTCTTCATGCTTCCTCAGAAACCTGAGAAACAGTATGATAGTGCAGTCATTAAAGCAGTGGATATATGTTCACACAATGTTATATTTAGGTTAATAAGAGGATAAGAAAATGTTTGCTGACCATACATTCAAAGTTAGTTAATAATAAAATTATATGCTAATGATTGCTTATTGTAAGAGCACATTTTTAGCTTTACAAAAAGGTTCTTCATTTTTTGTCCTGGAATCGGTGTTCTTTGGCGCCAAAATGTTGCCTCACTACATCAAACAAGGAGATGTTTGATGCATATTCTCTGGGGTAGGTCTCTCCTAGTATCACCCTGTCCATTTGCAGGCTGGACCAATGAACAGAGGGTATCTGCAGACCCACTGAAACTGTGGTCTGTGTCATTATGTTATGGCAGTGGTTGATAATATTTCTTTTGGTTAGGTGAGGCCTTCTTGTTTCAAGTCTCTTTCAGCATTAAATATTTGTTGTCAAATGGACAGCTTGGGGTTTTCTTTTTTTTTCCCTTTTTTTTTTTTTTTTTCTTCCCCTTTTTTTTCTTTTTGTTGCGGAGGTAGGGCTGCACAAAGCTACAATGTTGCTTTTAATTATATAAGTATCTTTCATTGAATTACAGGACAGATAGCAAATAGATTGCATTAAAAGAAAAGGCGAATTCAAATGCCTTAGATTGCATGTAAATTTTTGATACTTCTGCACAAATTAGTTGAAACAAAATAGAAATGAAGGATGTTTACTAGGACTGCATGGTGAAGTAGTAGTTCATTAAGGTCATCATCCATAACCTGCCTGTCGCACACCCCTTGTAGAGACCAGATTGTCTGCTGTAGGAAAGTTCAGATAAATCTATTCCTTATGTTGTCATACTTGCTGGGGTTGCAGATTAAGATTCTATTTTTGGTGTCTAATTTTTAAATTAGCTATTTCCATCGAAGCATGTTTACGGCTGTCACAGAAGAACAAGCTGGGATGTGTACAATCTCAATGAGTGACATATAATTATAAAAGGTTAAGGATGTGCTCTTGTGCTTGCTAAATTATATGGTTGCAGGGTTTTTTTTTCCCTCCTGTTCTGTAAATATACTTGATGAGAACTTTTGGGCATGTGTTTAGTGGACACATTCTTCAATAGTTAGAGTATTGGAGTTTTTTTCCCCATTGTAGATCAGTCAAATTTAAAGGATTTCTTTGATCGTTTTTTGCTTAGCACAGTCTTTCTTTTCCTAAATCTTTTGTACTGTCCCAACCCTCTGCTAAGTGGACAGACTTAATTTATACATTTCAGTAGTCTGATTAGAACTGTAATCATTGAAAAGTAGATGAAAGTTGCCTTCTTAGCTCATACAAAAGATGCCTATGCTCATAAGGTTAAAACATAATAGTGCATAGGTAGTGATTTTCCATGAAAAATTCCAACTGCATCAGAATGGAGTGAATGATGTACTTTTTTTCGCCTAAAGTTATGTTTCTTGCACATATGCACTTTGAATTCTCTAGTCGGTGAATCTGGATTGACTCTGTTTTCTAATGTTAGACTTCCTGCAAACTGGTAGCCTTCAGATCAATTGGAAACCATCTGCATCATGTGTTTTAAGGTCCAAAAGGTGCTATGCATTTTGGGAAAATTTCTGTATCAGTTGGGAAAGAATTTTACGAATGTAAAAATGTTACAGATGTTAACAAAAGATAAGAATAGAGTCATCAAAAACCTGGAAGGGATTGTATTTTGGCAATGGGGAGGGATTTCTGAAAAGAAAAAAAAATGTGTAAAGAAGGATATGGTAAACAAGAAGGGGAAATGAAGAGATTGGCTAAAAGTTAGACATGACCTACTGCACTTTGTTCACTTTTAGTATCTCAGCGTAGTTTTAAACTGAGACAGTGTTCTTTAACACAGTTTTTCACCTAATGACCAATTATGAAAAGTAGTTGCTCAACATATTTTGTTTTCAGGTTTGTGGTGCTTGGATGACTCAGGTGTAATAACTGTCCAGTGGGACAGAGGAGTCGTCATCCAGTTCATAGCCAGGCTCTATCTCTGGATGTATGGCAGCAACTTGAGGTGCTGCAGAAATATTAAAACCTAAATTCTTTGGAGAGGCATGCAAAGAAAATTCTCATATAGATTTTTTTAATCTCATGGAAACCAAGCTTTTGTGAAAAGTGTTTTCATTGGAAAGTCTACCACTTTTGCTATCAGTATAGGGTGCTACCTTCTGCTCTGTTTCTGTCGATGCTCAATATTGTGTTTATTGAATGGAAACTTAGAAATGCGAAAGTAGAAATAACACACTGGTGAAGCTGTAAACTGTCCTGCAGGCATACATGACTTGAAAATATCTACTAATTCCTTTGAAAATTGTATGTGCATCAAACTAATTTGAAACATTTTTTCTAATTCTGTGTTACAGTAGAAACCATCAAAAGAAAACTATTAGGTGACAGCACTCCATACTACTATAAAAATATTTTCCATGTATGTCCATATTATGTTGATTAATACCAGTTACGCAAAATTAATTCAGGTCCTATTTAACCTAATGACAGAACTGGTTTTATGGTTAGACAACCTTAATATCTTAGAAATGATCAGAATGGTAATTGCTTAAGGATCCTATGTTATTATAAGAAGTATAAAACATTCTATTTTGTTGCATTAGAGAAATCTTTAAATACTCATTTGATTTACATTTCACTATCCCATAGATATCTGGATGATAAAAGAGCATTTATATTTCTTAAATATTATGTATGAAATGGTTAAAGATCTTAACAAACTGCTATATATCTGAATACTAATTATACATCAAAATATTATCACAGATTTTACAGAATTATTTTTAGCTTCAACATCTTTTATTCCTCATTCCCTTTTTTTTTTTTTTTTTTCACTTGTCGGGAAGGTCATTCAGTATAAACAACTGACTCTTTATTCAGACTTCAGTTTTTTGAAGAAGGGCCTAGCAGTCTTGAAAAGGACTCATAATCACTCCTTTGGATTTCTTCAGATATGTTTGCAGAACTCCTCAGGGAGTCTTTGATATCCTGACACTTCGTGTTAGTGCACTGTGTTTGCCAAAAATACTCGTTGTCAGAGAGGTTGCAGAGCTTTTTTCTGTTTGCCTCCTGAAGCTGCATGGCACACAGATGCCTACAGTGAGAAAATGGGATAAAGAAAATGGTGTAAATGTAATTACTGGCAGCGATTTGGTGCAGCAGCTTGAAAAGATCTTTCATGAAACAATACAGGAGCAGTGTTTCATTCAGAGTAAAATGGTAAAGTCTAAGTTTTGGTTATCTGGCTTCCTTAAAACACCTAAAATCCATGTTGTATTAGGTCCTTAAATAAACTACATCTGCAGGTGTTTCAGATTCTTCTGTGAAAATTGAGTTGTTTCAGGCTGAGGTTACTCTGGCATGAGGAGGAAGGGAAGTTTTGCAGAAATACATTTAGCAGTGTCTGTGGGGCTCTTTCAATCGCAGTGGTACATCGTTACCTCCAGGTACAGTAGATCTGAGAACAACACTTCAGTCCTGGAATGCCAACATTCATGCTTTATTTCCTATTTCTCTTGTACAGACTTATCACCTGTAAATTCTTGAAGTTGGACAGAAACCAGAACTAGAATAAATCGTAGTAATTTAATTCTAGACTTACTTCTTTAAATTGTTGCCTAAACTATCAACACCTTTTCAGTGTTAGGATAGAGTAAACTAGTTTCTGTAAAATATGAGCAACTCGATCATTTATCTTAATCCCCAACCTATGTTCTTGTTTTAAAAGTAAAGTGCAATATTAAACAAAAACAGGAATTACTTCCCTAAGAAAATACTATTATAGATGAAGCAGCCTACCTGTGCATCAGTGCAAACAATGCTTAGCATAATGAAGCTCAAAGAGAATAATGAGATAAAGAGATGAAAGTGTCAAAACAGCTTGTACAACTTAACTTTTCAGAGTGAATGCAAAAAAAAAAAAAAGGGGGGGGGGGCATAATATTCTAGGCAGTATAGATAGTAAAGAAGGAGGTCAGAACAATGTGGAAATAGCTTTTGGAGAAGTGGATGCTTGATCGTGGTAAATTACTTTTGGAGTAGTGTAGGCAAAGGGTGATAAGAGACTAAATCAAATGAGAAGGGAGGAGCAGAGGCATGTAGAACATCAAAGGTGATGGCAAGAAGACTGAAGCTTAATTTAAAATCTTACTTTTTATGGGAAATCTATAATTCTTAATAAATGGAAGACTATACTATGCTAGTAGTAAAGATTCTTGTTCGAAAGTAATTTATATCCTATCTTCAGACCTGCCACAGAAACAAACATGAAGTGGACCAGAACTGAATGTCTGCCAGGTCCAAATACAACTTGAGCTTAAAATATTTGTTCATTTCTATTTCTAGTTCAGAAGTCATAGACTTCAATTTGATTGACAGATATATGGGTTATCTCATTTGAGAGGTGTGGTTTATATATTCTACCATAAGGCTCAGGTTTAGGTTATTTGGGAGATTTGGGCCTGGGAAATTGTTCATCTCAAATCAGATTGATGATGTGATGGAGCCTTAGTAAGGATCACTTCAGCATAGCTGTACTGATTGCAACAACTTTGTCAGCAAAAGTTTTTCAAGCTTTAGGGAGAGCTTCTCTTGTTACTTGCTTTTATCACCCAGCACGTGGAGCCTGAAACCACTATATTCGTTTAGGGGCGTCTAATGATCTTTGCTTCTCCTCTCTAGGAAATCTGGCTTGCTTTGTGGAAAAGCAGGTCAGGTAAGAAAGGTTGATTTTAATTCCTGTCTAACCACCTGTCTCTGGAAAAACACAAGACACACTTTCCTTAGAGAACTACTTACAAAGAGGTTTAAAACAATATATCACTAATCAATATCTTTTGCAAGTAAACACTAGGGTATCCCAGAGTGTGTTGGAAATGCAGATGTAGCTGAATAATTGCCAGATTGTGCTCCACATCTTCAAGTGAGATAAGTATGAGTTATTTTGTCTGTTTTAGGTAGCTTTTGATTTGATACTACTCTGTCTTCTCTTCTTCCACTCCACTAAATATACATGGTACAATTACTTTGTTTTGCATGTTTCACAAAGTAATTTTTTTTACATCAGAAAATAAGTTGTTAGGTTAATATAAAAGAAAAAAAAGAAGGTTCTGTTTCCCTGTTTCAGCTTCAGAGCTACGATGTTATGATGCAAAGAAGGGAGAGAACAGCTTACTGGGTCCTCTTTCATTGCTCAATAGCATCCAACATCTGTATAGCACTTTTATTTATGTGAGTTGATGGACAGTAAAATGTGCATGCTATTAAAGTTACGTTTTCATCTTTTAGACCTGTGTAGTTTGATCATTGCGCAGCGATATGAGGAGTAACTTATGTTTCCTTGATTGGTGGTATATTTCCGTCTCTGTTTATACTCATCTTTTGTCCTGCTTCCTTCTTAGGTAGTTGTGGAAACAGTAATTTGGGAAGCAAGAAGTTCGTAAAGGTAGGATTCAAGCTTTTTTTTTTTTTATGTTATATGCTAACCAGGATATTTAGAAATGTTTTCCCTATTCAATGGCTGTACCAGTCTATGCATTATCGCAATTTAAAGATGCAGGTATGAATAATTCTTTAAAGTGAGTTCCGTGTGATGCCAGTGTGTTCCCTGCCTGATGTCACCTCTCTTACAGGTAAGGTTCCACTGGATTCTTTCAGTGGTTTGTGGACTTCTTTTTCTAAACTGAAGATAAACTAGCATGTGGTCTGATCTAAGTTGTCTCTGGTTCTTTAGTAGTCCATGAGTAACAAAATATTCCTCTCTTGATCAGACATTGGACAGAAGTATGGAGGGAGGAGGGAGAAGGGTAAGGACTACGAATATTGCAGTGGTACAAGGTCTCTAAATAATAGACTGGATACATTTCTAGATAAATATCTGGTGTAGCTTAAAGCCCTGTAGCATGTCATAACTGCAGGCACTTGAAAACAAATTTAGTGAAAGCATCAGTTTCAGCAATGCAAAAGTCAACCATATGTTATGCAAAACAAGCTTAGTTTGTTTAAATTACATGCATATCTCTGACCTGTATGGATTATCATCCCATCACTATTTTAATGTCTGAAAATCAGATAATTTTGTGCTTCATTACTATTTTGAAACATTCAGTTTTCAAACATCTACATTCAGGACCATCATTCATCTAGTACGTAATTGGGAAACAGTTTGAAAGTTGGAGAGACTCCTAATTTAAATCAATTAAAAGGAGGGATGTCAACTGCATTTTTGGTGTGCTCATCTGCACCTTTACAGTCAGTAAGGGGAAGAGGATTTCTGTCTTATTCAATTGAGTTGCTCCTCAGGCTGAAACTGGTCCACAAAATTCAGGAAGAAGGCCTGGGAATTAGGAACAGATAACTCAGGAAAGAGCAGACAGAAAAGCTGCAGTATAAATGTGGGTCATTAACTGAGATCATTACCAAATAAGCTTCTTCACAGTACCAAATTAAAAATGTTTACAAGCGTTTATTCCTTCCAAACATTAGGTAACATTTAGTGGATGTAAACAGTTAAGTATCTTTCTTTACATTGGATATCCCTCCTCTCCTGTTTTTTCCCCGTACAGTTTAACTATTTTATTTTTTTGTGATGATGTTTGGTTTCGATTGGAGCAGGTTAGTAAGCAATTGATGAGTGATAATTACTCAAAGAGCTTGTTTGAATTTATTTCCTCCCTGAGATAGGGCATATAACTAAATCTGGACTGCCTTATTCCTAAGGTAAAGATTCTAACAACACTGGCAATTTTATCTCCCAGATGACTTTATTTTAGGATTTTATACAATTTGTTCTTACACTTCTGTATATGTTTTTCAATTGTTTGTTCTTTCTAATCTCTTCTTGTCCGTTAAGAAAAATGATTTACAATTATATTTTATTATTAGGAGAAAAAATACGTGTTTAAAATGTTAGTAACTTTACAACAATTTTATTGTGCATGTATGCATTTTAGAACAGATTTCAGTGTACAGAAAAGTTTTACCATCATCTTTCTCAAACCCCTTCACTTCCCAAGTGCATACTCTACTTTTATTAAGCAGCAATGTAATTATCAGTTCTGCAGTAGTATCTTGAGTTGTCATATAAATTACCTCAGTCAGTGTTATCCAAGGAGATGGTCAGTTTATTCAAATAACTTACTATTTCTGCTTTTGCCTAATTCTACTAAATATATAAATTTGTTTTCTGGCATCATGGTACTGTGTTTTAATCAAGCAGGGAGTGGCATCTGAAAGGAATAAAAGTGCATGACCTGTTTTCATTCTTATCTATGATTCTTCAGCAGGCTTAGCTTGTGCACTACCTTGTGCAAATGTCAGTGAATGTGTCCTCATCTCATTGACTAGAGAGGGCAAAAATGCAGGACTTTTCTAGACAAATCTTTGCCGTAGCCCTTTGCACATGCATGTTTTGATTTGCGTGCAGTCTAAAGAAACACGAGTTATAGAAGAGCTTGTTCTGCTTTCAGCTGTTACTCTTCCCATTTTTAAAGCATTCCTTTGTCATCCCACATATATATAATGATTAGATGCACTTGCTTCCATGCTAGTCTCTTCTTTTTAACAGTGTATATGAGTGACACAGATTAATAGAATATGACATATCAGGATCTAGAGTAAAATGTGAAATAAAAAAAATTGACTGTTTGAGGAAAAATTAGTCATATGCAGAGGGACCTATTAAAGTTGCCTCACATATGAAGCCTTTGTTCTGAGCATGTGTGACTGGAAGTGCAAAGCTGGGCTGTCAGGATTTGTTTAGCTAATGATTCTAACTTGTTAAAATTTTAACCATGGCTCCTTTTGTTGTGCTTCAAAGGATTCATAATGCTTTTTTATTAATTTGTCTTCTAGTCCTAAAAATACTATTTTTGTTTTGTTGTTATTATTTGGATGTCAATTTTATTGTTCTATAAAATACTGTTTTTATATAATTTTGGTTTTGAATAAGGGGTTCTGCATAAAAAGCTCTTACACAAGGGTTTTTTTGTTATCCACCAAGACATGAGATACAAATCAAGTGTGAGGAAAAGCTTGAAGCTAGACTGTAAGAAGTGAATGCTAAAATCTATCACAATTCATACTGTCAGAGAGATACACATTTAAAAATCCATGGTCATGTATAATAATAAACCAAAACACAAACAGCATACTCAAACATAAAACTTTAAGAAGACTTTTGTCAGAGAAGAAATATCTTGAAGATAGTCCTAAAAGTACAGTGTATGAAGGAATTCATATTGATGTTATCTTTTTGGTGTTGCACTGCTAGGGCCATTATCTTTATTATGCCTCTCTGTGTGGCCAGCCATAAAAAGAAAATATCCATCTTTCCATGACAAGTTTCTGGGAACCATCTGGTTGCAAAAATGTGGATATGACCCCTTGCTGTACGGAAAAAGTGCTTCATATCAATTTTTTATTTATGATAGTTTGGCACAGCCTTATCCTTGTATCAGTCCCTCACCACACTGTAGACATTTTGTTCCCTGGGTTGGTTCCAGAGCCCATTAAAGTGAACAGAGAAGATCCTGCCTTTTTAAGCAGGCTTTGGAGTAAGAGTCTTATAGCTGCTCCTTACACAGACACTCAAATGCAGAACCTACCTCTCCCTGTACATGTAAGGGAGGTGAGATAACAAATTGTAAGGTGAAGACAGATGTTTTTACACAGATGCATACAAATGCTGTTGTTTGCATGCTATATCATCATGGTTTCCATAAAAGAGCACCTTCCAAAACATCTGTGAGAAGAGAAAAACAGTTTTATGAATAGTGCAGAGGAGTTCTAAAGAAAAGCTGATATTGTGAACCATCTCATAAGATCGAGTCCGAGTAAAGCAAAGAACTGAACTTTTTGTTTCTCACTTTGAAAAATCTGCCTGGCCAGGAACATCAGATTTCATTGGAAATATTGTTCTTTTTCCTTCCGTCTCTGAAGGAGTTGAGCTCTTGAAGGCCTTGATTAAGGAAGGACGTAGCATCCACTGCTAACCTCTGTGTTCCTTACAGTTCTACTGCTCTGTAATGGGACACTTTCATACCTACCTGTCCATTGTAGTAAAATGTTCCCATTTAAAAATATTTTTCATCTATAGTTCATTTGGATTTCTCCTGTCATAAAAAAAATTAAAGGGATCATAATTAAATGGTTTATCTGGCCTGTGAGTTGTAAACCCTACACAATAATAATAAAAAAATTCCTTTAATACTAGCAACTAAGAAATTATTGGGTGAATCTGCTATTAAGCTATGGAGCACTAAAAGGAGGGAAATGTCAGAAATTAGGCAGATCATAGGACTGCAGGAGAGGTAAGGGTAATTAAAATACTTTGAACTCTCAGCTAAGTCTTGTTAATAATTGTTTTTTCATACCATAATAATTGACCCAGGGAGATTACATAGGTATTAACTGTAAATATAGAAAAATGCTTGACATATGCAATTAAGTTGGTATAAAGGATATGCAAGTTCTAAAGCCCAAATATAACCTGCTTTTTATTTTCTTTTTGTGATACAATGAAGGAAGTAACTGTAAGATTTCATCCTAAACAATGCAAAGATATTCCTAATATTTTTGGAAAATGTTCTCTGTCAGCCCAAAGCTGAGCATGCTCAGGCATGCATATTTTTTAGCTGTTTTCTGCACTAGTATTTTTATACTTTACAGAGTGATGACTTGGTCTGTCTTCATGTGTGAAGCTTGGGACTGTACTCTCTTTCTGTCTCTCTATAGCAGAGATTTTGTCATGGCAGTTGCAAGTGAGCATATGGAGGCAACAGCCTTTTGGGCATCAGAAGCTGCAGCATCAGAACAAGCCACATTAGTAGACTAGATGAAGGATGTTTCCTTGTTGATAAATATCATGTAAAGTGTTCTATCTGCATGCAAATGTGTGTAGTTTTGTATGCAAAACCAAGGGGATTCCTAACTCTCTGCCCAGATTGGAAATTCACACTCAAATATGTGGTTGGCCTAGGATGCCTGTATGCTGCCGTGTATATTTGGATTTCTTTTTGATTAATATCATGCTTCAGTGCATCCATCTGTTCTGTGTACTAAGTGCAAGTTTCAAAGGAAGATAAGTAACATGCAGCAATTAATAATGCAGGCAAAGTTTGGAGCGTCAACAAACTTCCGTAAGTTTTTAATTTTAAAATGTTGCCAGATTGAAATGATAAAAAGTGGGTTTTTTTGTTTTTTTGTTTTTTTTTTTTTCCAAAATAAATTGAGTTAATGAATATAACCAATAGAAATTTCTGGTTTTGTATAAGACTTTGGTCCTTGCTCCAAGTGATCAGGAAAATGCAAGAGATGGTCAAAAGATACTTTGTCATCTTCTTTTAGAGTGATCTTGATTAGATAACTGCAGTAATTTCCCACAGGCTAAGCAAATAATTCACTGTGGTTTGGCAAATCTGCAGCTCACAAAGTAACAGCTATGTCCGCATTTTACTGTAGACACATTTTAACCTAGCCTGGAAACTCTACTTTAAAAGTCAGCCTTTAGCTTTCCTAGAGCTGTACCTTCAAATGCATTTTGAGAGGGGCTGCATTGTCTCTGCCAGACTTGGAAATGGAAGCTATTAGCCTGCAAGTTACCGAGTGAAAGGAGGAGGGAAAAATCAGTCTATAAGAAACTTAAACCATACAGTTTAGCATTCACTAAACCATCTAACAAATGGAGAAGATTTAAATTGCTTCACAATGCCAGTTGCTTGCAGAATACCTGCCATCCTCTTGATAGGTTAAAAACTAATCTATTTGCAGCTCTAAGGTTGAAGAATGCAATGAATTTAGTAAGCTCAAGCCTCACTGCACTCGTCTTTCATGCTACCAAATGTGTCCCTTTAAGATATTATACTGTTTCACACCTGATTGAATAAAGAATTTAAGAAGATATCTTCTCAGAGTATATCTGCTTTTAAGTCTCTTATCATTTCTTAATGTTGAGACATATATTTGTTACTATCCACGGGCCAGTTTGAAAATATGTTTTTTTTTAAAAAAAAACAAAAAGAAAAAAAAGAAAAAAATGTTATGGTTGATATTTTTAAAAACTTTGCTTGAATGCCTAAAGCAGGCATGGAATTTTTATTTTACAGGAAAATTATACTGCTTATCCCAAATCCTGTTCTTCAAAAAGCAAATGCCTCTATACCGTAGTGTATTCCTTTGAAAATAGCGTCTAATGGCATAAAAAGGATCCATAAATTACATTTCCTGAAACCTTAGGGCAATTGACTAACAATGACCAAGTTTATCAGTGGTGTTCCTCCATTACAGTTAATCAAATGATTTGGCCCAGTGAGGTTATAAGTAATTTCTTGTGAAGCAGACTGAAGGACCTGTGGCCACTGTGTATTTAACACTGATGTTCTGTGACAAGTTTGAATTCTAATCTATGTTGTGTGAAATCAAATGGACCTTACACAACAGAAGTACTGTGTATTTACATACCTGTACCTTTCTTAAAGATTACACAATGGCTAAATACCTAAGTTTTCTAAATATTTTTATATTCTTACGTAGTTCTTTCTAGCTTCAACTTTTTAAACTATTAAAGCAATGTAGTAGTTGTGTGACCAAATTTCCATGCATATGTTTATTAAAGTCTTGGAAGACAGATTTATACCCATATACGTAGGTATAGATATTGCATATATACCACACACTTCTAGGTTTTTTTTTTTTTTTTTTTTCCCCACTAAATAATTCAGTGAGTTTGGAGGTATTTGAAGCAAAAATTGCCTTGGGATATAAGCAGGTCATACATTGAGTGAGAACTGGTTTCTCCATTAACTAGCACTGGCTTTGAATCAATATAGTGTGAGTTATGCTGGCAGCTTGCTCCGTTCAGCTTCAGAAAAATGTGAAACAAATATTATCCAAATTTTACAGTGGTAATCTGAAGCAGAAAGGATTTCAGTGACTGACTTTATATGAGATTGATGAAAGCATGAGGAACAGAAACAGAATCGTGACTTCAGACAATACTTTGTGGATAAGTTTAGTGTGTGGAACAGTCAGCAAGCATTATAGTTTTCTTTGTTTCTGATCACAGTTCTTTCCTGGATTTTTTTAGTGTTGAGTTCTATACATTAAACTCATTACGTGCTTTCAAAATTCAGTGAAACTCTGTAAATCACTGACTGAGGCAAGTTTCTAAGAAGATGCATGTGTAAGAAAATGCAAACGTCTGCTTAAAAGACTGATTAAATTTATGCTCAAGTATCATGATGAGGAAGCTGACTTAAGTAGCATTAAGGATAAGTTTGTGAGGTATGTGTTTCTGCACATCTTTCTGTTAGTTCACGCATGTGCAAAATATTCCATACCCTGGTCAGACCAACAGTTTATAGAGTCTCAGAATAGGTTAGGTCCTTTTCCAATTTATAAACTGTCTACCACAGCAAACTGACCTTTCTCTGAGTAGGTCAACATATTACAGAGCCAAGGGACCACCATCTGACCTATGTTACGCTGATGAATTTCTAGAGCATCTTCACTGATGTCAATATAACTACTCCCATATACACTGGTGTGAGGGGTAGAACCTGATACCGGAAGGGCTTCCTTCAAGTTTCTACATAAATACTTCATAAACTTTAACTTACTGTATATCTTTGTACCATTGAATTAAGCAAATACTTTAAATGTAGGTAGCACTTACGCTATGACAAGAAAAGCTAAGGACCAGATCAGAGGAGATTGATTTGTGAGTGAAAAACTCTTCTCACCTTTAACCTCACAGATTGTTATATGAGTTCAGCTCAGAGACACCTTTCTGCAAAGATATTTTCAAAATGATTTTTCGAAGCTGCCTCCAGTGATTGCCTATGGATAAAACAGAGTAAATGGTAAAATGGAGATGGAAATTTTTTTTTTTTTTTAAAGAAACAGAAAGTAAAAATGAGTTTACTTTGAATTAAGAATTTATATTACTGCCTTAATTCATCAGAGTTCATTACTGCAAATAAAACTAGATCTTGAATGTTTTTCTCGTTGAAAGTAAGGAAAATTTGGATACTTTCAAACAAAGCTGTGTTTCATTCTCTAAAAGCACACTTGTCTGCCTTGAGGGACCTTCAGAAATGTCTATTTAAGGTAAACTACTTCGAGCGTGAAGTTTGCAGACGTATTAGAATGTTAGGGACTGCAAGAACAGCCAAGTCTAATTCAAATCATTTTCCAATTTATATAAAACATGTTCTTTTCTTTTTTTTTCTGCCCAAGATTCCAGTCTGATTCCAATGGTAATAATAATAGTGAACCAGCTACAATGTCCTTCTCACTCCCTGGATTATGCTTTCTGGCAACAGTTACTCTGTGGTGGATTTTTCTCGCAGATCCAATGTTTCTCTGACAAGGCAGATGATAGTTAAGTAGAAGTCCTGGTCCTAAATCTGTAATTACCGAGCCCCCGAGAAGCTAATTTAGTATCTTAAATTCTAATTTCATCAAGGCATGTATAGATGTAAATATACATAGTGTAATCTATGAAAAAAAAAAAAAGAAAGAATAACTCTATTAGCATAGTATTCTGCCATGCTGTGTTCTTAATTGATCTTGTCCATGAGCTGAAGAAGGTTGGAGGCAGGAAGTACAAAGCTGGAATGTTTGTACCCATAAGGAGTTTGTTGAGCAATAGAAAGCTCTGCTGGGTGCCTTTAGCTTAGTAGAGCCTTTGTGATTCCCACATAGGAAGCATAGGTAAGAAACTAAACCCTCTAGTGTTTTGATCATTTAAATTCAGAATTCAGCACTGAATCCAGCATGGCTACAATTCATCCCCTAAGGTTTCCTAGCTACTCCAGGATGTTCTAATAGTATGTACTAAAATAGAGAATGCTCTTAAAAGCTTGTGTTGTGGTTTTAGCTGTGCAGTTTGCAAGTGAGCATATGTAACTATAGGCAGGGAATATGTATGGATGAGATCAGTTACAAGAAAGCGTAGAGTAGATACTGAAGAATATAAATGTAAGTATGTACTGGACTTTTTTTGTGCACAGTGCTGGAATATTGTTGAAGCATCATGAAGGTTCAGGCAAAGATGTTATTTTCCTAAGGCACAGACAAAAGGCAAGATTAAGAGTTATTTGTTGTTCTTTGGACGAAGAATGTTTTGCAGAGAGCAGTGGCAGGTAAGTACTGAGCAGATTAATTCTGTGTCTTTAGGCGTAGCCTCAACATGTAATGTGTTCTAAAATTAGGCAAAAATGAAATCCAAATGATATGTTTCTTAATATTGGTGAATTACTTCCATTTCTTGGCATCAGATATCTAATAGCCTTAGAGTGCCTCAATAGAAGCATTATAAAACTGTAATCCAATAAGGCAAAATGCTAAACTAAAAAGCCAGTGAAATTAAGATAAAAGCACTTAATCCCATGACCCTTTAATTTGAAACATAGAGGCGAAATTAGGAAACATAGAAAATGCTTCTTGATTGTTGCATGCACTGTTATCTTGATTTGGCAGATACTTGCATATTTTTTTGTGCGCAGTTAAAATATTAGCAAGAGTTAGGTGAATAGAGCATAGTAAATTATATATGTTTTCTATTTTGTGAGGATTGTATTTTTTCACTAAATTCCGTTGAATATATACAACTGCCTACTTTCATTTTTCCTGTTCTTTCTTTCAATGTGATGTTTTTGAATAATTTTCTATGCAAGTCCAAGATTCTGTGTTTGAAAGTTATGCTCAGTTATTGTCTTGGGATGGGTTACAGAAAAAGGGGTTCACAACAATGTGCACAAAAAGTTTCTAGCTCTGTGCCCTTTTTTGCACAAAATAGCATATGTAAGATAGCTATAACAAAGAAAGCAAGTATCTGGTTTTATGGAGCGTTGTGCTTAGTAACTACATGTTGTTTTTCAGCTCTGTAATGCATTTTGGGGCTTTTATGTTTGACACAACACTTTTTGCATTCTTTTCCATCATCTCAGGGATGGGCCAAAGACTTTGAATCTTGCTTCGCATGTCCATGTAGAAAAGCCTTTAGTAACTGATGTGACTTGTCACAGAATCGCGGGGTAATTGTGGTTGGGAGAGATCTCTGGAGGACAAAATTCATTTATTCAGAAATTATTTGCGTTTGCTGGTTACCGTAGAACCAAAGAAAATGTAGATTTTGTTAGTGTGTTGGCTCTTTGATTAAAAAACTGTTTAATGTTTCCTAAATATGCTAGAAGTTAGGAGAAAAAAGGAAGAAGGAGAGAAAAAAAAAAAAAAAAAAAAGTGAAAAGAGACATAGCCTGAGCACTGTAAAAGATGAGACTGGCAAGCAATCGTGTTTGTTTATTTAACACATATACTTGTGTTAAAATGGCGTTTTATCACTTCGTTTACAAAAGGCAACTTCTTCTCTTAGGCTACCTTGATGCAAGAATTGTTGCAGTCCCAGTTTGTACCCTGCAGGCTGATAAATTCAGCAGCTCTATGAGTGGGTGAGAGAAAGGTCATCTTACTGACAAACTACCCTATATATCTTTATGGATATGTAACACACTGATTGACTGCTAGAATGCATATTAGTTGTGATAGAAATCATGTGTTGTCGTGCTTTCTTCAGGCTACACATTTATCAGGTGTAGGTGACATATATAGTTATCTGTAGTGTCGCAAACCCAGAGATGAAATGGCTGAATGAAGTAAGTCATCATCTGAAGCACTGGGAACAAACCGGAAGGTTCAGTGATTCATTCAGCTAAACATGCAGAATTGTAGGGCCTGCTTGAAACTCATACAAATGAGACAAACTTCTTGGGCCTGGAACACAGAATCGTAACATTAATCTTGGAAAAATGGCTGTCTTGGAAGACAAGATATCAGAAATCTCAAGGTAAGCCAGTAACGAGGAAAAGAGAAAAAGATTCTATTAGAAGACTTTGGCAGGGTTGTGTTCACTGATTATCCTAGCAGTGCAAAGAAAAATATTTTGAGGCTGTTTGTCTTAAGAAAGTAAGAAAATGAAGTGGTTGGTAACAATTTGCTTTCCATCTCAGGGCTGTTCAGGAGTTTCTTGGCATGTATCTCAACTAATCAACTGGTCTGTAGAATTTAGGGCGATTTTTGATTTATTTTTTCCTCAAAACTTTTTTCAGTAGTATTTTCTTCTTAAAAAACAAACTGTCAAAGAATGATCTTCCCTGTCAAACTCAATTGCTAAAGAAATCTACCTGTGTTCATATGCATTGGAAGTAAGCTCCTCATCTTCATATGCTTGTTCAATAGAAGAATAGAAATCCCCAAACACTGAGTTTCCACTAGTTAGTATATTTTTTATTATTATAATTTTTTTATAAATCTTGGCAGTCATTTCAATTTTTCATATAAAGTAGAATTGCTATGAAATATTATAACAGATCTCAGCAAAGTTTCTGATAGTCTTGTCAGCAGTTTAGAATCTAGTTGTCAAGTAAAAATCAAAAAATAATGTGCATTTCCCATCCATAATGACTGATTTTACTGAAAGGAATTGTAAGGAAGTAATTTCGCTCATCACACATTCTGGTTAGTTGCCTGTTTTGCCTGACCTGCATGGAATAACAAATAATTTTATATTTGGGCTTCCAACTGCCATACGCAAAGAGCTGGTATCATTTCCATTTAGTGCTGCAGTGTATACTTGTGCTGGCCTTAACCTCCTTACAACTCAGTCCTTTCATAAAGGTCTGAAAACTTGTCACATGCCTTTTATTTGAAACAAACTGAAATTATATTAAAAATGGTCTTACAATCCATTTTTTGTTCTTAATGTCATTTGGGTCTGTGCTGATCTCATTCCCTTTGCTCCTTTCAGGTTTTTGTGAGTTTTTAGTCTTGTGGAAAATGCCAGATTGACAGCCTTGAAAACTGAAATTACTCTATTTGCCTTTTGCCTGCAGTAGTATCCTCAGTGACAGCACGAGCACCTCTTCAGCTCATCAATATGCCAGAAGTGTGAGTGAAGGTAGTTCAATCTCCATGGCCATTAAATCCTGTTAATTCCATCAATAAGGATGCCAGCTACTGAGAGATGTCATTGTCACTTTGCAATCTGAAGGACTGATCAAAAGACACTAGGTGGAGACACCAAATTCATCTCACGCATTTTGGCCTGTATATGATGGTAATGGTTTTCATTCATAGCAAATCTTGGCTGTATTGAAAAAAAGGATCTTAGATTTAAAGCTTTCAGAAATTCAATAACTGTTCCCCTGAGCCACACAGTGCCTTCGCATGCTTGGGAAACTTGTTCATGCTTTTTAACACATTCCTTTTCATGCATAAGGTCTCTGTTGTTTTCACTAGCTTTCTAACAGTGGGAAGTAGTTTCTAAGATGTGTGGGGCATGTGAATAGGAATATTTAAAGATTTACTTGAATGTGAAAAGCTGCATGCCATCTGCTAACTACAGTAGGTATTTGTTTTGTCCTGTTAAACAAGATGCAGGTAGCTGTTCTTTAAATTGAGTTTTGACTCTACTTAGACCACGAAGAAACAAGTGGTTGCAAAAACATAAAGGAACGCAAAGAATGCAAATTGGAATTGGGTGCTTTCATGAAAGTCTTGTTTTCCGCTTCAGTTTCTCCAACTCAAGAATGGGGATAGCAATGTTTACTTAAGTTACTTTATAGAAAACAAAAAGTAATATTTGTATATTGAATCTGGCTTATAAAATAAGTACTATTACCATCTATATAGTATACCCATTAATAAATTAAAAGTGAAAGGGAGATGTTTTGAATTTTTAGTTGAAATAAGCCTTTTATCCTTCTGAAATCTCATGTAGATCTACTTACAGAAATATTAATGTTAGGATTTCCATATGCTTCATTTTGTTGTATATGTACTGTATGTCTTGAGAAAGAATAATTTGCTGACTTCTCTGTTTCAGAATGTTTCACTGGAAGAAAACAAAGTTTGCTGCAAAAAAATACTCTAGACAACATATGAATTTGGTTAGTTATCAGGCAATATTTAACTGAGCTAGTATGCTGAGCAGGTGGTGCTCACCAAAGGATGGTTTTGTCCTACAGTCTTTGCGAGTATAAAGAAAAGAATATTAAAAAATTGTGCAACAGTTGCCTATGAAAAGGAAACCATATTTCAGCTATTTTTTTTTCCTGGGATTCCAGCAGTTTTGAGTTGCACTGTAGAGTTGTTACTATCTTTTTTTTTTTTTTTTTAATCACAAAATTTTGGCAGTAAAAAAGGGGTATAAGTGTTATTAACACATAGGTTTTTCACAGGAAAAGCTTTTTCTAAGGAATAGAATGAGAATTTCCTAAGGAATAGAATGAGAAAGTACCCCATCAGCACTTCAAACACACATAAAACTGGCTGAAGAAGAAGCACTTTGGAATCTCTTGCACATCTGCAGGTAACCCCACACATATCTCAAGAGAAGTTATCTGTAATATCCAACTGCTTGTAGGGTGCAAAGGAGGATTTCTTATGCAGTGTTTCTGCAGATGATAAAACATACTGCTGATGGTATTTTGATGATGGGTTCATCATCTTCCTCAAGTTGCTACACTAAACATAATTATTTGAGTCGGGGGAAATTGAAATTTGGGTCTTTTGTTTTATTTTACAAGTTCACATGACTTAAACTTATTTTATGTCAGCATTCTGTTCCACATGGTTGATCTTTTGAGTAGATGGAAGGCAAGATTTCAGTTTCCCGTGTGCTGACTGCTGGGCTTACCAGGATAGCTGGGAGCCTGAGTGCTTCCCTTTCTGCCCAGGCAGCCATGGAGAGGAGGTCTCCCTGACGCAGTTTCCTTTAGTGCAGATGGTTTGGGAAGAAAGGTTGGAACGGCCAGATCACCCCAAGAAAAGTGTTTAAATTATTTCCTCTGTGCTGGGAGTGTAAGGAGACCATGGCTCTTAACCTCTCATTTGATTCTACAGTAGCAGAAATGCGACTGTCCTCTGAAAGTGTACATGGAACAAATCACAGGTGGGACAGTGTTCCTGTCATTCCTGAGAAGCTGTGCATTTTACTATCATTAAAGATGATCTGAAACCATTCTGATACCTCAAAAATTTCAACATATAATCTATCTGTAAATCCAGTTGACATTCCTGACATTTATATCTTTACTAACATATTTTATTCCTGCGTATATCTTCAGCAGGAAGGGAGAAAGCATTTCTACATTAAATATATTTTCAGATGTATTGAAGAGCCAAATCAACTCTTGCATAAGTGATTGGAAACTTTTTTTTTTTCCATTGGCTTTAATGGAATCCATAGTTCAATGATGGGTAAACTATAGGAGGAAAATAAAACCTGACATCTTCTAGTTCTTCGAAATTAACTTTTGAATTAATCATGATTTTTCCTGGTCAGGGGGCTTAGTTAGTTAGTACACCTGCAGTCTCAACCTGTAGGCACAGACTGCACTGAACTGTAGGTTCAGTGACTAGAATCAGGGACATATTATGCAAACAAGTGTAAGGCAGAAATGACAGCGTTGATCATACATTACTACTTGACAAATGACAGCGTTGATCATACACTACTGCTGGCCACACCTTCGATTTCAGTTGTTTCAAAACTCATCTATCTTGTCACAGAAAGCTGAGTGTATTGATCATTACCACCCTGGAAATAATTCTGTTGGAATCAAAACTGATTCAAAACTTGTCTGCTAGGTGGTAAAATTGTCGAAAAAGAATGTGGTTAGTTGCTCCTGATAGGACTCTTCCATTAAGGCATCACTAAGTTAAAACTGAGTCTAGCCAAGGTTAAGATTTGAGGCTGTTCTCTGCAGTTTCCTCCTCTTCAAGATAGACAACACTGATAATGTGCTAATGAATGAAGAATTTCATACAGCTGCTGCTTCTCCATCTGAAGCTCTTTAACTTGGCTAGGACTACTAGAGGGCTTTGCTGCCCCTTTTTAAAGTTTGGAGGAATAGTCTTTTCCTAGACATTTGCAGTGCTTAACCTTCATTCTCTTGTAAGGCACAACTGGAACAGCCATCACGGGCTCTGCAGCTCTCCACGCTGAGAGAGGATTGTGTGTATCAGCAGAGGGGCCCTATCTTAAGGACCTGGTTCTGCTCTCAGGAATTCAGCTTTTTATTTTTATTTATTTATTTATTTATTTATTTTACCAACCTCTGTATGAGATCTGACCTGAAATGCGGTAGAGATGAGTGAGAAAGTTGCAGGTACGGCTTTGTTAAAGGACTGTGTATTGCAGAATATTGTGTTGTTTTTAGAGCAGTGGCACTTTAGTGTATATCATTTCTACTCCTCTTAAGTTCTCAACAGACCTAAAATCTATGTGAATTCTGTTAAACATATATACAGAATCTGCACTATGTAAAGATCTATGCCTTAAAGAATACATTTTTCTTTTTCTTAAAAAAACACACTTTTAGTTTATGGCTATTTATGAATACTTTATTAGTAATTGGTAAATGATTAATGCACTTTTTCTCTTAGTTACTTAGGGCAGTGTTGAATAGGATGGTAAAAAGTAATGCACTTTATAATGTGTGAGTGCTACAGAATAATGGATAACATCCTCTGGTAATATATTTTAATATTATTTATACACGTCTTTCTCATGTTTTACAGTGAAGCTACTTGCAGTAATTTAACTTGAAAAGGCAATGCCTGTAATCATTATCTGTGTGGCCAAAATTGTCATCTTAGTTTATAGTGATACTGATATTTGCTGTTTACTTCTTTAAAACATTAATGCTGTTTACTCCTTCAGTGTCTGTGCCGGAGTAGTGGAGAAGGAGACTGTAAGCAGCTCCCAGCTAATCCGCAGTGCGGTAAGCAGGCAGGACTGCCCGCTGCCGCGCGGGCTCCCGCCAGCTCCGCTGGGAGAGCTCCATGGGAAAGATCCCGTGGGCTAATTGCACCGCTGGAGATGGTCCTGTAGAGAAGGGAAAAGATGTGGTGTCACCAATCCAATATGGGCTCAAATGTGAAGCACAGCTTTGGGTATTTCACAGTGAACAGAGCTAAATAGGTAACTGTTTTATGAATACAATGGCCAGCCTTGCTTTCCTTTCCTTTGTCATAAAAAGCATATCTTTAAATACATAAAAAGGAGCTAGAATTTCAAGGTTTGAAGCTTTCTGAGAGTATTTGTCTATTTGTCATAAGTTTGTAATAGTTTGAGTGCAGCAAATTATGTAGAGCTATATGTATATAATGAAAAATGATTTTATTTTTGTTGCGTATTAAAACACAGAAGCATTTAGCTTGTTTTGTTAAATGTGCCTAAAATAAAGTAACTGGAAGAGTATTCATATCAATTATTTATTATTATTATTCATTAATATGTGGCAGGTTCGTGGTTAGGGCAAATACACAATTTCAATGAAAATGCAATGACAGAAAAATAAGCAAACAGAATCAAACAATTTGTATTTTAATGGCTGACTTTTATGGAAGTTAATGGGTACTTTTAAACTGACTTCATATGGAATATAATCAGTGCAATAACTGCCTTCTACTGATACATTTTTGAACTGCTTCTCATATATGTCTCCAAATGATGCAACCCTAAAACAATACTTTAAAAATACATATGAGTGGAAAGGTGGGATTCAAGAGTTACACTTCCCAAAGGGTTTACCCTTGCCATATGGTAAGGTATGTTTGCTTGACTAAGCACTTACAAACCTACATGACATTTTGAGTGGAAATTATTTGAATTCATGCAAGTGGGAGCTGACAGAAAGAGCTCAGATTTGTCTGTACCCATTCATGTAGACATACCCTAGCTTTTCAGCTTAGAAAAGCTGAAAAGCTCAGGAGAAAAAGGGAAGGGCCCCACTGTTCATGAACTTCTGTGAAATACTCTGCTGAGTCCATTTATTTAGCATCATAGATAGATGCCCATTAATGCCAGAACTGCCATACCTTGCACCCAAGTTGCACAGTAATAAAATTAAGTAAATGCAATGCATATCTTTTTCTTTAAGTATATATGTCCCTGCCATATATAAATGTCTTCTGACATTGCAGACTATATAGAAAAAAAGATTGAATTTAGAAATTCTTGTTGACATAGTGTTTTTAAGAGTAGATCATTCTTCTTTGTTAAAGGCACAAAAATCGTTTGATTAGTTCTCACTTATGATTTTGGTTAACAATTAATCCAGGAGCATAGTGTAAAATAGTATTTTTTCTCTAATGGTTTGCTTCAGACTTCAGTTTGCAAAAGATGTTTTAAAATTCTACCAACTTTATTTAGGAAAGAATAATACAGGTCTAGAGATGGTCCGTCTGTCTTTGATTATGGCTACAATTTTTGTGTATTTGATCTTCATTTTTATCTAGCTTCTATTCTAGCTTCTGTGAGCTTCTCATTCAATAAAGGTAATTTTATACACACCTTTTTAGTTTATTTTCTACTACATTTCCTTTGTTTTTATAGTAAATTTAAAATTTCATTTACCTATTCCATGATTTTTCTATTTTTTATTTTGTCAGTGAAGCATGTTCCCAAGATGGCAATGGAAAGCATCATCAGGCTCTAGAAAAAGAGGAGATGCAAACATGAAGAACATACAAAATGCTATGTGTGTGTGTTTATTAATACAATTAAGCTAAAGAAATATGATTAGAAATTCTTGCAAAGGCTGTATGAAGACATTGCCTTTCTTAGATGCTTCAGATTTGCAAGGAATTAGAAAACGTTACTTTTCTAGAGAAAGCAGATGGCTTCACCTTATTTAATGAAATGTATTTAGTATGAAAAAAGAAAGCTAGCTGTCTCCAGCATAAAAGCTCTGTAAATACATTAGATCCTTCGAGGCCTGCAATCTGAACAGTGCCACTGTGCTTTTTAGATTAATTAGACTTTGTCTTCGTTCATTCCTTTTAAGTCATGAGACAGAGTAACTTCTAAATTTCTTTTAATACAGAAGGATGTTAGGCATCCAGTCTTAATGCCAATCCAACAGTGAAAGAATAACTCAAAACTTTATTTTGCTTTTGTATTGTCCAGAAAGGTTCAAGACCATCCTGGAGATCATCTTCACAGTTCAGTCATATCATTTCAGCCATGCGTGTTGAAGAGTATTGCGCAGGCCGGAGTTGGGTTGGGTTGCATGGATGAGAACTGGGAGAGGGTTGAGGCAGAAGCAAGGAGAATACATAATGTTCCTTTGCTTTCTCTTATCATTCTCATATGGCTTATGTCCATGTGTTGATTGTATTTTTAGATAACAACGTAGTTAACAAAAATCCTGTTTTGGAGAACCATGCAACTGGAAAAGGAGTGAATGAGGAGAAAGCACCAGCAGAGAAGTACGAGTTTTATTGCTATGCTTCTTGTTCCCCAATCTCCTTGGGATAAATTTCAGTTTGTCCTTTAGGGTAAATAATGTGATGTGCACTCCACATTGCAAGATTCTATCCTTATAGGTTTTTCCTATTAATTTTAATTGAAGTTGTTTATATGACTATGTAGATCTTACTTTTTAAAGCTCTTTTCTCATGCTAATTCCTATTTCATAAATACAATTAAGATGAGAAGAGTGCATTTGATCTTCAAATCTAGCTTCCTGTGTATGTGGAAAATACACAGGCTTTTAATAACAAAGCATGTATTTTAAAGGTACCGTATTTTAAAACCCTTTAAACACTGTGAGTTTCATACTTTCCATAGTAGTCCGTAACAGTGTTTAATTATCCAGAGTAATTTCCAACAAAAATCACTACATTTGGACTCATTAATATAAGCCAAAGAAGAGCTATTTAAAAAAAAAAAAAAGTCTAGATAGGATTTGTAAACATCAACTTCATTTTTATTTGGTACAAAGCACATTAACGTCAGCAGCAGAGAGAGAGCTAAAATTTTGTAAGTAGAGAATTAATCACAGCGGGTGATGACAGGCCAGTAAAGTGTCTCATTAGTAAAAGAATAACAAGGAGTTTAATAGCAAGTCAGTGTTTTGTAGCGGCCCAAGTTTTCAAAAGGAATTGGTGTTTGGGAATGCTTCTAGTTTAGAGAGCAACTTGAAACACTCCATCTTCTGCAGGTTTTAAGCCCCTTTTTCTGCAACTGTGTTCAGGTTTTTGAAGATGAGCATTCCAGAGTCAGTAATCATTTTAGCAGTATTAGCCAAAGTTTTCTCCTAACAAACCCTTGGGTTTGTCATTGTTTTAGGACTCTAAGCAGGCAACGGCATGGTGTACAAGACAGGTTGGCAGTTGATATAATATACTGTGGATTAGGCAACATTGATGGATCAGTGCCCGTTTACAATAACAGAGATGGTGTCCCTGTACTGAGCTTTTTGCAGTAGAAAAGGGTGGTATCATTCCAAGTAAATGTTATATAATATAAGGAAAGTTGATCCCAGCTATCCTGCAACCACAACACTTATTACAATTCAGTATTTTGGAAATACTTTATTTTAAGCATGCAATCCATTTGTGACAGAAAGTAATTAGCAAGAGATCTATTCTAGAAGAGGACATAACAAATACATCTGACAAAACCTTAGAGACGCAAGCATAAAAGATAAGAAAACTTTCGTTTAACTTGAATGGGTAGGTTGGAAACTTGAAGATGGATGGAAGAAATTCCTATATTATTTTAGTTTCTTTTGAAGATGAGTTGAGGGTTTAACTCTGAGCATGCTGCATAGTTTAATCTTATTTAAGTATAGCTAATCTACAGATTATCTGTAAAAATGGTTTTATCCTGTTTGTGCTTTTACGAGACATTAAAAAATTATTCTGATTAGCTTTTACTCTCATGAGTGCCCTTTTTTAAAAGCACATAATTTATTTTACCTTGTAACACAATATACTGCAGGTAGGCTCTTTATGCACATATTTTATTTATATTTTACTGTTGTTATATGCCAGAATGATCTTTCTGCTGCTCCTAGTCACATTCGTTTAGAGCAGGCAGGACAGTAGGCAAAGCATCATGTAGTAACTAGAAGCTAAAGCACAAAGAGGGTTTATGCGGTGCCTAAATCTTAGATGCCCTCACCTGGTGTAGCCTATAGGTACAAACTGGCCAACTGGAAACAGTGAATACAGGAAGAAGCATGCAGCAAAGAATAATTCATGAAATGTAATACACTATGGTGTCAGTGGTAGCAAGATCAAAACAAAAAGATGGCCTGATGCTTGGTCTATAAACGCTGCTGGTGTTTAAGCTTCTAATTTTTCTTAGTACAACAGGATGAAATTTATAGATGGTTAAGGTTACAAATATAGGCAGTGAGGAACTTCAGGGCTTTTTCAAGTCAGGTAGCATCTGCTCAGAGGTTTTGAAGAGTGAGCTTCCAGACCTTTACATGATAGTTTCTTAGAGTTCAGATCTGCCTTCTTTACTCAAAAGTAACACCTTTCTTTGCTAAAGCTGCCATCTAAATAAATGCACTGCTGTTGGACCACTTACCGTACTCTCATAACTCTTATTCTACATTCAAGGTTTTGTCTATTAGTACAGGAAAGACAAATTTTTCTTTGATGCCCCCCCCCCGATCTATTGGAGTCACAGTGAGAAGATTTTAATGTTCATTGTATAGCCAAATTATTTCTAGATGTTCAGTTCACAATAAATCTACTTAGGGTGCTTTGTTCTGATGAACTTATTTAAATGTATTATATTAAAAAAACTACATTTTCAGAAGCTTCTCTAGACATTTTTAATCGGTTGTCATGGTGATGTCACTGATTACAGTTTTTAATGTCCCATTTGAAGATTATGCACTACTTAATGATCCAAAAAATAAGTCTAATTTCTTTAAAGAGGGGAGGAAAAAAAAAAAGTCTTTTCATGGAATGAATTACACAGGTTACTCTTAGTATTAAAAAATGAAAAAAAATGCAAATGGCACAATGTAAAGGAAAATTTCCTTAAGATTATAGGCCTAGAAGGTGTTCTCCATAAAGCATAAATCTTTTGTAGATTCACTTTTAATAAAAATAAGCATAGAACTGAAGAGGTGCAACAACTAAAGAGTGGGTACGGATAAAAGTAGAGAACAGCTGAAGTATCCCTGTGCAAGGATTGTCCTCATCTCTCTCTAAAATTACAAAATGGTAATGGTTTGGAGAGCATCTGGAATTATTTTATGTTTAAAGGAAATCTGTTGTGACATATTTCTCAGTTCATGGTCTGATTGTCACTTTGACTTAGTTGGCTTTGCAAGCTGCAGCAGAATTCTGTCTGGAAATTCAGCCTCAGCTTTACCTGTGAATGTTCCACATTTGCAAAGAAAAATAGAATTCTCCAAAGACAACAGAAAAACAGACCTCTACTTTCTTGTTATTTTTATGATTCAGACTTCTGTTTTATCCTTAAAATGGTCCCAACTGAGAACCTTGAGAATTCTCTAAGATCTAAAAAGTTTAAAAGCATTTCTCTAAGAAAAGCATTTTTTTCAACATGTTCAATTTCAAGAGGTGTTTTTGTACACTGTTTTTAACATTTATTGTTATCTCACACCTGTATCATTTCCTCCATGCATCTGTTTAGATGGTCTGAAAAAAGATACATGAAGTTTTTACTACTATGCAAATTAACATTTTATGTAGTCAGGAAAATATAACTTCCTGTTTAAAAATCAATTTACTCTTAGTTTCCTTTCCCTAAAATTGGTTTGCAAAATTATGTGAGATCCCTCTGAACTCAGGAGAATTTCCAGAGCCATGGGATGTCCTTATATCAGTGTTTGAGCTTGCACCAGGAGGGTGCTTTGGAGCTCATCTCCTGATGGTTTTCTGGTGCTGTGCTTTGGCTCACATCATGAGTAGTATCAGACTCATACGAGCACGTGAGCTGGATTCCATTCAGATTAAACTAAACCAGCAGGTCTCTTCCAAACCTTATGAGTGGACCTGTGAGGTCTGCAGAACCTGGCTAGAGCTAGTCTAGAATAAATTCTCCAGAAAAATGAATTGTAAGAAGAGTGACAGGAATATGATGTGGGAAAGAGAATGAGGAATTATGAAGGGAAAAATATTTTTTTTTAAAATGCACCTCAAGTCACATTATATGATCATTCGTATATTTTTAAGGCCTAAGTTTTTAGAAATTTCCTTCATTGTTCGTTACTTTAGAAGAGAACTAAATGCATACATGGGTTGATTTCCGAGTCAATAAAATACTGTTTTAGCTTCCTGAAACAACTTTTTTTTTTCCTGAAATCCATTAAGAAAAATATTTTTATTAAATTTTTAGATACTTGCTTTTCTTTTTATGGCAGAAGTGTTTCTGCAGCTGTAAAAATTTTCAAAATGAATCAGGGTTTAAACACCAATTAAGTGATTTGCATTGTGTCACATTCCAGACCTAGGTAAAGGAACCAATGTCGTTAATGCATAACTGTAGGCATGAAGAAAATTATGTTGGCCAGGCACTGGTTTGTAGTGCATTAAGCAAAAAACAACTTTTTTTTTTTTTTTTTTTTAGGATAACCAGCTATTTAATGTTTTTTGTGGTCAACAATAGTATCACAGAAAGTGTGAAAAATATGCTAGGTCTTTAGAGCCATGGCACCGATGCCTTCCTTTTTTAAAGACTAGTTCTGTGAAGCATTTTGTTTCCTTTTTGTTACCTCCACAGCTTCTTGTTTACTATATACACAGCATGCATGTATTTGTTGCTCGGTCCACAGGACATAACCTCAGGAGAGTTTGCTTCAGATTTGCTGGCGAGTAATTTGTTAACACAGACTACAGGGCAATTTTCATTTTATACTTCTGTCCTTCTGAAAGATTTTTGTGGGTTTCACATTTTTTCCTAAATTAATTGTGACATTCCCTATAAATTCACAGTTTGGCCAGACAGTTTCTTTAAAAAACAAATATGCTGCTCAGATATAAGGTCTCATAATGCAAAATTAAGTATTGTTCAGCTTCATGATGACTGGTTCAAACCTATCTCTTTCATCATACTTATATAATAATAATGATGTTTGTACCTCATCAGAGCTCCATGACATGCATATTTGGCAGCCTGTGTCAGATATATATTATTCAAAGCTAACCAAGCCTCTCTATAGATAACTTACCTCCAGAATTTTTATTCATGCTTATCCACAGTGGGGACTAGTGGTATGTAAAATAAATAAAGGATGATACCACAAATGTCTTTAATGAGGTATTAGAAGGGAGTCAGCAGAGATAAACTTATGAAAGTTGCATGAGCTCCATATTATATATGCATATGCTACAACAGCTAGAACATTAAATATCTAGTGCTCTATCACAGCCACAAATACTATGCTTGGCATGTAATGAAGTCTGGACTGTAAAAAGAAAATGTTTTTATTCAGCAAGAGATTTAAAGAAAAAACACTTCAGAGCTAAACCTAATTGTCCTTTGAGGTACACGTTAAGGTCAAAGCTATACTCAAAGGTAATTATAGTTACTGTTCCATGAAATCTTTGCAAACATATTAAAAACAGAACAAAAAAATCCAAAGCTTTGACTGTTTTACTGCAGAGATAAATTGTTTCTGTTCCTTTGCAGAACATCATCCTAATTTAAAAGATCATTGTTTCTCATCGTTATTCAGTGGCTGTTACAGCACTTAAAGCAGTTTCAGTCAAATAAGCTTCACAAAAAGATTAAAAAGAAGTAATAGTGTATGAATATATATATATATATATAAATATATATATATATATATATTCTGATCAGGAGACCACCTCCTGGAAATGCAGGAAAGAATGAATGGCTTCTTTGCTTACAAAAAACAACTATCCCTTGATTAGCATTTCTCTCTCTCAAGCCTCCCTGCCTCACTTATTAGCAGGGGAGAGAACGGCCCTGAACCCCTGGGGGCTCTTGTGGAAACTTTGTATGTTTTGTGTGTGGTGGGATCTGCTTGAGCAACAGTACTTTTCAATAAAGAAAATAAATGTAACACTGCAAAATACTGCTCACTAACCAGTCCCACTGGCTTTCAATTTTCTGTATGTAGAAAGCAAACAGGAAAGGAGATGGAAGCAAAACAAAACCCAAACCTGCTGCTTTACGTTCCCCTTGTTGACTGTTTACAGGCCTGGCGGGCAGAGGCTTCCAAGCCCTGTCAATAACCTGTCTTTCGATAAGACCTCAGTTCTGCTGTTTTTAGTTCAACTCAGAGTCTCCGTGAATTCCCTCGCCAGTTGCCTCCTCCTTCCTCTCTGGGCCTTGTTCTCCTCAGTCCCGGTGTTTCGCGAGATGGTGCTGTCCAGTTCTCGTGGAGGTGGGCGGCTCTTGGGGCGGATCACCCGTGTGTCCTCTTGGGGGCGGATCACCCGTGTGTCCTCTTGGCAGCGCATCCCGCTCACGCCCAGGGATTCGTCCTGCCAGGGCTCCTGCCTCCCTCCGCTTCCTCGCTCCTGCTCGTCCCGCCATCGTGCTCCCCTAGGCTTGGGAATGATCAATGTTGTCTGTGTCCCTCTAACTCTTCAGGAGAAGCCTGCTGCTAAAAGTACTGCTATTTCACTGCATTTTGGAAGGAGTGTCTCTGAATCGATTTCTGCATACACCTCATCATAGTATCATTGTTGGGTGTGGTTAAAAGGAATATGTGTGTGTGTGTGTATATATATATATATATATATGTATGTATCATTTGTAGATAGCTTGGAGTCTTAAGTCATCTCACTTTTTCAGGCCTGCTTTGATTTTAATGTTTCTTACTCTAGGTACCCTTTTTCATCTGTATCTGCCCTGAGTCTGAGACTGCCTCTGGAAAGCTGCTCACAAATTCTCCCTTTTCCAGGCCAAACCTAAAGGTAAATGTTCTTTCAGTTCAGGTTATGTATGTGTATATTCACATGTTTGAAAGTTCATAAAGAGCTTCACTCATTTCAGTTGTTGGTTTTTATTTTGAGTATTGACAGTTCCTATAAAGAACAAGAGAGATTTTGAAGGGTTAAAACCAAAGAATGTTACTGCACTCTATTATATATTTATTACCACTTACCTACTATATCCGAAAACCTTATTCATTCACAGTAACAATATATTTATCCTCATACAATAGCTTGTTTAGGCCAAATATAGGTCATTACATTTCTGTGAAGTGTTCCTCACTTTATTGCATTATATGCTGACCTCTGCTCCCTCAGATTAAATCATTTCATACTAGGTTATGCAAATATTCTTTTTCTCTCTGTCTCTCTGTCTCCTTCTCTTTTTTTTTTTTTTTTTTTTTTTTTTTTTATTCTTTCATCCAATTGATGGATATTTAATTCACCATTGTAGACTGAGTGGCGTGCCTTCGTTCTAAGGGTCAAATGATTAGCTCTTCAAAGTAGCCATAAGGATGTTAAAACAAACTTATTTTTCATTGAATATTCAGTGCAGATCATGATCTTGCTTAATTGCATTTCATCAGAAAGATGCTTGATGAAAACTGGATTTTTCCCTCTGAACTTGAGACCTTTTCCATACCAGCATTCAATTTGATTAATGCTAACATGAACTGTAACTTACTGGTCACTTGCTCAGCAGCAACAGCTTTCCAGAGGAAGATTACACATGCTAGTGTCTTGCTACTTACATTCCCATAAAACATGCATATTTTACAAATCGAAAAATCTAAGTAAATTAACATGGATCAAAAGATCTGTATGTTGAAGTGAGGGTGATATATTGGAAAAAAATTATTTACAGTTTAATTAATCTTAATCAATGTTTTGACTATCACAGTCTCAGAGAGATATCTGTATTACATTGAATTTGAAAATCAGCTTCCAGTTACATCATAAGGCTGATTCACACAGCCTAAGAAATATATTCGAGTATTGATAAAAAGTGAAAATTACCCTTTTTTAATATTGTTCTTAGATTTTTTGTTGTTGTTGTGATGATGAGTATAGGAGATATGATAAAGGTCATTAGGTTTCTTGTACAATACAAACAGAATAGCTCCTACTTCAGGTAAAAGAAATACATATAAAAACACTTCATTCTTGTTTTGTGCAAGCACATTGACACACAAGTACACCATATGCTAGTTGGTAACAAGACTAAGGCAGATGTGAAGGCTTTTGAGAGGAATACACAAAAAGAGAAACCAGCACGAAGGAGCCGGCTGCGCTTACTCACAGTTCGTAATCCGAAAGGAACGTGTCACTCCTGTTTACTTGTAGGGAGTGCTGGAAAACAAATAGCATTAAACATTCAGCAACATTATTCCCTTTCTACATCTGCATACATTTTTGAGAGTTGTGATGTCCAAACTAATTTGTATAATTTTTTTAAAGCTAGAAAATATGTTCACTCGTAATATGCATTAGCCAGCTGCATCAGGAAGTGCAATTTTTGAGTGCTGTCAGAACTGGCCTGTGTTTGAGTCTGTCTGAAGTTTTGTGTCAAGTTGATGCTAAGTCCCTTCACGTTAAAAGGGGTTAAGCTTTAACCAGCCAAGGTGGACTCCAGGAACCTTGTGCCTGTTTTGTCAGGTGCGGCTATGTCAGTGCACATGCACACACACACACACACACATGCACAGTAGAAGTACCTGATTTTTATGCCCTTATTAGTGCTACCAGATACTGTTTGTATTGTATAAAACATGTAGATTTATACAATACCCTTTTTAAGTTGTATCTCTTTGTGGATGCCATTTCAAGGCTAACTGCAGTAAATCCTATTCTTAGTGCTTTTATGGTCTCACATACCCCCCCAGGCCACCCCTTAATTTTCTGTCTTTCCTTGGTGTTTCCTGTCCTCCAGCTTTACAAATCTTTTAGCCATTTGAGCAATACCACACACTTTCTCAGCCTGAAATGAACATGATTCCAGCCACCTGCTCAGGCTCTTTAGCTTCCTCCAAACAAGTGAGAAGTGATCTGCTGGGACATTGTAATATTGCTTTTGGTTTGTAAGGCAGTGAATCCATTTTTAAAGTACAGTATAATCTGTTTGTAAACTTGTCTAGGAAACGTATTGATTAGGTTTTATGAGGTATTATGAGGAAGCCATGAATGATCATCTAGGTGTGGCACAAGCTATGACTTTTATCTTGTCCATGATAGGTAAATATTTGCACAGTGAGTTATAGAATTTTCTTACTCAAGTGCAAGAAGGGGTGTTCTTGCCAGCATCCTACTTTAAACTTTGTAACATCTTTCTTTGAAATTTTTTTCAGTTTAAGAAAAAGTAATTAATTATATTTACAATTTAATCTGTAAAGAATCTTTCTCTATGTAGTTGCACTAACGCACAAACACGCATATGCATGCATATTTAGTTAACACATATATGCACACAGATGAACCACCCTGTCCCCATGTTCTGGCAGTCTTCAGAGTCCTGTATCTTTTTTTCTTTCAGAATACCATATCTGTTTGCTTTCCTCATACCAAATCAAATTTGGTAGCAGCAGCAATTTTTAAAAAGTCAGTAAATCTTAGGAAGGTAAATGAAATGTCAACTGTTGGGAACAAAGAGAAAGGGCATTAACTGCATGCAGCAGATACTGATTATCTTTTTCATAAATCTGACAATTTTGAAAAGCTACGCAATATCTAACGGTTAAAAAAAAATAGGAATGTTAACATTTTACAAAATGCTGGTTTAGTTCTTAAATTCTAATTATAACCTATAGTGCATTGATAACTTAATTTAGTACAGCTTTTATAAACAACAGACCTGTAGCTGCCTGCTGTGACTTTCAATACTTGTTATAATCTGATGTGTAAGTTAGTGTACCTTGAGGAATAGGGAGTCTTCCAATTTATTAGCTGAAGTGTCTTACATCTTTCGATGCTAGAAAAAAATTTTATATTGACATATCCAGAGTTTTTATTGAAGTTATATTAGTGCTATCTGTCAGGGATATGCTAGAAAATCTATAACTTCCACCAAAATGTTGCCCGTGTGAGCAATTCAGTTTATGAAGTACAATCTTCTCAGGCTGGCTTAGTGCCTTCTGGTTCATTTTTCAAGCTATGTGATGTTTAATGAATTTGTCAAAATAAAAACTAATACACAGTTTCATGTCTATCATCAAATTATGCTTTCCAATATATGGCTAAAAGTATGAAAAAAAGGCACCCATATGAAGTTCTCCGAATGGAAAACATCTCAGATCTGTGATATTCTGTTTCCTGTTTTGATCCTTTTATGCAGCCTCAAAGATCTTTTATTTTAGTTGCGATTACACTGGGAGTTTGTCAAGATAAAGTAATGACACAGTTTCGTTTTTGAAGCATGTACATATTTGCTTGTGATGCACCATCAAGCCAGTCAATGTATTTGCCAAAAAATAAATAAAAGGAAAGGTTGAGAGGTCTTTATGATCTCGCTTAAAGCAATCTCAGATCCCATTTTCTAAACTACTAAACAGAGATTTTCAAATTCATTCATTTTCCCAGACATATTAAGTCTAAACCATATATCAAGTAACAGACTTGCATTTTTAAAATATCTTGGCATAATGTTTGCCCTGTTTATTCATGTGTTGTATCCTTTTTGTGAGGTCTTAAATTTCTTTTGATAAAGCTAAGAAAGGTAAACATGGAGGGGGAAATGATTTCTCTCTGCCCCGCTCTGCAGGCAAGGTTGAGAGGACCAGGTGCTAAGATTAGCTAGTAATTTTCACAATCATAAGCAGTTGTCAGTCATCATAAATGAGTGTCCACTGTGAATCCTGTGGGATTACACAGGTGATCATTGCGGATCTACTTTTAAGTTTTGATGCAGGGAAGCAATGAGACCAGGAGGAAGGGAGGCCTCCCAGGACGGCGGCTCCTCTAGGGCCTGGGCTCGATCTGTGACAATCCCATCCCCTCTGCACATAAGTGCAATGCTCGAGCATATTAAGCATAATGAAAACCCTCTGGTGAGACACTGCTGACAGGAGCATAAACTAGCTTAACCTAGCAGCCCAAAGAGGCTTGTTGCAAAGAACATAGTCATCAATGAACATGTTCCTTTATTTTGGTGCTAGAAAAGTGTAACTTTTATCTTCTGTAAGGTTGTACTGTCAGCTGCTAGGCTGAAATAAAGGGACCTCACATTTACTTTCATGATACTGATTTATATTCACTGATACAGATTCTTTGCTAGTAGGCTTGGATACTGTTAATATCAGCACATGGATGGAGACACATTTAAATGTCCCACACTCCTCTGCACGATTAGCTTTCTGGCCTGTAAAAACCTCTCTTTTGTGCACACTGTTATTAGCTTATCATGATACCATGTGCCTCTCGCACATTGAAGCGCCAGCGTAGTTAGGTGTGTGGGATCGGGAATGTGACACAGAACTTTTCCAGTGCCAGACAACAGATAACATCTCTAGTAAGTACTACTGCAGAATACGTTAACAAAAATAGCAGTGGAATAAAATGAGTGGTGTCCCAAGGTCCACAGACTCTGCGTTTCATTGGACTGGCAGGAGTGCAGTGGTTAACAAGTCTTTTCCAGTATCATGGTAAACCCATGCTCTTTTCAGTCCTGTGCTCTCTCTGACAACTTTTCTGTTGTTTTAGTGTTTTTCCATTCCCTTTCAGGAGATTATACCACTGGGATAGCCTGCAGAACCAACTGCACTTCCACTGTTTCAAGATTTTAGATCTTGCAGAGGCAACAGAAATAAAAGGTGAATATAATTTTTTTATTTTCATGTCACTATTAGAAAGAAAATTAAGAAAGCGAAAAGGGCAGTGAAATGACAGAAATTTTTATAGATGCAAATCTGGGAATAACTAGCAGAGTTAGTATTGACAGACAGACAACTCGTTCAGGTCTGTGATTGTTCCAAAGGGGTTAAATGCATTTTTCAAAACATTTTCCATTGCTTTCAGATGATGATATCTAACTAATGAATCAAGAATAAAGAAATTCTTGAAGAATGTTCATTAGCATAATTATGCTTAGTAACATAAGATGTTCATCACTTAATATAGATCTGATTGGATCCCTTAGGCTTAAAAACTTGGAGCTATGAAATGGGAGATGACTGGCTATGGGCTAGAGACTTCACTACTCAAAAGCTCTATGATCATAGGATCCATTAGCCCTGGTTTTCATCAGGGATCCTGGTATGTTTTTGTTCACAATTATATCCTCAGAATAATGGCTACTCTGAGTTCCTTTTCACTGCCAGGGTATCTATTTGCTAATTAGAAAAGCTTCAGTGAGACAGTATTTTACATAGCAGTATATTCTGGAAATAGTTAATACAAAAACTCTGTAAGTTGAGTTCTTTTATCCTTGATAATAACGGAAGGCTAGGTTGGCATCCTAATGTCCTGTTTTTCTGCTTAGTTGGAACCTGTCATGCGCATGTTAACATTAACAGGAAAGCTGAATATGAAACTTGACTTCACTACCTAGAACATTAAAATTTCAGTAAGTTCAAAAAAGAAAAATGCAAACATTTGAGAGGTCATTTTGCTTGTTCATTTTTTACAGTAAATTGCATGCAGCTCTCATTATATCATTTATCTCTCATAATAGCTTAATTTGGACTCTTTCCAAATTAAAATGGAGACAAAGTCATTGTTTTGCTGTTTTCAAAAGAGATGCCAAATCTCATATGAATAAGGCACTAGAGCAACATCTTGAATACTAAAAGGAATTCACAATTTCCTTCTGGTAGCTGTGCTGGCAATTGAGTTAGTGTTTCCCCTGCCTGAATGGCTAAAGAAAATAATGGTTTTGTCTCTTCAAATGGCACTATTGAATCCAAGAGTTGATTTCAGCAATGTGACTCATACATCATGCTGTCTTAGCCTGCATATGGTCTCTTCCTCTAGAAAAGTTTTTTGATGGCTTCCCGTGTGATAAAAAACATTCTTCTGCTGCTTAGGTTGCTTCGATTGCATGCTCCACACTGTAAAGGCAAAATAAGTAGCTATATCCTGCTTACCTCTGGAACTGCACCTTTAAAGGTGTTATACAGGGTTAGTAATAGAATTGTAGTTTACAAATATGATAAAATGATGCTTATTTTTCCAGAAAGATTCACATCCACGCAAGTATTGCATGTTTCTCACCTCACTCTGAGCTGAACTTTCAGCAGGTCACATGCTAGTGTAATATTGCTGGTTCAGTACTTACCTGCCAACGTCCATAAGCCCATCACAAGAAGCCAGAACAGAAACAAAGCTGGGTTTGGCTATTCTGTAACCAGCAGTTGGATTGAGGACTTGTTAGATGAGGTGAACACCCCGGATGTTGTATGTTAAATACATGATGGTTGTCATAAACATATAATTGTTATATGATCAGTGCTGCATGTTTGCTTCTAGCCCTGTTTCTAAACAAGTCCAATATATGTTTGTGATAAATTCTCAGGTGAAATTTTCAAAAGTGTTTTATTTTTACTGTGTTTCACTGCTTACCCTTCAGTACATGTTACTGTTGACCCTTTAAGATTGTGCTCCCTTTGCCCTTAGATACCTTTTTCCATTGGGGAAGATCACAAGGTTCAATTTCCATTTAACAGGTGGTGACTTTGATGGTATCCAGGAAACTCCATTGACACTTCTGGGCTAGCAAGTGCACCAAAAACTTCAGTAGAGCCATTTTTTTGCTCTACTTATTTTTGCAGTCCCATCGCAAAATAATATGGAGCACCTACTGAAGAATAACATACACAATTCACTGAATTTTAAGTACGCAAAATTCAAGTGTCCCTACTGGAAAAGGGCCAGGACATAACTATTATCTACCGCCTTTTATTTGAAATATTCTTTTCCATAACAAGTAACGAGAGGAGGTTAAAGACACCCTTTAACTCATGCCCTGGAGATGAACACAATTCAAACTGCCTTTTAAATATTAACCGGTGACTCTTGTCAGTTTTCCTTCAACTTAAGTAACAATAGTAATAATTAACATCAAATGCTCTTACCACCTTTTGAAGCCATAGATTTCAAAGAACTCTACAAAAATATGAAAGTATCATTATGTCCCAGTTCTGCAAATAAGGAAAGTGATGTAGTTTTGAGTTAGTGATTTGCCTAAAAGCACACACTGATATAAATGTATTTCTAAGAATAACACTTTGATGTTCTTGGCTCTCAGCCACAGGACCACTTCACTAAGCTACTTTGCTTTGGATACCTGTGTTAAAACCCATGTGACATTGATCTAGGTATGACTGAAAAGGAAAACTACCATTTATTACACCAGCAGTAATGTTTTGAGAAGCTCAGATTGCTTTATCAGAAATATTGGAGATTTCTTACCTAATTACAGACAGACCTTGTTTGTCTGACAGGTGGGATCATGGTCCTCAATTCTTAGATGACCGTATACAGTAATACCTTTCTTTTATTTCAGCATGCTTTCCTCTGTCATTTCTTTCATTTTCTTTATCTTGCAGAAGAGTGTGTCCACTCCTCCTTATTAGTTTAAAGCAGAAATTCTTTGTTAGTTTAGAGAAAAATAAAATTAAATTCAGGGGGAATGATGTCCACACTGAAATTAATGGGTATCTGGAATTGAATGATTTCCAGACATTGTCCAATAATTTATTTGACAATATGATGACTTTGAATAGTCTATGGATATTGGTCACTAGTGCAGAGAGGGATGCTGCGGTAACTCAGGGAATTGTTGCAGTTTCCCAACAGCTATTGAACTCAGAAGTTCACTGAAGTTTTCTCATAACATGAGACTCCACCACTTGTCTCCATGCTGGTGGAGAGCTCTATTCATTAGTTTACCCACTAATCATTTCTGCCAGTGAGAATCTGCCAGTAAGAATTAACTGCCATTCATAAATGGTTATGGATCTCTGTTTGCATATGAAGTGTAGTTGACACATTGTGAAACATACTTTCTGTTGCCTAGGGGAAAAATTTGGTAATCAGCCATATCCTCGGTTGGTGTAGATGGCAGGACTCCAAGGGGTTCTGCCAGCTGAAGAGCTATCCAAGGATTTTATCATATTATATTCTCTAGGAACACATTATCAAATACAATCTTACTTATGTTTTGCTTTATTTTGCAAGAGGATTGTATCACTGCAAGACAGAGCAAAAATGGGAGAGGTGGAGATTCTCATCTGGTCACATTTAAGTCACTTTAGCCAATTAGATTTCTTCTTGATACAGTCTCTGTGGTCTGAGATTCATGTGGTTGTGGAAAATAGCTATGATATCATAATTATTTCAGTAAATGTTAAGAAGGGACACTGCCCTTTTTATGATTTCCCTGAATCCACACATCCCAAAAGCTGGGTCTTCGAGAGGACTCTCGTTATTCTTTGCCTTAGCAGTAGGACTGAGTCCATGCTGCGTATACAACCTCATGTTTGGTGACAGCCTGTTTGCCCTATGGTTTTGACTTTTTTTTTTTTTTTCTGAAGGACATTGCTTGACTATGTTCTTAAAATCAGATACTTTCATTTAACTATTTGAAAAAAAGTTTTTTTTTTTTTTTTTTTTTTTTGGAAAACTATGGTACACGGCTACTGTCTAGTCCAGCACTTGACTGAAATCAAGCTGCATAGGCTATTTTGCTAAATTATGGTGACAGAACAAAGTTAGCTGGTTATCTTTTAGTAAGTTATCTTGTGATGCAGAGCAGGCATAATTTACCCTGTTGATTCTTTTTCCCTTTTCCTGTCTGTCTTAGTTAAAAAACTGAAATTAAGGCAGCTCTGACCGTCACTGACTGCTACTGAGACTAAACAACATATTGCTCATTAGTTTCTTTGCTTTCCAAAGACTAAGATGAAAATCTTCTGGTCTTTTTATGGTTTTGCTTCTCTTCTGAGCAGGAAAATGCTCTATGAGCACTGCTCCACTGCTAAGGAAGTACAAACTAGGTTTGTTGTTATATGTGGTAGTATCTGGTTTCCTACCAGTCTCTCCCCATGTTGAAGGTGAAATATTGTCTACGTTCTCTAAGAGGATTTTTTTTTTCAATGGCAAATTTTCACTGTAAGAAAACATCCATTTAGAGTGGTCCACTTACTTAGTGCAGTCTTATGTAATTTTTCATTTAGTATGTTCTCAGTTATACCACTGCAAATGTACCTTAGACCAGCTGGTCAAATATATTAAATATATTAAATATATGAGTATACTGTAGCATTATAGAAACTCTTTTATCAATACAGCTGACACTATAATTAGAGAAATTGAATTGGTGTGTGTAGACAAGAGCTTGCTTAGTGTGTGGGGTTTGTTCAGCCCTTTTAGCTCAGCCTTCTAGGAGAGGATTGCTGCTGTATATATATTGGTACAGCTGTAGAAGGGAGCAATAAATCAATGTTCTTATCATGTCCCCTGTCAGTACCTGGTCTTTACTGGAAAAATTGATGATTAAACCAGTAGACTGAATTCATTGGATCCCGGTTATTCAGACATTCACCAAAGAGACAGGCTACTCTACTTGAAAATGCTCCTAATATGGGTGCAACTTGTACCAATAAAGTGCTTTTGTCAGAACTGCTTATGTCACTTCCCTGAATGAAATAACCTATATTTTTTCACAGTGCAACTGTCTGCGCCAAGCCTTTTGGTACTACAAAAATATCCCTAACTGACATCACTCAATGGAAGAGGTATATTCAAGCTATGGTCATAAAAGAGAAATATGAGATCACATAGCAGATTTAGACCAAAATAGGAAATGAGCACAACTATACACAGCGATCAGTGTCACAATAACATTGTATATGATTCTTTTAATTGCTTTACCTTCTGTAAAGGTCTAAAAGTCTAAGATGTATTTTTAATACTCACCTAGTATCAGTTAACAAAGAGAAAACATTTATTTAATTGGGAGTGCCTAGCGTAAGTGAGCCAAAGTTTAGGCTGGTATCAACTATAGTAATTTCATTGAATATCAATTTGACTATGCATTATCTTGACTTATTGATAGCATGCAATAAAATGCCAATGCCTGCATCCGATATGTGAAATAATAATGGTATATACTAGTAGTTATATATTCCTTAATTAGATAAGTATATATTACAGAAAGGAACAAGTTGCATTTTATAACCTAATTAAAAGAATGTGTAAAAAGATTATTGCATGCAGTGCTCTATGATAATTGAGAAATATAAACAAAGTGAAGTTTTAGTGCAGGCTATTTGAAGCAAAAAATAGTGTAACAGTAGAGGAAGGGACAGTATGTGCTTAGTGGTGGTGTTGTATATGCCAATGTGGCCGTGCCATGCATGCAAAGGAAGAGAAGCTGGAGAAGTTAGTATTGTTCCAGCATTTCCAGGACAATGCTGTATCCCACAGAATGAAAGGAACTGCATGGATTACCCAGTTCCATTACCCAGAAGCTATTCCTCAGAGTCTTGGTTCAGGTAATAATTGTGCTCCCTAATTTGGCGGCTTGCAACAAACCTTTCAGTCATACTGCTGCACTCACACTGTATTCAACAATACTGTTGCAAGGCTGGCTCTAAGTTTTCTTCCTTGGTACTGAAAACTTCAAAGAAAAAAAGATTTAGTTAAGGAAGCATATTTATGTAGGAGACTTATGCTATGTGCTCTGCTATCCGTATTTTATATTGCTACCGCTAGCAAAAGAAAAAAATAACTGAAAAAAAAAAAAACTTACTTTCAAGCTACACAGATGATATATAGCCAGTGCAGTGATAACAATCTTCCTATGTTTGGATCTATCCTTTCACGTATTAATTATGACTGTCATTAGCTGTAAGGCAGTTATAGAGAAAAAAAAACAGAATGGGTCTATTCTGTGCTGAAGCATTCAGTGACATGTTAGGATTCTAGGTTTTGGGACCGAGTGGTCTGCGGCAGGCTTTAAGAATAGGATGAAAAAAACCCGAGTGAGAGGTTTTATGTAGGAAGATCCCTGCTCAATAAATGTAACATACGCGTGGAACATACTACTGTCTTCAGAGTTTTCAGTGAGGATGTATTGGAAAGTTTGGATGTATTGGAAAGGGGACAATAGAGCACATTGCTAGAGACAGAAGCATGTTGAATATTTAAATGATTTCCTTCATAACTTGGTTTTCATTCTGGTTTGAGACAATGAAAAAATGTAAGCATTAGAACACGTGGAACAGAATTAATATCTTGGTTTTCCTGAAAGTGGCCGTGTAGGGGCCCTTCGCTCCAGTTTGTCCATGTGCGTTTTGTTACTGGGGAGCCAGAACTGGACCCAGCAGTGGTCGTACCAGTGGCAGAGAGAGCTGAATATTCACCTCCTGTATCATAATCATAATAAATTATGTCAAATATTTAATTATAGCAAATATTTACTGACAGAACTTCTCGTAGGAGCCTTGTCTCCAGGCCAGATTGATTCCTGTTTTTAAAATGATTTGTTTGTTGTTTAGGATCTGATTCTCACCTTGCTCCAGTTTATGGGGTTTAAAAATGACTCTATTAAAGATTTACTAATAAAAGCTGAAATTACCACTAAGTGATGCATTGTAAAGCATTAGCAATATATTCTATTGATGTATGTATTCATAAATATGTTGACAGAAACCTTTTCTGATCTATAAGTTTCCTGATGAATGTCAGCCAGGTAAGTGAGCAGCATTTTCTGGCAAAATTTTTCCCGCTCAAATGAGTCAATAGATACTGAATATCTATAGGGCAGGATGTACTGTTTCTTAATTTTGGGGACATTGCACATGATAGAAGTTATAATATATGTATCTTGGAAAAAGAGAAAACTAGTTTTCACATATATGCTTTATTTTGCTGCAATATAAGCAATAGTGTACAAAAGAATAGAATAAAAAAAAAACTAGAGTTTTAGGACATTTGGAAACTTCTTAGGGGCACACTCCCTAAAGGAGTCTTTCCATTTTTATCAAAAATCTGTTTGTTAGGTGAAGTCAGGAAGTATCTGGGTAAAGAACCTTTCCTGCTCCTGAGACAAGGGATTTAATAACAGCAGTCGCCTCCTCCACACTCTCTCATCTGCAGCAGGGCTTCGTACCGTGGTGCCTTGGCTGTGCCAGAACAAACTTGTCTTGTTCCATCTTCCTCACTATCCCCTGAGATAATGGAAAAGCAGGAGGGAGAGAAGAGTGTTCAGTGACCCTGGCACAGAAGTAACAACTTCAGAAAAGCATATTCCCTACTCCTGACCCTCTGTGGTTTTGGATGATTGTGAATTTTCTGTGTCTAGAAAATCCTACACCCTGCAGTCACCTCATGGCTTTAGCAGTGTTCCGTGCCAGTGCCAGAGCATCCTGCCCAGCTGATGGCAGAGACCACTGCGAACCCACGCTCTCCAGCTCCAGTACTGCCTGCTAATGCTTTGCATCCCTGATAATACTTTGATAAGTGCTTATACATTCACTTCCCTGAGAACTTTTTCTTTGGTGAGGAATGCAAGATTTGTTCCTAATGATCGGTTGTAGCAATGCACGCCCATTTTTGGCAAGACTTTTGCATATTTTATTTATGGAGAGAAAATGCAATCTTCTCTGGAGAGAAAGAGAAATATCTGACAGTTCTTTGAAATATTTTCCACGTTTAAACAGATTATTAGTATTCTGCAATAAATATTTACTTCCAATTTTAAAATCCTCAGCAGAAGTGACTAGTACTCTGATGCTGCATTTTTTAAATCCTTCAGGAGGCAGAAGAGTCTCCTTTACTGCTAATTTGTATATGTGAATTTTGGTATAAAAGCTATATTTTTATTCACATTAAATATTGATGATACATGTTTCACAATTTCATGAAAAATTTGACTGCAGTAAGAAACTCCTCCTGGTCTTGTAGAAAAATCTCCTCTGAGCCTCTGGCTAAAATTTAACAATTGGTTAATTCTGTATGAAAAGTTTGTTTTTTTTTTTTTTTTTCACTAAAGAACCACGCAGGCCGTAATTTGCTTCCTGAATGTCACAGACAAAGCTCAGCTGCAGTCCTCGTGCAGGAGAGGTGCATATCCTGGGGCTTAGCACAACATTGCAGAGTCCCTGCTGCCATCCAGTGATACCTTGAAAATGCGCTGTGTGGATATGGATTTTGGGAAGGCTGTTTAGTTAGTCCAAACTGTGCAGACTGGGCTTTTCTTCCTTGCAAAACAATTAAAACAGCCTTTCTAAATGCAGTCCTGCATGGAAGAGGCCGGGCCAAGAGAATTTGCAAGTAAAAATTCATAATTCATCTCCAGAGCCACTTTCTACTCGGGATGCAGGCAAACAGTTCATCTAACTGCAGTCAGGACATGTTCTCTCAAGATGCCCAGGAAAAAAATTGGAAGCCCTACACTTTGCCATTGGATAGTGGCAAAATTAGTGAGTTGGCTGCACACAGGAAACTGTGAGTTTTGTTGTGAATAATGATCATTTTGTCTGAGCTGAAATATGCCTGAAAGGAACAGTCTGAGTGTGTAAAATTGGATTAAATACATAGCAGAGATCTTTAGCTTAATGGTAATATTGCTTGTGTCTCTTTCAAGTTCTCCACTGGGAGACCAGTGCTATCCAGTTGTCCTCCTACATATTTAAGCATGACTTTGCTTGCTTTAGATATCTGATTTAAATATTCACTAAGAATCATGCAAAAAAACCTTGCCAAGCCCTTAGCATGATTCTTAAACTGTCTGCTAAGATGGAATTTAAATCACTGGAGAACACAAGAGTATTGTAATGACGCACAAGAGTATTGTAATGTGTTGGTAGGATAGAGGAGATATATTGTTTAAGGCAGTTTCCTGCTATTAATATATCTTTGCTTAAGATGTTACTTTGCTTAAGATGTCACCACCCCCACCCTTCCAAAAAAAACCCAAAAACTCAAGCCTCAAAACCTAGGGGGTAGGGGCTTGCACGTAGGTTTGCACATGGCAGTGAAATGCAATGCCATAAACCCTACATATGCAGGGCTGAACTGGTACAGGTCTGGGAGTGCTTTCCAAGTTCCAAGTGCTTTCCAAGGCTCAAGATTGGCTCTGTTCTGCAGTGGTGGTAGGACCAGCTCAGAGTGTATGAATTTGCTCACAGCTCTCTGTACTGCACACATTTGCACTCATGCTCAGTTAGAGTTATGTCTCTTAGTGTTTTCTTAGGGGCAGGAATACTGCCCCTTCATGGAAGCAGCTGGACCTTTGCTTCCATGGGGAGCCGGGGCATGCTGTGCTCTCACTGTTCCCCCATCCTTTAGCTTTCCTGCTTTTATTCTTTATTTTTGACCCCTTTATGTAGAACCATTATTTTGCATTGAAAGGCTGCTGCTGCTCTTTGTGTACCACAGAACGTTTAGCACCTGACATTTGCAAAACTACTCTAATGGAGTGTTTCTGGTTTTTCTCTCTCTTTTTTTTTTTTTTTTTTCTCCTCTATTCCTGCATCTGAAATAGGGGAGAGTTATTTGTATCTGTGTCCCTCTTGGTGAGAAAAGCTGCTCTCATGGTACAGGCAGGGTGCTGTGCTGCTCTGGTGTCCATGTTTTCCTAACAAATAATATGCAGTGGGAAAGACTAAAGTTCACAATATGGAGGTGACATTAGCAGTGGGTCTTTCTCTCTACAATTCCCCCAAACCATCTGCCATCAAGTGATAAGTCAGTGTAAGTAGAAAAATGTAAGTGACAGACTTCCTAGTCTCATTGTCTATATAAACACCTGAGGGATGAAAAAAATAACAGTGCAGCCTTGCCAGGAGGTGTGAGCATCAGGGGAGTATCCTTCATAAACTAACATAATAGATGCATAGTGTGCAGAAGAATTACTTTCAGAAAGGCTTGAATGACTAAGAGCAAGTTCTTTATAAAGGCACATAGGTATTACACCCAATGAAAGTGGAGACAAGGAACAGTTCTGTGAAATCCACATCTTGTGGCCTTTAGGTCTCCTATTTATGACAGGCAGACTGAGCTGTGATTGACCACCTAGTGCATAAGCATTCTGTAAATACCCAGCGCATGTTATGCAATGGCACTGACCCAGTGGGTGCAGGTTTATTGGAGACTTCATGCCTGCCTTCACATTATTATGCTGCTGTGGCCTTTTGAGCGTAACATTTAAAATGAATGGACTCCACACTGGGTAGAATTTAACTATAAACTGTCATTTCTGTTTATGCAAACAGTCAGGATTCCTAACAAGAATTGACTCTGTTGCTGGTGGAACACGGCTGCCTGGCCGGTCCAAAATCACAGCCTTCTGAGCTGAAGTTTTGGAATCCAACCTTTCCCAAAAGGTAGATTAAAAGAGATTGAATTTTGACATGTGAATTCAGGTTTTCAAACACCAATATGCATAGTCCCTATTAAATATATTTTTTATACATTTCTCTCGTTGCACCCTCATTCAAGAATCAACCCCCAGGGGCACTGATAACACAAGCATTTTCCCATGCAAGTACATGCATGGAAATAATTCCATGTGGTTGTAGACTATGGGATTATAGCACAATGGTTTTGTGCATGAATTTTGCTAACGTGAAACTAAGAAGTCAGCAGAGTCAATTCTCATCATATGTTCTGAAGTTCTCAGTAGAATCTAAGTTCTGTGGCATGAGAAGTCAAGTGCTCCCCTCTTACTGAACACGTGAGGAGAATCTTTTGCTACGGTGGGTGCTGGCACTGAGTGCCTGCCTGCTGTAACTGCAGAGATCCTTCCCTCTGAAATGGCAGGTAACTGAAACTGGCAGCAAGTCCTTCTGAAATCAAGTTATTTGGAAGATGCAGGAAATAGGAGGGAAGAAAGACCTTAGCACCTTTTCCTGACCCTGTGTACCAGCTCGATGTAACCAACCCTCACACATGCTAATTTGACTGTCATCTTTCATTTCACAATTTCTTTCTTTGTTCACTCCATGTACTGTACCACAGATTGCAGAGTCTCGTAATAGCCTCCAACTGCCTTTAGTCATTGTCTTGAAAACCATCTGCTTACCGGATATGTGATTTTTCAGTTTCAAAAAGTCTTCAGTATTCTCTAAATCTTGCACTTTAGTTATTGGCCTGTGGTAAAATGATAACAATTCCCCATTGGTCTACTGATGTCTGAAAGTTTTCCCCTCATTTATGAATTAATATTTCTATGAAGTAGGAGTAATGAATAGGCCACAGACCACTGTTAATTTTACTGTAAGTATAAAGTGAGTTGATTCGATTAAAGAATTAGCAGCAGCGATTTCTTTCACAGGGCTTTAGGCCTTCTTATTTTGGCAAGCCAAACTGACAGGCTTCAGCAACTGCACATCCAACTGTGTTTACTTTGCAAGTGATTAATTTAAGCCTAAAGTTCTTGAGTGGGATGGTGAGGAGGAAAGGTCTTCTGTCTGTCTTGTCATCTCCGGATGGTAAAACCCCTTTCTGGTCTTGCTCTTGCTCTTCAGGCCTGGTTTTCCTCTGGGATATATCAGCATGATTTCACTAAGTTGGGTGAAGCTCCATGGCTTTCTCCAACCTGCTGGTCTACTGCAGGGAATTCCAAACCACAGCTCAGAACATCACCACCACCATAGCTTCACCTGGCTTTATCTGGTTTCCATTCAAAGCTCAAAACTGATGGGCAGGTGAGTCTGGCCTCAGTTTCAGATTTGTAACAAAACTAGAAACACAATTTTCACCACATTTTGATTTTTTTATTACTGAATTTTCACACAGCCACACTTTTAGGCCAGTTGCCTAGGAGCTGTGTACTGGCTGAGCGTATTCAGTGGGATTTTTGTCTCAGGACATGTAGGGATACGAAAACAGATGTTTAGCTGCTAATTATTTTGAGCATTCCCCTTGCTTTAAAGTGAGAAAATGGTCTTCCTACAAAGGCAGCCTTTCTCCGTCAGGAGGCCTCTTGCCCTGTGTTGCTTTACAGGCTTCGTAAGTCAAGACTGCCCTTTTAGAAAAGGGGGAAGAATGATTTTGTTGCCTCACTTCCTAAACAACTTACTGGTGCATTTTACCACTAAAAAAACTATCGCTGCCATAATCTGTTCAAAGGGAATATCCTTTAGGAGAAGTGGTCATAATAAGAGTGGGTGAATAAATTACTAGCTCATAATATGCCATGCTGTGATTTAAATGTGGCACTCAGGACATGCTAAGAGATTAATTAGTCACAACTGCTAGGCCTTCCCATTCACATATGTTCTAATCACAGTCCATATCCTCCAACACCCTCCCGTACGCGCTCCCCCAAAGCCCTTTTGATGCTTGGGCACCCTTGGCCAACAGAGTCCTCTTCTGCCCAGGCCCCCAGTCCCTCCGCAGCACTGCAAGGGCTCCTTTCACAGATGGGATATGTTGGATTGGAACATGTAGCAATTGCTGAGCTCCTATCATCCACGGTTTAATTTGGCAAACCTACTTTTGACTGTACTAACAGCTCAGTCATGTTCTGAGTTATGGAGCATCTCTACTGTTTTTTTTTTTTTTTTTTTTTTTTTTTTTTTTTCCTAGCAGTCAGTTTTCAGCGCAGGGCACTATATTAGGACTTTCAGTTCTTTTCTGGTCATTAAATGGCTTGACCCAAACCCTACTGAAAACAACAGAAGTCATTTCATTAACTTCAGTGGCCTTTGGATCAAGCCGTGTCAAGCTGCATTGGATGGCTCTAAAATAGACCTACTGAGATTTTTTTCTATCTTTCAGAAAATGTTAACATAAAGGAAAAAAAAAATCTTTTGGGAACTTCTTGCTTCAGGAAAAATACTGGAAAAAGTGATTTCAAGCTGTTGATATGTCAATATTTTCTAAATGAAAACAAAATATACTTAATTTCAAAATATATAGTTAAAATATTTAAAAAGTTAAATAGTCCAATACAATACTTGAAAGAATTGAAATGATATATCAATTTTCCTCATCAGCTTTTCTTTTTTTTTTTCATAGATTGTTGGGGAACTCAAGTTTGTCCTTATATATACATATATATATATATGCATATATGCTATAGACATCTCAGAATTGCCCATGAATGTTTAGCATACACTTTTACTTCACAAAATCATCCCCCAGAACTTTACCACTGTGCCATTTTCCCAGAATGGTATAACTTAATGTGCTAATAAGAGGAATGAGAAAAACAAGGTAGGAAAAATGACTGAGAGCCGTAATTTTTATTCCTAAATCTCTAACGGTCTGAAGAGAAATTTATCATCCTTATTTCTATCAGGCTTGCCATGCATATCTTTTCTCACTTCTACTTCACATTTTAAATCTTTGAAGTCTGGCATCGTTTAAGTGACTCAGTTCTACATTCCTTCTAGAGAAATTATATCTTATCTAAGGAAGAATGACAAATGCTAGATATACTACCCTACATGAAGTCTACCCATTGCCTTGCAAAGCAATAACACCGCCTGCTTTGATTCACGTTGTATTCCCTCAGCTCACCTCCCACCAGCCTGTTTATCTTATTCACTAACAGCCAAATATAAGGCTGAAAAAGCTTTTGAGATTTGTTTCTGTAACAAGTGCCAAATTTTCTATTCTGATCAGACTGTTGACTGTCTTTTGTTTGTTTGTGCTTCCTCACGCACTCTTCCTCCTGTTCTCTGGGGCTTATTGTTTTAAATGTTCCCTGATTGTACCACATTTCTCTGTCCATTTATCTGGGCCAAGGTACACTACTAATGTAATGAAAAAGGATTTCTTCTCTATAGGAGCTGTTAGAAGCTGATGTAAAAAGCTGCACAGAGGAAATCATTTGCAGTTTACAATAACAAGAAATTTTATTAGTCAATAAATTCCAGGGACTATACTGCTTTTTTATTATTATTATTTGTGTGTTTATGTTTTTTTTTTCTTTTGGTAGCACCTGCTGGCCCCTAATTTATTAACTAGCAATTTAAAAAATACAAAGCATTTTTAATACCTGGGCCCGATCCAAAGCTGAGTAATTTAGCACATTTTCTGTTGGTCACTAGAAACGATGCTCTGAGCTTTCACTGTTACTGAGAAAGGCAAAGATAGCTGCTCTTTGCCTTCCCTGCCGTTTAGCACCCAGTAATCAACCATGACACACAATCTCTCTCCTACTGACAAACATTTTCGTCTGCAGTGCTATCGTAACATTAAATATTACATTAAATACTACACAGATGGCTGTCAGCAAACTGTATTCTTCTCCGCCAGGTCAGACACATGATCATTCCTCAGTAAGTGAAAGGTTTCCTGGATACCTCCCAGTTGCCTTAAAATTTATATCAGGGAACATCTTGGATTTCAAACAGAGATCCATGGGCCAGGCAGTTAAATTACCAGATCACTAACTAATTGTCTTGATTGGTACTGACTGGAATGAAAAGCTCTTTCTTGCTCTGGCAGAGTAATCATTTAATCCTGTGTTTCAAATGCAGCATGATCCTAATTTGGCTGCTAGGAAATGCAATTTCCACCTTTCTGTGGTGGGACCTACTTATCAGTCCTAGGGTGAGAACAGGGTTGTTCTCTGGGGTTGTTCTTTGCTAGGAATGTGTTTGAAGGGTTTTGTTTTTGTGAACATGACCATGCTTGAATATAAACAAGTTCTGAAATCTCAGCAGTTGCCACAAAATAGAGTTATTATCCTCTGATCAGCTTTACCCACTACTGTTTTCCACTACATGTTATTTAGATACTTTGGAATAGATTATTCAGAAAGAGAGGAGGAGAAGATTTAATTGCTATTTTGCAATTTTAATGAATAAATGCCATTTCTGTTCCTCTATTTACTTTCACAATGTAAGGCAGAGTTCTAATGCCAAGAATGAATTTCATTACAGCAAAAAAAAAGACACTTCATTAATACTGAACTGTTATTGCTGGCATATGTGCTAGTTGGCTAATGTTTGTGATATCAATAGAAATATTCACAGAAGCATCTAATTTTCATGGATGCTTCAGTTTCTGGAAGTTTGATACTGGCACATCAAGAGAAGTTGATTTTTGAAGCACAGAGTCTTGGAATTTTCCACAGTTCTAGTCTCCATGGACGTAGCTGAGCATGAAAACTAAACCCATGTTTTCTTACAGTTACTAGTCATTTTCCACATGAGAAGGGATCAGAGATAGCTCCACATTAGGGAGGCCATAACAGGTTTGTGTGACTTATGCTATATGGACCAGTTTTACCCCTTATTTTTCAAATAAATAATGCCATTCAGATGATGTTGTAGCACATGAGTAGAGAGATTGCTCAGAGCTTACAGAACATGTACAGTGTTAAGCCTTGGAAAGACAAGAACATGATTAAAACTGCCCAGGAAACATACCGGTAATATTACTTAAAATTTTTACTACAAGGTACATTTGTTGTCTGTGGCTCAGCAAGGCCTATGAGTGCGGTCTTTATGACTTTAAATCCACTTGGTTGAAGAATACTGTTCTTAAATGCTCAGCTGAATCACAGTCTACTCCTAAATGCACATGTAAACTACTGTTAGCAGAAGCTTTGTACCAAAATTTCTCCTAAGGGTTAATGGACAAAACTCAGTACACAATTAGCTTTCCATACAATATAGCTTACAATTGTCATGCACAAGTTGCATTATCTAATCACATTTGTTTCCTTCAGCTGTTTTTCTTTATGAAGAAAGAATATTTAATAATAAGCCAAAGCCCACAGCAGGTTGCAGCTCCCCTCATCAGACCGTCCCAATCCTTTTTCTCTGAGCAATCACAGCACCCAGATGTCAAACTGTTGAGAACAGTTTTCTAGCTGTAGCATCTGCCTCCAGATTGATCAAGCAGGTGTGTCTCAGCCGGTGATGTGGTTATGGGATAATGGAGTGTCGGCGCTGCCTGCCCCCCCTGAATGCCAATTCCTCCCGACTTGCATTTCGCAGTAATTTATGCATCTTCACCAGTCGTTCAGGAGCTTTCGCTGCAGTCCACCTCACTTCATTTCAGTTTGCAGCAATAAACAGGAGCTCTGATCTGATCTTGTCCATGACTGGAAAGTGCCTCTACCAAAGAATGTGGATTACTTCTTTATTTTTAACTAGATTGCCTGTTTAAACAATAGTAGCAACAATTGTCTGCTGCACAGTCGTAAGGGATCCTTTTTAATTATGCTGTCAGGCATTTTCCCTTGAATATGGGCCACAGCAATTTAGTAATCTTTCTAAAATGAATATTTCAACATTCATAGCTCTGAATAACGTATAGCACAGGAAGAAAAAATGTCCATTTTCCTTTGCCCATATTCCCCCCCCCAGCTTCTTTCTATAGATTTAGCAATAGGAGAATGTGAATTAAACGTTAGGTACCAGAATCTGAGATTATTTTCTCTAACCCATCATTACTGGGGAGAGGTAAAAATGATGAATTTATTGCATGTGAGGTAAGAGTTCTGATTTTTATTTTCTCTCTGCATTAAATCAATCTTCTCAGAAAGGACATTTGAACTGAGGGAATAGAAATTATTATATATAAAAGGTGAGGGTTAAAACTCTTAATATACGTGTGAAGTCCTAAAGCATCTAACCAAAAAATTCATGATGTTGCTTCTGTTGCCAGTTTGCTGAACTGCACCAAAAAGAAGTGAAAGTTAAAGGAAACAATCCACTAAGCAGTAGAAAATTCAGGAAAATGACATTTATGTAGTGCTATTTTTTTGCCACATTTTGTAGTAAAGTTACTCTTCAGTGCTTTTATTTTTCCCTCCCAGATGTATGGATATAAAAGCTGACAAAGAAAAATATTGTGAGAATGCATGTACTTTTGCTCATACTGGATGTACAGATCTATGTGTGTTCAAGGAGCACATTGGCTTCATAATAACAAAGCCTTAGGGGCTTCCAGAATGCACAGCTTGTTTTTTCTGAGGTTAAACATTTTCTTATCAAGCTGCAGATAAAGGTTAATATACTATGGTAAGTGCCATCTCATTATCCATGCCTGTGATTTCAATTATTAACATGCTAATATTTTCTATTAATTTTTAAATATTCACTGTTTGAATGTAAATTGTTCTATGCTTCTGAGTAGATTTGTTATATTAATTATTGAACCTTTTTTAATATACCAGTCTTTTATTGTATGTAGTTCAGTCTTCTTGATCACAAAAACAAGGCAAGGAAGCTTTAGGTTACAGAACCCCTAATAGAACATCTGTTGTCCACAGACAAACACACACACACACACAGAGTCTTGTATTCATATCACAGATTTTGTGAATAGCAACAAAAATTCTAATTCATATGTATTAATGATGCACCAGGAACTGACACTAAAATTTGGATGATTGTGTGTGTTAGGAACAAGCGACTGTGTAGAAACACTACATGTCTCATTGAAAAAAGGACCAAGAAAGCGGTTGAAATATCTTCCTCCTGAGGAAAACAGGTGAAGGAAAGGTTTTTAGTTGGGTATCCCGGACTGTGCTCCATCTGCTCTTTGGAACTTGGGGTGACAGTGGGAAAAGAGCAGAAACAGCTAACAGATACTCCACTTCTGGTCCCCTTCTCCCCACCTAGCGCAATACTGCGTGCCGAAGTGATTCTAAATATACTTGTGGAATACTAACTAAGGGAATTCACGTCATCTATCATGACCTTGCATCATATCCAAGTTAGTTGCAGCCTCTTAAGTTGATGGAAATAAAATGCACCTTCAGAAGGCAAATCAACTAGTGCTAAGATAAATGGCTGAAGAAGGTGGGCTGCAGAAGGAGCTCAGACAGTTGGCTGGGAACAGACATGTAATTTTTTAAGGGTTACATTAGAAAGAGCCAAAATGTATTCCATAGGAAATATAAAAAGCCATGGGCATGTGCAAATATTAGTGGGATCAGCACCCTGTAGAGTTCAGGTTTCTTCTATGGTAGACAGGATTGCTCTCATTTGTAATTTGCACTGTCCTGCTCTACAGAGGCTAATGTATTTTCATTTCCTTTAAAGTGTCTTGGTATGCCCTTTGAGGCTGACTCTTGTGACTGTCCATTGCCTACTTCACTGCTAATCCCATTCACCTCTCCCTTCAATACCATTTTAGTCTTCTCTGATTTCCTGTTTACACAGTTTCATTTTGTTCTCCTTCACATTTTACCTATTTCTCTTGTGACTATTAATGCCTAGATAAAAAACAATATATATACAGTTTTGCTCTATAGATCGACTAGGAAATATCTGACTGAAATCAATGAAAATTACTTACATGTTTGAAATACAGTGTTAGCTTTTATCAGTGAGGGTCTCTGTATCTTTGAGTTTTAGCCTTTCCTTTTATTATATGCTTGTCTTTTTGCATGCAACTAGCTCTTTGGGAGACCTACACTGTTCTGTATTTGTGGCACTTTATATGCTTGGTAGTAGTTGCAGAAGTAGTAAGAATAGTAATAACAATGTATTATTCTAGGATGTTCATTTTATGCTTATTTAAGTTGGGATTTCTATTTTATGTATCTCTGTAAATGAATCTCTGAAAAGCTGCAGTGAGATGGTCCTTAAAATAGGAAGTTGCACGTTACAAAAATCAAGCGATAAGGATCATCACAGAATTTCAAGTGAACCAGTCCTCAAAAGTTTTCTACTTATTGTTGATGCAACTGATGTTTGGAGAAAACCTTGTATTGAGCCTCTTTAATTATGCCACAGATGAATTACAATTAATATGTAAATAGGAACATAAAAGTAGGCTTATCACATGTAGCTATCTGTACTAGCAATCAGGCTTTACAAATCCTTCCCTTTTGAAAGTCCCTGGAGCTACTTGCTTCACATTTTTTCTCTTTTACTCTAGTTACCAAACCTACAGGAAAATTCCAAACATCCTGTGGCCTGTTGATAAACGTAGAAACATTCGAAGGCAGTTAATTATGATTCACTTGCCTAACTAGCAAAACAACACATTGCTGGTTTACGCGTACATCATGTCTTTTCCTTTTATATGTGTGTTATATATGCATGCATACATATATAAACTCTAAACTGTTTCTATATATAAATATTATATATATATATGTATATATATTTGGGTAACCAAGTTATTGCAGCGTTAGTTGGAAACAAAGCCTCAAGTTTCTTTAGTCACATGTTCCAGAAATACCAAATCGGAGCTTCCAGAAAAGGTCAGGTTGACTCATTCTCATTTTTGCCAAACTTATTTGCACAGTTTTGTGAGTGTCTTACATTTGGTCAGTAGGTAGATTTTCTTTTTCACAAAACAAGTAAGCGAAGAACCCCCCAAACAGAAAACCTCAAAAGTCAAAATTTTCCCCGAGTAACCACAACCCACGTGTCTTAAAACTATGAATCCATTCTTCACTCATCTGCAAATTGCCATATTCATACACTACAGAGGTCACGGTATGCATGGTGTGAACCAATGAAGAGAGTAAATGTCACAGTTAATTAGTAATGCTGACAGGCACTTCCTAATATTGAAAGGCAGACCACATCCAAAAATGGCACATTTTCAGCCCTGCCGAGCACTGGCTCTGAAAGTCAAATATGCAACTTTATCTGATTGTTATTGTTATTAGAGATGCAGTAAAAGCAATGAAAAGCAGAAATCAAAGTGGGAATATATGCCTCTATGAAACCTTCTTGCATCTACAAATGGAAAAGCTCTGAAAGACAAAGCATGGGGACAGCTGGGTTATAAAACAGCTTTACACACTATTTACTTATTTACCTGTGGTAGTGATATGCTCTGCTGAGTGGGTTTGTTTCTGCTCTGAGCTAGTATAAATCAGTCTGGTGCCAAGTCTCAGAACGATGATTTTTTTCTTCACAGTACCGAAATGCAGAGCTGGCTTTGCAGACGGGAATCAGAGTTCGCTGAAAGCATTTTCTCTTCACTTAGAGATGTAAGTCTTGGCAATACCTTTAACAATAACCAGTGCTTCTCTCTCACGTTTACATGTTTTTAAAAAGTATAATGGACATATTTGAAGTACAATATATAGAAATTTTTGAAGAAATAGTTTTTTCAAATATTTTTGAATGAATATATTTATCTATCTTTAAAAATTAGGTAATTCTTGGATGATAGAGTTTTCATTTTTATCATCAGTTTGCTTCAGCTAACCTAGGAAAGCAGAGAACAGAATACACATAGCCTGTAATTTTGAAGATGCACAAACTATGCCTGTATTTCCTCATACTCTAATGTCAGATCTTAAGGCCAATGAATGATCCTAAAAAATCCCAACCTAACAGGCTTTCCTAACCAGCATTACTGTAAAGTTGTTCCCTCTCGCTCCTTCCCCTCCCTGTCCTCGTGAGTTGGTTATCGTTCTTACATTTTGTTAAGATGTAGCCAGGTGATAAACAGCCTACAGCTACATCTGGAAAGGCACCCAGGGCACCCAGAGAACCTGCACTGCATTCCTGCGTTCCCTACATGTCTTTGGTAATGAGTGTTTGTCCAGGTGCAAGGCTGGGGAGCCAAGTCTCTCTTCCAGCAAACCGTCATCCAAGTGCTGGAAATTCTGCAGGAACCCGTCAGGAGCAGGTAAAGCAGCAGCACTGGCACTGCGTTCGCTGCAGACAGCAGACCTTTTTTGGACCCCCTCCGAATGGGATGATGATACCCTCATGCTGTTCTCACAACTGTGCTTATGTTTGCTTTGATGTCCTTCTCACTGCTGTTTGACTACTGGACCTGAGTCCACTGGCAGGACTGTAGCTTTCCCTTGGAAATGTCCTTGTACCACCGTACATGAAGGGAGACCCTGGCAGGGCACAGTTCTGCACCAAAGTGTGGCTGCTTGTTGCTACCAGACAGGCGGCAAGCACTGCTCTGCAAAGCACAGCATTAAGTAGAGGACTGCACTAATTGAGCTTTCATGCCTTGAGCTTGGAAGCTGCAAACCTGCTTCCAACCTGTAACCCCATAGATCAGAAGGGCTGAATTCCAGTAGGAACTATCAGTAATGTTCAAAAATCGATATATTTTAAAAGAATCTGTTAGAAATACAGATAAAATATTCTCAACATTGCCTTTTTATACAAGCACTCTAGCATCTTTCTGCTACATTGAAAAGACTTGTCGCTTTTGTGACAAAATGCAAAGCTAAAATACTGTGCTTCTGACTGCAAAGATGTCAGCAGGTCTGATATGTGTTGGGTTTGAAATATTTATTGTGCTGCCAAAGCAATCCAAAAACCAACAGTTTTACAGATAATTATGCCTACTAATTATATGCATTCATTTCTCCTCCAGTGATACTATACATATGGATCTCCTGTTAAGAATAATCAAGTTTACACACACAAATATTAAGACAGAGCAACAAGCTCCCCTCATCTTCATCCTTAAAAACTAGACAATTTCTTTTGCAGTTCAAGCTGTTATAAAATTAAAGCACTTTTCTGAAATCATAATACTTTCTATAACATATGTGAAAAAGCAGTTTGGAAAGAGATAGAAACCTAGAGGGGCTGGAGAAGAGCCAGAACAATAAAGAACAATGAGTGGACTTGCTGGTCTGTTGATCTTGGATTCTCCCCAAGTCCCATTTTTTTTAGTATGAGCTGCTGCTTTCTTTTCCTCTCTCTCTTTCCTTCTTATCAGACAAGGACAAGAGCATGAGAGCAAGGCATTGCAGTAATTTTAAAAGGAGATAAATAGGAATAGGGAGAAAAAAAGGTGTTTATTAGTACAGGAAATTGGTTTACAGCTTCATAAATTTAAAATAGGCATATCAAATTGCACAGATTATGAAGAATTAGAACTGCTGTATTCCGTATACTGGACAATTTGCTTGGCAATGCAGACTGATTACAAAAGGCTAGCAAGGATTTTTTAGAAAATTAAACACAGAATCACCTAATAGCTAAGGATGGAAAGGACCTTTGCAGATAATCTTGTCCAACCCTCTGTCAAATACAGCAGGTTGCTCAGGGTCTTGCCTAGCTGTGTTTTGAATACCTCCAGGTACATGGTACCTGGATGCAGCCAAAGATGCTGCAAATCTAGCTGATGTCATTGCAAGGCTGCTCTCATCTTTGGAAAGTCATGAAAACTGGAGGTGAAAAGGCAACTGTTACACCTATCTTCACAAAGATAGTCTGAAGAACTATTGGCTATTTAACCTCAGTTCAGCCCTTAGAAAGATTGTGAAGCATGGCCTCCTGGAAAGCATTCTGAGGCACATGAAGGAAAAAGAGGTTGATTGCTACCTGCCAGCATGGGTTTAGCAGGGCCAAATTGTGCCTGACCAACCTGTTTGTCCTCTCTGATGAAATGAGTGGTTTTGTGAATTGGGCAAAAGCAGGGCACACTGCTTCCTAGACTAGGCAGAGTTTTCAAAGTCTCCTGTAGTATCTGTGTATCCAGATAGATGATTTATGCACTGTATAGAAGTTCTAGAGGGGTGAAAAAACTAACTGGACTGGTGGCTTCATTGTTTTCATCAATGGTTTAGAGTCCAATAAGCAATCACTTATGTAATGTATGTTGGGGCTGATACTGCAATGACACTGTTATAATTATTTTGTGAACAACCTGGGCTGGAGAACTGTGCAAAAAAGCCCAATTGGGCCAAAGCAGAGTTCTGTACCTGGGACAGAACAACCTGTACAGGGTAGAGGCAGGTAGGAAGGAGGCTCTTGTGAACAAAAGGTAGGACAGGAGTTATTCTCCTCTGCTCAGTGCCCATGAAGCTGCATTGGCAGCATTGTGTCTGCGTCTGCGCCCCGTGGACAGGACAGAGAGAGCATCCAACTGCAGCAAGTTTAGCAGAAAGCCACCACAGGTGAGGGACCTGGCACATCTGACATTCAAGGACAGGTTGAAGTAGATTTGTTCGTCAGCAATGAACAATGGTAAACAGCAATAGGACTAGAAGAAGTCCTATTGAAGGACTTAAGAAGGTTGTAGCAAGAGAAATGCCAAAGATATAAGGAAAAATTTTCCCAATTCAGTGGTTAAAGCACTCAGCAAGTTTGCCCAGAGAGACTGTGGAATGTCCATCCTTGTGGTCAAAAGAGAAAGGCCTGATCTAACTCTGATGTTAGCCCTGCTTTTAATACATCATATGGAGTGTTACTATGTGATGCACTGTTCACCTCGCTTGGCAATTTGAAAGCATGAAAAGCATGCCTTGGCCATAGCAAAGTTTCCTTCAAGGACTTCCATCTAAATTCTTCTTTTCCAGTTTTGGTTAATTATATGTACCATTGACTGGACAAATGCATTTTGTCAAAACAACAACAAAAAACTTCCCACAGGATAAATATATTTCCATAAGAAAAATACAGAAGTTAGAATAATAAAGTGGCTACAAGGCCCATGGATTTAATGACATGTTGATTAATGGGGCCAAGTACTCCTCTATTAAAAAGTTTCAAAAATGGACTACAAATAGATACTCTTTTACTTAAACATTTTGGTTCTCCATACATTTAATTCACATGATTCTTCTGTGACAGGAACCTGAAAACAATAGCCAAGACAAAAGAAAGACATACTACAGAGTACTTTATCAGGCAAATATATTTCTAGTTCCCTCTTGCTATTTTACATTCATTTTATGCGTGTGAGCACCTTTGCCTTTTAAAAGATAAAAGAGGTAGATGTGACATTTAATGATACTAAGGCTGAATGAATACTCCTGTGTTTTTGTTTCTTAGTAAACCAGATAGTTGACAAAATCGCCAAAGGAAACCTACGTTGCTGTGGCTGCAGGATAAGGTTGGAGAAGCTGTTTAGAAATGGTTATAGCAATGGCTTCTCCACAGGAAGAATGTCTGTTAATCTCAGGTATGTATTTAGACACCTATCACATGTTTGAGTAATCTACTAACAGCAGTGTATTTATCTTCATTTTGCTCCTATGAAATAGGGAGTTAGTATTATCTCCATTTTACAGGTAGAAACGAAAGCAGAGGAATTATTAATTAAAAAAAAAAGTGTCAAGAAAAAGAATGAGTTGAAGCCTCATCAATTGCAGATGACTTTTAGAGGTTTTAATGTCTTTAGCCAGACCACAGTCTCAGCCAAAAGGGCAATTCCTACATTTCTGGGACATGAATAATGTACCTTTTAATAAAATCATAAAAATATCAGTGCAGCTTTAATCTTATTCCTGTTTCAATCATAAATATTATTTGCCATAATAAAACACCCCCTCAAAACTCTGTCATAGAAGCCTAACTTTGCAATGCAGTTCAAATAAAGCAATTAGCTACTTATTATTTAATGGAGTAATATCAATGGCCTGTGAAAATTATAACAAGATCATATCTGCAGTAAGTACGATATATTTGTAACTTCCAGCCAGCAAAAATGGAGATAATGTTATTTTCCACGATGAAGTATCTTCCACTTCATGACTGCAATCAGGAATATGTATTAATACAACATCACTGGGTTTTACAATGCAAATTTAGTCATCTCTACATAGCATATTGAGTGTAAATGTCCTCAAATACATAAAATGAAGCACATTGAACAAAAATATGCACAATTTGTTACACAGAGCATGGAGGGAGTGTTTGCTCAGACAGACTCTGAGCACCATCTGGGAGACAAGTGTTTAGTTTTGCAACAGATTGCATAATTTTCATGTAGAATCTGGAGAAAAGCTCTAAAAGCTTTAATAGATAGTTGATTTAGCATGCGTTTAATCTTTGTTTTGTGTTGTCTTAAAGGCTATGCATATGTTTTGAATGACGCAAGTAGTCATTAACTTATTACAGTGCTCATCCCTTCGCACAATTTGCTTTTTCTTTTCTTCTCATTGTGTCTGTATGCATGCAATATTTCACCTTACAGAGTTCGTTTTCACAGCACATGGTAATTAATCTTAGTAAAAGCCAAGCATCTACTGCATATGCATGCCATTTGATTGATTAGATTAAAAATTTAATGTTACAGTTCATACATTAGCAATATTTCAATATAACATGTACCAAGGACTCTACTATCAATAATAGGAATGCTTCAAGAACAACACAAATTAACACCCGAAGCATAAAGAATGACCTTGAAAACAATGAAATGCTTTACCTAGAACAGTTTGCTTAAAGTACATTTAAACTGAGCACCATGCTTATGTGCTAAAAAAGCTATAGAAAGCACTAACTGTTAGAATTCTGTTAGAATTTCAGATTAAAAAGAAGATCTTACTTGGAGCATTTAGAAAGTGGAGTAATGTTTAGATATTCCGTTTTTATTTTAAGTTTTTTAGTGATATGGAACTAGCATACCTGCTACATAACAATAATATTTCCATAACTTAGGAATTTTGATTTTCTTCTTGCACAAGTTAATAAAAACAGTGAAAGTCATAAACTGAGGATTCATTTCATTGTGGCCAGATGTACACAGAAAAAAAGATGAAATAAAAATGAGACAATACATACTGTATAAAAAGGCACACAGTATTATGTGACATTGTCATGACAAAATCAAATACCATCCTTTGTCCTGTGATCTGCTGTACTATATCCAAAAGCAAAATGACATCAAAATGCTTCTGAACTGATTGACTTGTAATGCAATACACTGCAGCATCTTTGAACCTTAAGCAATGATAATGCTTTCAAACCTGCTATAAACTGGGTCAGCTGTACGAAGAAATTGTAAAAAATGATGCAGTAATTCAATTTAGCACTGTGTGAAAACTGCACAATAGCTGGATTAAAGGATCTCAAAATGAAGACAAGTGGTTCATTATTAACTCTTTATATGTTGTTCCACCTGTTTTTTCTGAAATGTGTCATATACTTCTAGTTTAGGATTGTAATTGCTGTGTCATGATAGAGCGAATACATCTGCACTGGCTCTCTCTGAGTACACTGAAATTTCCTCAAAGGCTTAATAATGTTTATGAAATAAAGTGAGTTTTATCCATATAGGTAACAAAATAAATTAGGAAAAAAAGGCATTATACAACCATCCAAAAGTTATAGTTTGAGTTAAACATAATCACCTTAAAATTATAGCAACTGTTTAAATGGCCAAAGCACCAGAAAAAAAAAAAAAAGTAATGTTAAAGCTGCAAACAAAAAACACTTGTATGCGGAGGAGGTACCACTATTTGTTCCATGTAAAATGCAGTCATTTAAACAGCTGGCCTCCTTTGTAACCAAGTAATTTTATAGACATCATTTCTTTAATATGTCTAAGGAAGTTTGTCTTTATCTTGGG